>NC_084480.1:229297779-229612363 GCF_030035675.1 Rhineura floridana | reverse complement strand
TGAACTCAAAAAGTATGCAAATGATTAAACACACCCTCCCTTGTCCTCTCTCCTATACCCTCCCTCTTGCCCCTTCTTTCCCTCTTTCTTTGCCCCTGCCTCCCCCTCACCTTCCATACCCCTTCTCCCCCCTCCCCTCCTTCCACTCCCTTCTCCCCTTCCCCTTCCCCTCCTTCCCCCCCATGGTCAGTTCTACCTATCTCAAGCACAATTGCATGGAAGTAAATCCCATTGAACTCAATAAGCATGCAAATGATCAGACCTGGCTTTCCTTCCCCTCTCCCTTCCTCCTCCCCTCCCCTCTTCCTTCTTCCCTGCCCATTCCAGCCATCCTTCCCTCCTCCCCAGTCAGTTACCTATCTTAACCATGATTGCATGGGAGTAAATCCCACTGAAATAATAAGCATGCAAATTATCAGACGTGCCCTTCTCCTCCCCTCCCTCTCCTGCCTGCTCCCCTCCACCGTTCCTCCCAACTTCCTCCTCCTCCTCTCCCCATCCTCTGTGGTTAGTTTCACCTATCCTAAGCATGATTGCAGGGGAGTAAATCCCACTGAACTCAATAAGCATGCAAATGATCAACCATTCTCAGCATACTTGCACAGGATCCCATTTCTTACCTTCCAGATTAAAAAGCAGAGAAATGTACTAATAGGCAAAAAACTTTGCGGTTTAAGAATATACCTATAGCCAACAGATATTTCTATCCAACTCTAAAAAGCAGGGAAATTGGACAGCTATAGTGAATGCACCAGGGGAGCAGGAGACCTGAACTTCTCTCTGAAATATTGTACTGCCCTTCAAATTTGTCAAAATGCAAACATAATTTGGGTTGGCCTTCACAGTCCAATCCACTTGCTATGTAGCTTGGAAGAATTTGGTAACATGTGCCTCTGAGTATATGGTGAGTGGTGGCAACACCTAAATCAGCCCAAATAATAGAAAGAAGACATGTGCTGTGCTAATCTTGTTTAAGCAGGGAGGAAGCAACAATATTAAAACAGTTGATATAGTTCAGGTAGTGACTTTAAATATGTTTGATTTACTTTGCAATTTTACTGAAGTTTCTTATAGTAAATCATTCTCTTTTGCTTCTGTTTCTGTGAATATGTGAAGTACAGAAACACTTTGCAAAATATACACTATAAATCTTCAAAAACAATTGTGGAATAATAGCACTCACTATTCTGCAGAATTGTCTCCAGTGGACATGAGGAGTGTCTCAGTTTGCACAAGATCAAACAGTGGGAGGTAAAATATATTCTAACAAAATTCTAGGTGTGCTCTATTTAATTGACCATGCCACCTTTCCTTAAGTGAAGTGGCTTCAACATAGCAGCCTGAAAACAAGCTTGGGCAGGCCAAGTTTGTTTTTTTCCAACAGCTAGAGTCATTGCTTAAATAACAACATATTGTAATCAGTCTGATTTTACATCAAAGTGCAGTTTCAGATTCAATTGTTAATGCACCCAAAATAGAAATAGAACATAACCTCCAGTTTGAAACACTAAAGGCTGTCTTTACCATCACATGATATTGACCAATAAAAAGGCTTTGAAATTAATAAAAATAAATTTGACACAGATTTCTAGGATGAATAATGAGGGAAATAAAATGTTCTAGATTAGATTAGATAGTAACACAGGAAAGAAGCAAAGTAAGAACAACACCAACAAATATACAAAAATATAATTCTCCATCTTAGGAGATGGCAGGTATTGCCACCACTCACCATATACTCAGAGGCACAAGCTTCTTCCAAGGTACACAGGAAATGGATTGGACTGTGAAAGACCAACCCAAATTGTGTTTGCATTTTGACAACTTTGTAGGGCACTCCAATATCTCAGAGAGGAGGTCGGGTCTCCTGCTTCCCTGGTGCATTCACTATAGCTGCCCAATTTCCCTGCTTTTTAAAGTTTTCTTAAAGTTTGATAGAAATATCTGTTAGCTACAGGTACATTCTTAAACCTCAAGGTTTTTTGCCTATTAGTGGATTTTTTTAAATGTGATGCATTGAAAGAGAATTTTATAAAGACATAGCATTAATGGAATCCAATTCCCCATAAATAAAAATTGGTTTACAATTTGTTTTGTGATAATTACTGTTGTGGTGGTCAGTCACATACTAATTATAAGCAGTTATTTTAGAAATATGGGACAATCACAATTATCAAATCACATTTTGGGGGTGTCTTGTACTAAGCACGAGGGAAATTCCCCATCCTTGTTTAACAGGATATGTGGATAAGAATGATATGAAAATGGTTATTAATTTTATTGCAGTGAATATCTCTATAGCTGCTCAGTAGAAAAAAATGCTTCCCTCCCTACAGAAGCACCATAGTCCATTGGTAGAGCATCTGCTTTGCCTGTAGAAGTCCTAGGTTCAATCCCAAGCATCTCCAGGTAGGGGAGGGAGAAAACCCTGTCTGAAATCCTGAACAGCCATTGTCAGTCAGTGTAGATTATTCCAAGCTAGATGGACCAGTGGCCTGACTCACTATTATTTATTTATTTATTTATTATTTGATTTATATCCCGTCCTTCCTCCCAGCAGGAGCTCAGGGAGGCAAACAAAAGCACTAAAAACACTTTAAAACCTCATAAAAACAGACTTTAAAATACATTAAAACAAAACACCTTAAAAAAAATTTTTTTTATGAGACAGCTCCCTATGTTCCCATCTGATTGGTTTGACAGAATACATGGTATGTTGGTAATGACAAGGCTTATGCACTATAGCAAGCAATGGAATATTACTGATCTTAGGAGAAGTGTGACTACACAGACCAACTGATTCACAAGGAAAGGTCAGCTTACACTACATTTTATAGAACACTCTGACGTGATGCTTTGAGCAGCAACGCATAGCAACTTCTGAACTGAGGTGGGTGGTGGGTTGCCTGTCTTAAAACTTTAGTTTCATAGGCAGGCTTTGCTTGTTGGAACTTTCAGTAAAACAGAAATATTAAAGACAAATGATTGAATTTCAGATCAGTACTCTTGGCATTTCCTGGGCAAAGGTGTAGCTGTCTTGAAAGTAAAATCCCTGCAATTTGCAGAGAGAAAGGGGGGAAGAGAAGAAAGAGGAGTTGTGGTCCTATGTTCTATATTGGCATTCATTTCCATTAGTCCTCATTTTGGTGATCAAGATTTTAGATACATTCATATCTACTGAAAGCTGGTCAGTTGATTCCTCAGCATTATGTGCATCTCCAATGCAAAGATTATGCCTTCATTATTTATTTTTAAAATTATATGGCTGTTTTGTCTTTCCCAAGCACTTTATTGAATCCATATGTTATAAAAATTAATGCCACTGTGACACTTCTAGTAATTTGTTTTCCCTTGGGATGTTGAATCTAATTAACCCATCGACTCTAGTACTTAGTAGCTCATCTTCCATGTCATCTTAAATTAACTTCTGAACACTACTTAGAGTATGGCTGAGAATAGCATCCCTTATTCTCTGCCCTAGACGCACCTGCTTCACAATGAAACACATTCAAATCAATCAAATCAAAATAAATCAGGGATAAAGCCATTGTTTTTCTGAACTTTATAATGACAGAAGATTTTTTTTTAATTGCTATTATGGTCCATGACTTCTTTCAACTTTGTGTGCACAATTGCTTTTCTGTAAAAAGGTTACCATTAATAAAATATACTGTATTCCTTCAACTTTAGATTTGTGTCAGTAGAGCAGAGATAATAAATATGTGGTCCTCCAGATGTTGTTGGACTTCAGCTTCCTTGAGTCCCAGACACCATGGTCAATGGCCAGGGATGATTGGAGTTGTAGTACAACAATATCTGGAATGCTACTGGTTCCCCATCCTGTTCCAGAGAGAGATTCATCAGTGTGGATTTTCCCTGCTGAAAAGGTTTAATCTTGGTGAGATTTTAGAGCAGGTAAAAGGGATTGTAGACCTCCCAGATGTTGTTGGACTGCAGTTCTCATTAGCACCAGCTGGCATGGCCAGTGATGACGCACGATGGGAGCTGCAGTTCAACAACATCTGGAAGGCCACAGGTATTCCTGTCTTACAGAGCAATCCAACTTGTTGGAGGCCGGTGCAAGCAAAGCCAGCAGAGGCAGAGCTGGCAGAAGGGGCCACCACATCCAGCTGCCATTTGGAGGCCTCTTAGAAGGGAGGATGGTGGCTGTGCTGGCAGGGCATGGTGGAAGGAAACAAACTACATATTTCTTTCTGCCACCCCTTTCCCCAGTGTACCGGCTACAGTGATGGACGGCCGCAGGAAGGAGCCGAACAGATCCTGGCTATCTTGTAAGTCCCCCCTCCTTGGCCTCTCCCCTGATATACCTCCAGAACACCCCTTTTGCAGGCCTTCTGCTGGCTTTCACTGGCTTCCCTTAGGCCAGGCTGGGCTTCCTCAGCAGATCTCTGGCTGAGCCAAGATGAGGGACTTATGCCAGCATAGCCCAGCTGAGCTGGGACCCAGCTGGCTCACCTCAGCCCGGCATAAAAAGCAGTTGCATCGAGCCCTTAGTCCCAGATACAGTAAAGTTATCAAGTTTAGTTACATCTTGTGTTTACCCAAGTAACAACTAACTTGTAGATCTCACAGGGGCATTTCAGTCAATTTTCAGTTTTAAAACTTTTATATTTTATTTTGGATAAATAATTCCTGGATAAATCAGTTGGAGAAATGGTTGTGTACTAGATTTGACACATGTTGTGAGTATTCTAAAGCTAGCTTGCATTTAGAGTCCTTTCTAAATGTGTTATATTTTACAAAGATATTTGATATAACTGAAAAGAGCATTTTTTAGAATGTACAACATTAAATTTTCTGAGAAAATTTCGGTTGTGACCCTGTGCTTAAAATCCATAAGCTCTGGGGCAACAGGATATAGCAGAAGCCCTGCTACGCTGGGGGAACAACTGCTTCCAATAAATATATGATAGTGACACTCCTCAGATACATCAGCAGAACCTGCCAGTGGTGAAATGTCTGAAACAGTGAAGAGTGGTGGCTTTCATTCATTCAGGACTAGGAATCTAGGTCGACAAAATATCTGTTGCTTTTAGATTCAGAGCCTGAGAAGGCCCCTGGACCTTTATGGGTAGTACAGAAATTACATTTATGAGATGTAGTTTTTTTCTGTCACATAAAGTACTGCAGTGGTTTGAAAAATGAACTACCCTTCTCTCAAACTTTCAATACTAAATGCATTTTTTCAGGGTTTGGTTCTGGAAACATTAGTATGTTCTGCACATACTGCCATTGCAACAATAATTTCAAAGGGGTGGTGGGTATAGAACTGCAATTCTGAATCACTGAAAGCTAGTCTACTTATTCACTATTAGTGCCATTAATATTAGTTCATACTGTATTGCAAAATGGAGTCGAACCTCCACTATTTGGATATCACCATAATGCTAAAATACCCTATGTTCATTCATTTCCAACCTCTCCTGTTTGTTTCACCATCCATCATATAAGAAAAGTGGGGGCAACATCATCTTACCCAGTGTGAAAAATAATGCTGTTTCAGCAACAGGCTATAAATAATTCTTAGACACAAATATATCGACAGGCCAAAATCTTCTCACCATTGTGACAGTGCAAATTGAGATGAATGCTACTGGTGTTGGATAAACACCAGAACAAAGAATGAAATTTGCTATGGTGACGTCACTCTAGTGGATGAAACAAGTCAATTTTACATACCTTGATCTCCTACTGGAGAACACATTTCTACATGACAATGAACTAGATTATTACTCCATAGGACAGTTCTCATGAGGTTTTGTTGGCTGCAGACAGAAGGCAGAATGAAGCTCTTTTATAGACTTTGTGACGTAATGATGACCATCACATGTTTTTGCACTCAGGCTGCTCTTTATTTGGTGATACTTCTCATAGCCGATATAGGGTTGCCACACGCCATATGCATTTCTGCACCTTTAGTGGATGATCATAGGGGATCAAGGTTCAATAGAAACAGGGGTTCCATAATATGAAGATAATATGAGCTTTGCTGCATCAAACAAAAAGTCTATCTAGGCCAGCATCATACTCCTTACAGTAGCCAGATGCCTTTGAGAACCCCACAAGTAAGGCTTGAAGGCCACAGCCCTTTCCTGCTTGCCACTGTCTGATATTATTAGCTGTTTATTTATCGAGCATATTTATTATCCAACCTTCATGAAAGGTCCCTTCAATATTGTAAAAACAATAAAAGACAATACATAATAATCCATTAAAACAGCAACCAATAAAATTATGAATAGAAAGTAACCAATAATTGCACAGTCCCAAAAGCCTGGGTAAAAAGATGGACACTTTTGCATACTTTCTGAAAATCCCTAATGTTGGGACCACACATACATCGAAGGCAGGGCATTTCAAAGTTTGGAAGGCACCACAGAAAAGGGGTTCTCACATACCACTGTCCTCCAGATCTCTGAGGGTGGCAGAATCACCAACAAGGTCTCTCCTGCTGATGGGCAACAAGTGCAATTCTGATAGAACTGGACTAATATGAGACCTACCAACTGTGCCAGTCAACAGTCTAGGTGCTGTATTTTGCAGTAGCTGCAGTTTCTAAGACATTTTCAAAAGAAACTGCATGTAGAGTGCACTGCAATCATTCAGGTTTGAGATTACCAGAGCATGGATCACTGCTGCCCAGGTAATCTCATTCCAGGAAGAGCTATAACTGGCATACTAGCCAAAGCCAGAAGTAGGCACTTCTAGCCCCCTAGGCCATCTGTGACTCAAATGATAATGCTGGATCAAGGAGCACCTCCCCCTCCCCCCAAAAAACCGTGGACTTTCTTTTTCTAGGAGAGTATAATCACTCCAGGACAGGCTGTCTCACCATTTCCTGGGCTTGTACCCAGGAAATGTGTCCAGCACCCAGCACACATAATATCCCCAACTTGTCTGGATACAGTTTCAGTTTGGTGACCTTTATCCAGCTCATTGCCACCTCCAGGCGCCTGTCCAGAACCTTAATGGCATCTCCTAATCCAGATGGAATGGAAAGATAGAGCTGTCATCAGCGCTGATGACACCTCACTTCAAATCCCCTGATGACATCTATATATCTCAAAATTTATTCATTTATTGCATTTGTATACTGCCCCATACCTGAAGCTCTCTGGGCAGTTTACAACAATTAAAAACATTAAAACAAATATACAAATTTAAAAACACATTTAAAAAAAGCAATTTAAAAGCATATGCTAAAATGGAACCCTGTGGGACACCACAGTTTAATTCTCATGGCTAAGAGAAGTTCCTCCCTATTGTCACCCTTTGGATTTCACCCTGTAAGTAGGAGTAAAATCACTGTAAACCAGTGCTCCCAATTTCCAGCACTGAGTCAGCCCAAGACAACATTCACAGAATTGCCCGAACATGGAAGTTTCATCATATTATTATTACCAGAGCTTGGAAAAGTTACTTTTTTGAACTACAACTCCCATCAGACCAATCCAGTGGCCATGCTGGCTGGGGCTGATGGGAGTTGTAGTTCAAAAAAGTAACTTTTCCAAGCTCTGATTATTACGACTAATAACCTCTGATTCCTGAGTGCTAAAGGATGAAATACTTGCAGAAATTGTCCCTTCTATGAACCATTACAGATAAATTTTTCAATAAATCTAGGAACCCCAAATAAACGGCTTCCTATTTACTTAGGGTGATATCCAACAATAGTTAGAGCAGACCCACTGAAATCAATGGGCCTAAATAACATGGGTCTTTGGTTTCAGTAAGTCTACTTTAAGTAATGTAAATTATCACCCTTATAGTATTTATATACAAATAAATATTAAAAGTCCTGATTAAGCATGTGGATTTTAAACCACTTATGCTAGAATCCAACACAAAATAGGATTGAATAGTAGACCCATTGAAATAAATAGGTATCTAACTCTGTGTGAGCCTGTGGTCTTAATCTAACATGGCCTTCAATGACTTTACATGTGAAAAGGTTGTTTAACTTGGATTCCTACACTGGGCAGGAGGTTGGACTCAGTGGCCTTATAGGCCCCTTCCAATGCTACTGTTCTATGATTCTATAAGATATTAAATATAATCTGCTCATTTTGTTAATATTTCAGCTTTCTCCTCAATTGCCTTGCTTCAGCTCTAACACTTGCATTCTGAACCAATAAAGAAAAGAGAGAAGTATTCAATCATAGTCTCATACTTTTACTGTTCCTGGTTTCCCTCTCTGGCAATATTCTGGCATTTTTACAAGTACTGCAACTTGATCGTAGACTAATCCATTCAACTGCACTATAACATCAGCCCATTTTTCTCTCACAAAAATGCATATAACCTTGGCTGTTCCCCTACTTCTCCCTTGACAGGTTTGATGGTTTTGTTGAATATTTGAAAGCAATTTTATTTAATGCTTGGAATTTGAATATTTTACTACCTGAACATCTGTTAATTAGTCAACCTGTCTGGCAGCCAAGATAAATTAACTGAACACTAGAAATAGCCTGAATATAAAGCACAGTATTATCAAATTTACTGCTGACTATAACAATATAGAGTGTGTGTTCCATTAGCACCTGAATTCCAAGAAGGGAGTTAATACAGCAGCTCTCAGAAGTGATCTGCTGCGTGTTTACACATCAGAACTTCACAATTTTTGCATGTACAAAGGCAATGTACGCTATTATTTGAAAGCTATTTGTCAAATCTCTAAAGGTGACTTAATCTTTCAACTACCTGAAGTGTGCATGCCAAGACATATTGCTCCAGAATTCATACTGATTAAAGCCCCTTGGGAAAATGTCTCACTGTTGTCACCTTTTCTTCTAAAATAGAGGTCATTTACAGACAGAAATGCAACTGTTGTGATGTTTTCCTAGCACTGCATCTTCCTACTGGGAAGAGCTGTTGAGTTTTGCTCTGGTATGAGTTTTGACCTGGCATGTTTAGGCACAGAAGGTTGGAGTTAGACTAAATTAGTTGAACTTAGTTCCCACTGAAATCAATTGAGCTCAAGTTAAGTTGTGACTAGCTTTATTCCAATGGAAATTAACTTAGGGCACAATCCAAGCCCCCTTTGTATCAGGTTTTGGGTGTGTGTGGGTTAAAAGGAGTTGTCCCTCCATCTAGCTCTGCCAGCCTCTGCATGTGGGAAAGATCTTAAACTGGACATTCTAGGAAAGGTGAGAGGCTGAGTTAGCCCAGAATCAACTGGATCCAAAGCCAGTCCCACTACTGTCAGTTACATACAAATCAAATCAAAACAGGAATGAAGGCCAAAGTTCATATAGTTCAGCTCTGCTCACATTTATTTATTCAGGTTATATAACTCAAATTGTGTGCATATGTGTGTACACACGCACACCAGGGATGGATGGAAGGTTAGGATACACACACTCACAAATGCATGCAAAGAAAAATGCAGTCACACTGAGCAATTCACACTCTGGCTGGGAACCAGGAAAGCAGTGGAGTAGTGGATCCAGCTCCTCATGTGAAGCCCTACCATTTTGTAAAAAACTATTTTTATTAATTTTTCATAACAGGTATACAGAGAAACAAAAAATACAGGATATGTATCATTGTAAAATAAAACAAATATTCCGAGACCAGTTCAAGATTTCCAAATTTCCTGAGAAGTGAATGAGAGTTGCTGATGTAGTTGATACTCTGATGTATATGAAATAATGTTCCACCAAACCATATAAAATGCATCAGATTTTGCTCAACCTTGAAGTGAATGTAGAGATAGCAATATTCCATATGTTCTTGTACGACAAGGAAAGGTTTAACTTTTCCAGCTGTTTCCATGTCTGAGCAATGGAAAGCCATGCTGCCACCAAAAACAAAATTACTAAATCTTTACATTTAATGTCTATTTTACAATGGTCAAAGATTGAAAGTAAAACTAGTTGAGGCAGGGTCTTCACTTCATATCGAGTAAGTTTCCTTAAACACTGCTAACCAAAAAGATTTTACTCTGGGGCAAACCCACCACATGTGGAAAAAGGTACCCAGTTGACCACATTTTCTCCAACAATCTGAGGAAACATTTGATGATATGTGTGAAAGTTGCACTGGGGTTCTGTACCACCTGTGGTAGGTTTTCAGCATGGTTCTCCAAATGTATGTGAGACTGATTTAATTGGTTTTCCAGTCAAGAGACTTTACCACTGAGCTTCCCCCAGCTCCATTCCTAGATTCCATAAGAATTTTAATCCTGTTAGTTGCCCAACTTGTATGTTTATAAGTTCGGTATAAAGTTCAGCCTTTTGCGACCGCTAAGTGGTGACCCCACTAGACGTGGTAATCCAGTCAGGGAAAGAGATGAGGCAGACTATGTTTAGGGCACCTTTTGTAGCCCCCTCCCCATAAGGGGTGAGCAGAATGGATCCTGAATAGGACAGCTCAGTCGTGGATATAGCTGCCGAACTACTCAACTGCCTCGGTCCTTGAGCCAGGATGACTGAGTCTGCATCCACTGCCCATGTGCCGGTCCATGACTAGGAGCTTCCGGATTTCACAGTCCTGCCCCCGTCGCCATTCTTCGATCGCCATGAGACTTTTGGTTTGGTTTGGTTGGAAGACGCATGTGTATGAATTTGTTTTATGTGGGGAGATCGGCACACAACGATCAACACACAATCTTGACAGAAAAAGGCTTTAATCCAATGGCATGGATGCCACGACAATTGGAAGTCTTTTATCTGCTGCAGCCTTCATCCGCCTTCACAGCCGTTGAAACATACACATTGTTATCCTCCGCCTGTTCTGCCATTGAGGACTTTCTTGGATCATTCTTTGTCGGGTTCCTCTCCCTTGACCTTACCGCCATGGGTGACCCTGCTGGGAGTACATGACTCCCAACGGCATAACTCACAGGGTTCATTGGAACAATACAGATAGTGAACATCCTGAACGCAGGACTGCCATCATCGCGAGGGAGTTGAGACATTTTAATATTGACATAGCAGCACTCCAAGAAACATGAAGAGCAGGAGAAGGACAACTGAAGAAAGAAAAAGGTTATACCTTCTTCTGGAAAGGACTGCCAGACCAAGAACGACGAATACATGGAGTCAGCTTTGCTATTAAAAATAATCTTGTGAAGCTCTTGTCAGAAGTTCCTATTGGCATCAATGAACGACTCTTAACTCTCTGGTTAAAACTTGCCAAAAACCAGCAGGCAACTATTCTAAGTGCTTATGTACCAACATTAGATGTTGATGAAGACATCAAGGAAAATTTTTATAACCAGCTGGACACCATCTGATCAGAGATACCTAAGGAGGATAAAATTATACTCTTGGGTGATTTCAATGCAAGAGTTGGGCGTGATTTTGATTTATGGCCAGAAACCATTGGGAAAGAAGGAGATGGCAATAGCAACCTGAATGGCATTCTACTTCTGACTAAATGTGCAGAGCATAATCTTGTTATTACAAACACACTCTTTCACCAGAAAGATACATTTAAAACATCATGGAAGCACCCTCAGTCAAAATACTGGCATCTTTGGGATTATGTAATTGTCCGTGCCAGAGATTGTCATGATGTACTCCTCACTAAGGCCATGATGAGTGTTGATGACTGCTGGACAGATCACCGATTAATTCAATCCACTATGGCCCTTAATATTGTTGCTCAACATAGGCTCCAACGAAGAAAACCAAGGCATAAAATGAACATTCATGCCTTTCAAGATCTTATTAAGCGAGCCAGCTTTCAAACTCTCAAGAAACATCTACCAACGGAACTCCCTCAAAATGTTGAGGAACACTGGATTAAACTCAAGACATCTATTGTTGCAGCATGTGAACAAATTATTGGATACCAAACTAAGAAACATCAGGATTGGTTTGATGAAAATGATAGTGAGATTGAACATATCATTGATAAGGAAAGGAAAGCCTTCCAGATATGGCAGAAAGACATTAACTGTGCTGCTAAGAAAAAAATCTATACCAGTGCAAAGGCGGAGGTCCAAAGAAGAACTAGAGAACTTAAGAGCACCTGGTGGATAAAGAAAGCTCAAGAAATCCAGCATTTTGCAGATGCTCATAATGCACTGGGCTTTTTTAATGCCACAAAGGCCATCTATGGACCAACAAATCAAGGTACAAATCCCTTACATTCAATGGATGGTACCAAACTTCTTAAGGATAAAGAGTCTATTGGACTGTGCTGGAAAGAGCATCACCACGACCTCCTTAATCATAACTCTATCATGGCTGATGAGGTCTTCTCACAAATTCCACAACAACAAACTAGAGACGAGCTTGCAGTACCCCTAATTTGGATGAAGTCAGTAAAGCCATCAATCAAATGAAGAACAACAGAGCTAGTGGACCTGCTGGGATTTCTGCTGAAGTCTTTAAAGAAGGTGGGCCTGAACTTACACAACAACTTCATAAGCTCATCGAAAAAATCTGGATGAGGGAGGAGATCCCAGAAGACTTTGAAATGGAAATGGACTGCCTTCAAGTCGATTCCGACTTATGGCGACCCTATGAATTCGGTTTTCATGGTAAGCGGTATTCAGAGGGGGTTTACCATTGCCTTCCTCTGAGGCTGAGAGGCAGTGACTGGCCCAGGGTCACCCAGTGAGCTTCATGGCTGTTTGGGGATTTGAACCCTAGTCTCCCAGGTCGTAGTCCAACACCTTAACCACTACACCACACTGGCTCTCTCCGGAAGAGACGGAGATGTCATAATTATCACTCTTTTTAAGAAGGGTGATAGAACAGATTGCGGGAACTATCAAGGTATCTCTTTTCTTGCTACTGCAGGTAAAATCCTTGCAAGGATCCTTGCAAATAGCCTCCTGCCAATCTCAGAGGATGTCTTCCCTGAATCTCAAAATGGTTTCTGCCCTTCCAGGGGGACAGTGGACATGATCTTCACTGCATGACAGCATCAAGAAAAATGCCAGGAGCAGAATCGACCTTTATATATGGAGTTTATTGATCTGACTAAGGCCTTTGACACTGTGAATCGAACAGCACTCTGGACCATCCTTCTGAAAACTGGATGCCCTGATAAATTTGTGAATATTTTGCGACTCCTCCATGACAACATGACAGCAACAATTTTGGACAACAATGGTTTTCAGAGCGATCCATGATCAGGCATAAAACAGGGATGTGTCATTGCTCCTATATTATTTGCTATCTTCATTGCTATGATTCTACACCTTATTGAGGGGAAACTTCCTACTGGTGTGGAAATATATATCGAACAGATGTAAAGCTTTTTAATCTCATTAGGCTGAAAGCAAAAAGTAAGATAATGTCAACCTCTGTCGTAGAACTTCAATATGCCGATGATCATGTAGTCTCTGCACATTCAGAGAAAGATCTTCAAACTATCATAAATGTTTTTGCAGAAGCATATGGAAAGCTTGGGCTCTCACTTAATATTAAAAAAACCAAAGTGCTTCATCAACAGTGCGAACTAGTCCCTCTGTAGCACCATTGATCCAGCTTAATGGTGTGACGTTGGTGAACGTTGATCACTTCCCCTATCTTGGCAGCCATCTCTCTGTAAAAGCTGACATCGATGCTGAAATTCAACATTGTCTGAGCTGTGTGAGTGCCGCATTCTCCCGAATGAAGCGTAGAGTGTTCGAGGATTGAGATATTTGCAGGGAGACCAAAATGCTTATTTACAAAGCCATTGTACTACCGACCTTACTGTATGCCTGTGAAACATGGACCTTTTATAAACGCCACTCCCAACTTCTTGAAAGATTTCACCAATGCTGACTCCGGAAAATTCTGCAAATTACTTGGGAAGACAGATGGACTAAAGTTAGCATTTTGGAAGAAGCAAAGACTACCAATGTTGAAACAATGATCCTTCAACATTAACTTCGCTGGACCAGCTGTGTTGTTCGAATGCCTAATCACCATCTTCCAAAGCAGCTACTTTACTCCCAATTTAAGGATGGAAAATGGAATATTGGTGGACAGCAAAAGAGGTTTAAAGATGTTCTTAAAGTGGATCTAAAAAAATTTAACATTAACATTGACAACTGGGAAGTCTTGGCCCATGAACATCCCAAATGGAGGTCAACTATTAGGTGCTGTGGATTTTGAAAAAAAACACAAATACAGGGTGAACGGGACAAACGAGCGAAGCGGAAGGCACGTCAAACAAATCCTCATCGCAACCATCTTCCATCTGGAAACCTATGTCCTCACTGTGGGAGGCTGTGTGGATCCAGAATTGACCTCCACAGTCACTTACGGACCCACTGTTAAAGACCTTATCTTGGGAAGACAATCTTACTCGGCCATGAGTGATCGCCAATGAATGAAAAGTTCAGCAACCAGCCCTTTTCCTGATGTGTTATTCATCATAATATGTTCAAACTGAGTAAGGGGCTTGGTTGCATGTGTGTGAATATTGGGGTCTTGGAGATAGTGCACAACTTTTTGTATGTGGAGCCAATTGATTTTTAAGTCACGTAAATCTATCCGAAAGTGATCCTGTGTGATTGGTATGCGTTTCTGAAAGAAATCTTGCAACTTGAAATAACCCTTATTGTCTAGATGATGTAATACATTTTTAAGTGTTGGATCTATAATGTCAGGGTATGTCACTAAAGGACTCGGGGGAACGGACAGGAGAAAGCGGAAGTTGCCAGTGTTTCCATGCCTGGAATGTGCATAAAGTAAAAGGATTACTCATTTTTTCTCAATTGAGACAAAGTAATGTGTTCAAAAGGAAGAGCCCATAAAGGGCCCAAGTTTGGCATTTCATCTTCCAGGGAGATCTACTGTTTAGGTGTTTTCATTATCTTCAAATATAATTGTCTTAACTGGAAAGCATTGTAATATACAGTTGGATTTGGTAATCCCCCTCCCCCTCCATCTGGTCTTCTGTAATATAATTTAAGTGCCAAAGGCAGTTGGAAAATAAATTTGTTAAGGGTTTACTGCCAGCGTTTCAAGGTGACTGGGTGGATGGAGATGGGGAAAACTTGAAACAAAAAATGGAAAGAGGATATGATTTTCATGTATATTGCAGCAATCCTATGAAGCAGAGAAAGTTTTAGCTTCCTTCTTTTCCAATTTTTCATTGTTTTTTATATTATATTTTGGAGAATTGGGACATACTTCAGATGAAAGAGTTCAGATAAATTTTGTGGAATTTGTACTCCCAGTTATCTAAATAATTTATGACATATGGGGATATGACTACCTTGAGAAATTTGGATCTGATCCTTTGGCTTAATATTAAAAAACATCACGAGAGATTTACTAAAATTAATTCAGAGCCCCACCAAGCTTTCAAATTGTTGAAATTTGAATTGCACAGCTGGAATAGCTTTGTTCAGGTCCCACCACATCAAGATGATGTTGTCCACATAAAGATTTATAAGATGGTCTTCTGTTATATATAAATCCTGTTTGATCAATATGAACAATTGACGCAGTGATTATGTTTAAGAGGGCTATGTGATGTTCCTGCTTATAGTGTAAATATGGTAAGTGCTGTTTATATAGAAGACATATGGTAAGTGGAGTTAAAGAGGAGGGGGGAGTAAATGAGCAGTAGAATGCTGGATGATTGGCTGAGCATTTGAATGGCTGGGAGTATAAATGGAAGAATGACAGTTGAATCTGGGTGGATGTTGGGAGTGTGGAGAAAGAGGTGTTTGAGGGTGGAGGTCAGGAGTGTGGAGAAAGAGGGAGTTGGAGTTCTGATTAATAATAAGAAGTCAAATACAAAACAGGAATAGATGAAACCATACGCTTGTGAAACATTCTAAAACTAATCTTGTTATTTCTGATATTTAATAAATACTTATTTGGTTTACCAAAGGCCTGATCCTTGGCTGGGGGATATACATACCAGAAGGGAGGGCAAGGTAATTACCAAGGCTGAACAGAAACAGTATCTAATGGTGGCAGCGGTGAAGGGAGGAATAATAACAATTCAAGTATCCAGAGCAACCCAGAGTTGTATGCGTTATCTATAAAGGTACAAGGGGGTTGGGAACAGCATAAGCACGCAGTCACAAAAGTAACCAGCTAGAGAGAGACTCAGGCAAAGTCTCTGGGAGTATTGGTTATAGGACGTGACTGGTGGTGCTGCCTAGCAGGGGGATCTAGTGAGATCTGTGCTAGAGCGGAGTGAGAAACCATATAAAGGACAGTCCGGACTGGTGGTATCCCTGGTGGTGCCTAGTGAAAGGCAGTAGCCACAAGCAGGTGGGAACCTGACAGGGAGAACCAGGGAAAGATGTCACAGGCTACAAAAATGGAACTAAAATTTTTTGGTCTCAATTTAATAGGGTTATGGATCTATAAGACCCCATTTCCCTACTATCCTTACCTGGTTTAAGAATTACAACAATTCTTGAGGTGGTCTAGGTTTCTGGAATCTGACCTTGCTTCCAAATAGAATTTAATAAATCAAGTAAATGAAGGGTCAGAAGATTTTTATACTTCTTACACAATGAACTCCCAATCCATCCAGACCTTGGCCCTAATTATTTTTAAGTTTTTAGATAGCTGTAAGGATTTCTTCCTCAGTAATTGGTTTATTAAGTAAAGCTCTTACTGTGTCTGAAACTGGTTTAAGATTCAATTTATCGAGGTCTGAGTTTATAGAATCTTGGGTTGGATTGGAAGAGGAATACAAATTTGAATACAGTTGAGTGAATGCTGTATTAATGGATTTTGAGTCCTGGGTGAAAGTCTAATTTAACTGAACCAATTTTACTACCCTTTTTCTTTTTTGCTAGGGCATGGGCCCGAAGTTTAGAATTTCTGTTTCCTAATTCATAATATTTTTGTTTGGTAGAGATTAGAGATTTGGCAATCTGTTTCCATGACATTTAATTCTGCCTTTTTGGCCAGGAGTTTAGTATAGAATTTGTGAGACCCTGTATTTTTATGTTTTTCCTTTAATCATTTGATAATTTGTAATAGTATTTGTGATGCTATAAATGGACTGCCTTCAAGTCAATCCCAACTTATGGCAACCCTATGAATAGGGTTTTCATGGTAAGCGGTATTCAGAGGAGGTTTACCATTGCCTTCCTCTGAGGCTGAAAGGCAGTGACTGGCCCAAGATCACCCAGTGAGCTTCATGGCTGTGTTGGAATTTGAACCCTGGTCTCCCAGGTTGTAGTCCAACACTCTAACCACTACACCACACTGGCTCTCTTTTGTGATGCTATAGCACGTTTTTTTAAAAAAATTCTCGAATACTCGGTGATAAAAGCTACTGTGCATGGTAAATGTATCATGGAGTATTTAAGAATTTATAAAACCTGTGATGATATAGCATGGGTTTTTAAAATTCTCAAATACTCCATGATACATTTACCACGCACAGTAGCTTTCATACCATCCCATAGCATTTCAGGTCTTATCTCAGGAGAGTTATTAAATTTAATATTAAAATATTCCTCAATTGCAGATTTAATAGATTTAATAGCCTCCTTTGAAATCTGAGAAGTCAATAGCAAAGGGTCAAGTCTCCACGCTGGACTAGTTATTTGTATATTACACCAAGGGCGCAATTCCATTTCCACCAATGCATGGTGCAATATAAGTATAGGACTCATAAAAAAATGAAAAGAGGTCAGGAAGCAGGGAGTCAGAGATTAATATATGATCTGGTATATGTATGATATCTTGCTGCGTAAAAAGAATGTCTGACTCCCTAGTTGAAATACCGCTAAGCATCTATTAACTTATATTTCAGCATGTGAGTAGATAGGGGTTTTTCTAGAGTACAAAGAGGGATGCCTATCAAGATATTTGTTAAGATAGCATTAAAATCTACTGCTGTGACAATCTGCCCGACAGCAAATTTATGAAGGTTTTTAAAAGTCTTGGTCAAAAATGATAGCTGTTATGCATTGGTAGCATAAATGGATGCCAGTGTGAGGTGTCAAGTTCCTCAGAGCCCAGCCACAAATATAAATCTACCCGATGGATCCCGCAACATTTTATGTACCTGAAAATCACAAGATTTGGCCAGAATAATTGCAACACCTCTTGAATGTTTAGTGCCATGAGCCTAATATTGATCTCCAAAATAAGAGTGTGACAACAGTTTAGTGGTAACAACATCAAGGTGCATTTCCTGCAAAAAGATGATGGAGGGGCTCCGCCTTCGAAGATAGTTGGAGACCCTTCACCATTTCACTACATCACCCAAACCATGAACATTCCATGTGACAAACCTAATATCAGTCATGTTGGGGGGATAAAGATAAAAAGTGAAAGAAAAGATATGATAACTCGAGGACATGATGTTAAATGCCTCATCAGTTATTATTACCATATACTTTATGAACTGGTCTACATTGTATAATTGTCCCGTATTCCAGAGAAAGTAAAACCAACATTCCCAACAAACATCCCCCTCCCTCCCTCCCTCTACTCCCCAACGCCCAATAAAGGATCCGTAGCATAGCTAGGGAAAACCTGCACTATGAACTAAATGGTACTCCCGCTATACTGGCGTGGAGTATAAATTTGTTATGGGGTACAACAAGCAAGAACACAATTAATAAAGCAAAAACGCAAGAGACAGGATGTAATTCCCTCCCCCTCTCCCTTGATCTGATATAGACTATCACATATAGGTGAATAAAACACCCTCGGTCTCACATGAACTAAGGTAAGTGCAGCTCATTAAAATCATGGGCAGGATAATTTCTTTTGATACTGGTGGACCTAGTGAATCTGGAAGCATGTGGTGGAGACATAGCTGGACCTAATTTAGATCAATTTCTTTTCTGTGGTACACGGGTTTGTTGCCAATCTTCCCATGGTGTGGAAATATTTCACAAATCTTCCTCATCGAGATCTTCTTTGCCCCATGGAACCAGTATATTTAGGAGGGTGAGGATATGTGCCATATCTTGTTTGATGAGAGCCTTATGTACAATGCCATCCCCTCAGTTATTAAGGCAAACAGGAGACCCCATTTGTATCTGACATTTGCCTCTCTTAAAAGGTCCGTTACTGGTTTATATGCTTTATGTTGCTGAAGTGTTTCAGCACTCAAGTCCTGCAGGAATAGAATGGGTTTCCCTTCATATTCAATTGTACCCTTGGACTTGAGGGCTTTAGTTCAGGCATCTACAACAGTGAAAATATGGAAGGCAATAATAATATCCTGGGGTGGTGCTTTTTCTCTTGGACAAAGGCCCACACTTCTATGTGCTTGCTCAATATCCAGTCTGAACACTTCTATTTCCAGGATGAGATCTTTCCACCAATCAATCAGAAAAGAAATTAAATCATCTTGTCCAACCTTTTCAATCAGGCTATAGATTCGAATATTCTTGCGACGACCATGATTTTCCTGGTTGTCCAGCCGAGTCTGGAGTTCTTCGTGGCTGCTGGCTAGCTGCATGATATAGGTGGCATGGTGTAATCTGAGACCTGTAGGTTTGTTTGCAGTTTTTTTTCCAGTGTCTACTGTTCTCTGTGTAAGATTAGCAATTTTGTCTTCCAAAGTTTTGAAGCTTGCCTCCGATTTCTTCACTAATTCAGCATGTAGGTTAGTAATTTGCACCATAACAACATCAGTGAGGTCCAGAGAAGGCATAACTCTATTGTTTTTCCTGCCTTTCACTATCTTGGACGCCATATTGGGCCTCTTCCATGGTACGGTTCAAGCTGCTAGTAATTGGCTTTAAAAAATGAGTTAAGTCACAGTTTCCCCTCCCGGCAGTGCCAGATAACATAGCCAGCTACTATCTACTGAGAGTGACAAATATTTCCACCTGATAAGAGTGTTATTTTTGTTTAGAGGATCAGGGAGGGATGGAGCAAGGGAACTACCCTGCTGTGAGATTGTGTGCATGCGCCCCCTGAAAACCTGCCATTCACCCAAGGTGGAAGATGAGGGTGCATTTTTTTTACACATAGTTTGCTGTGTTAGCTCTGGGGCAGTGCAACTGAAGGGCCTGAGGATCTATCCCAGGTGTTGGGAACCTTTGGTCCTCCAGATGAACTGCAACTCCCAGCTACATTCTTCCCTAGCTATTGGCCATGCTTGCTGGGGTTCACAAGAGTTGCAGTTCAGCAACATCTGGAGGGCCAAAGATTCCCCACACCTAGTCTATCCCCTTAATGGATCCATGCAGCTTTGCATCCAGTGGTGTCCTCGCCTCACCCCATTTGGTATCTCCACTGCTTACAGCCAGTAAGGGAACCACAAGTGAATCCAAGCCATAGTGTCGCCAGGTCTCTGGTTTACTTAGGTATCACAGTTTTTTTATTATCTAGAAAACTAATACTGATTTTTTAAAAAATGTTCTGCAATGACCAACTGGTTTGACAATAAACTATTATATGGGGTGTATGTATTTTTACATCTGCAATGTGTGTGTGTATATGGAGTCTTGCCAACAACACTGTGAGGTAAGGTTGGTGATTGGAAACCAAGGCAGCTCACAATAAGAAATAAATCCCTTTAAAACTGAATAACCATAAAAACAAGTATAAACAGTTGCAAAACAGCTTAAAGTGCCATGATTCTGAATTTTGGTTTGGGTGAATGAAGTTCCTTATCACTTGAGGATGCAGTTCTCTGCACACTTCCCTGTGTGAGTAAGCCCCATTGAATACTTTGGACTTGCTTCTGAGTAAACAAACATAGGATGGCACTATAATTATCTTTACAGGTTGTGTACTGTTGTGTAAATAATAAACATCTTTGACATGCATGCTTATATAAATATTTCTTCATACTGTCTCCCAATTAAGTATTTGATTTCACACTATGGTTGTAGATTATTATTTCCTCTACATTGTAAGTGTGCCCTTCTTTCTTGCAGTGGTTATGGTTCCTTCTGTTGTTTTCATCCTGAGTGGCAGATAGGCTGAGAGATGGTGAGTAGCCCATGGTCACTCAGTACACTTGACAGCTCATTTCTATTTTGAAAAATTAATTAAAATGATTTACATGCAGGCAAAGTTTATGAAGTAGATCCGCACAATACATTTAAAGCACATCCAACCCACATTTAAAACACATGACTTCCCCTAAAGGGAATGAGTTAAACAATGAGTTAAAAACAGCTAAAAAACATAATAGCTTCGACATACCTGGGAAGTGTAGTTTCCCCCTCACGGTTATAGTTCCCACAACCCTTAACAAACTACAGTTCCCATGATTCTGTGGTGGGATTTATGTGCTTCAAATGTACATTGAATGTGCTTTAAATTAATTGTGTGAATCTGCCCTAGATATGCTGTGCATTCATTAGTGAATTGAAAACAACAGTTTTAAAAGATACTTTTTTAAACAGGGGAAGGGCTATAGCTCAGTGGTAGGGGACATGCTTTGCATGTAAAGGTCCAGAATTCAATCTCTGGAAAAGACTATTGCCTGGAAGCCTGGAGAACCAATGCTAGTCTATGCCATAATTACTGTGCTAGATGGTACCAAATGGCCTGAGTCAGTATAAGACAGATTCCTTTGTTCCTAAAAGAGTAAAGAGACCCAAAGGCCACAGCAACCCTGAAATATATTTACATATTTTACTTACAACATTTACATACCACTTTAGAAACAGGCATTTAAAAACATTTAGAAAAATAAAACCGAGTTAAATCAGATAAAAAGCATAAAAGCTTTTCTATGCCTGGGTAAGCTTGCCTAAACAAAAAAAGTTTCTGGAAGGTGATGAAAGACTACAATGAAGGTGTCTGCCTAATGTAAATAGGCAGGGAGTTCCAAAGCGTAGGTGCTGCCACACTAAATGACTGATTTCTTACAAGAGCAGAACAAGTACTATGGAACATGGAAAGCACACTTTGAACTTGGCCTGGTAGCAAATCAGCAACCGGTGCAGATTTCAGAGCAGAAGTATTATGTGCTGATAGGATCTCACTCATGTCAGCAATCATGCTATAGCATTTTGCATTATCTGCAGCCCCCGAGTCAGGTTGTGCTGCATGGGGATTTCTGTGACCTTGGCTGACTGGCTGCCATGATTCTTTTAGTTTTGTTTTTTCATTAGGAATCCTGACTGGTTGTGGGATGCTGAGTTGTCTGCCTTATTCATAGGAATCTTTTTGTGGTTGGTATGGTATTGAATTTAGGAAATCATCACTGCCTTTTGTTTTTATTTTCTATTTGCATTTCATTTATCTTTAACCTCACCCCTTACATCCATAGAAACAACAATAGTGGTTCCATGTGATCAGCGCAACCCCCTTAAACCCACTGATGATGCACCTTGTTGGTTGCATGACGGTTTGTTTCTTGCCCAATAGTGGTAAAAGAGAATTCACATATTTGGAAGTGTGGCTGCAATTGTTGTTTCCAAGCTGCTGCCTGTGAAGGTAGACCAAACCATCTGTGTTTTCTCTCTGTCAATTATTACTCACTGGAATTGGCTGTCAAAGTGAGTATATAGCAGCCCATAGAGTAGACAGAAAAGGCTAGAGAATCTTCTTACTTTTACTCATTTCTCAAACCTCTTTCTGAAGTGAAGGGTCAAATCTGTAAAGAAGTTTGGAGCAGCCATTTTAAGGGCAGGACATTGGAGGCAGGGGGTTGCCAACCCTGCTTGGATATGGATATATTTGCAGAGGATCCTTAGTTAAGCTTTACCAACAGCACAATCCAAATTATATCTACTCAGAAGTAAGTCCTGTTGAGTTCTATGGGGCTTAGTCCCTTAGTAAGTGCGTTCAGCATTGCAGCCTTCAGTGGTATCCATCTTTACTCCTGACTGCTTCCATCTAACATCTCCACTACACTAAGTTCCTTTCTTCCTATAATGGCCTTCTGATGTCTGGCCTGGCCTGAGGGCATTTAAACCCTTTTTGCCATAAGCACTTAGGCTAGATTAAATGTTCACTACCCAGGCTCCATCTTTTAGCTAAGGTTTCTATCTTAATTTCCAATAACAGAAATATTTTTGTTTCAACTGTATGGTCCAAGCGACTATGGTGGACATCACTCAGGCCTGCCCCCATGACATCGCTTGGGCCTGCCCCATGACATCATTCAGGCCCGCCCCTGAAATCTCAGGGTTTGGGATGCTTCTGACCTGGCAACCCTACTCCACCCACCAGCAGCACTTCTCTCCAGCAGCAGAGATCATACTTCATACCATCCTAAAAAAACCCACCATCACCACTGGGAACAGTTAGGATTGCACTTCAGATCTGTAGCATTATTGTAATAGCAGGGATATTAACATAAACCAATTTAGACTGTATCCTCCAAAGATTCCAAAATCATTAACCCAGATCTATACAGAGCAGAGCCAATGGTCACCCCGAAGAATTTTGTTTTGTCAACAGTTTGTTGATGTAAAGCCTTTGAACAGTGTGGGTAGTCTCGTACATCTGGTCAGCTTGAATGATGACTCACAAGTCCCCCCTTTTTTTCCCATAGTAAATTGTGGCATACTTCACCTGTTTGGGCAATTTGTCCTAGAAGCTTATAGGCGGCAAATGAACTTTGGAGCCTTTGCCTTGTAAAATAATCTAATGTGGTCTGATGACAGCAGGCCTTATTCTTCCAAGAAAGACTTCAGGGTTCTGTTGCACATGGTGGGTCCTGCCACTGAGAAGGATTTTTGAACTAGATGTCTCTTTCAAGGACTGAGAGACAATTCTTCCTCCTTGCTAAGTGAGTTTTGGGTATGTGAACCCTGTATTTGCACCCAGCAGGGATGGGTGAGAAATTTGATCCAGTTCATATTTTTTTAAAAAATTTAAGCCAAATCTATCAAATTCACTCTTTCCAAAACAATATGAGAACCAAAACAGCCACCCAATATTTGCACTTATTCAAAGTTTGCAATGCAGTTCGTCAACCAAACAAGAGCCTCCAAATTTCTACTCAGCCCCAGAAAGTACAACTAACACAAAACCCACTCTGTAGAGGGAGGGAGGGCACTACAAATCAGAAGAAAGGAGTGGAATGAGTGGAGCAGGCTTAAACAGCAGCTTGATTGCCAACTCCCATTGGGTACTCATGTCCATGTGTTCCTAAGACCCCCACCCCTTGGAAGAAGCCAACTCGAGTCTTCTTCCAAGGAAGGGGGGGTTAGAGCGGGAGCAGCATTTTCTTCCATCCAAGTTATCTTTTTTCCCCAGTGATTGACATTTCCGTGAGTGCATTTCCCTTGTTTATTTTGTCTTTGTGTGACATACTCCTCACTTTGTATAAAATGATGGCATGAATACAACTGATGCACTTACATCCCCCATAGCTTGCATTAGTTACATTGATGACAGCTAATGCAGAACTCATTATGACAACAGGCAAGATGATTCCTTTTCCCTCTACCTCGACATTTCACTATACCTCTTTGTTTTGTTTTGGATATTGTGCCCAACAGATTCTTCACACCTGACATATTCCCTTCTGTGGGTCCCCTCACCCCACTCCCTTCCTCATCAACCTTGCAACCTAATGGCTGCTGGGATTCTAAATTAGTAAGAAAACAGAGATGCAACTCATTTACCCAGAGGCTTAATAATGGCCATAAATGACAAGCCCTGCTTTGATGTATTATTTAGAAATGTAATTTTGCTGCCATGCTGCTATTCTCTTGAGAAGCAAGAATGTATGACACCATATGGCAATAGGCTGGCAGAGGGGGCTCTCTTTTCACGCTCTTGTTATGGAGGCAATTTGTTTATGTATCCAAAAGGAGGAGGAAGAAAAAAGATCACCAGTGAGCTTTGTGTTTTTTTATTAACTCTGCTCCTGCTAATTGCCGTCTGATCTACAGGAGGTAGTTCATTCTTGCTTTGAATATCTGTCAGGATCCTTTTGTTTCGTGTTTGTTGATCTCTTCCCCACCCCCAACAGTAGCTAATGCTTTATTGAAACACTTTCACTGTTTTCAGAGAATAAAAGTAACATGTGTCTGGCTAGCAGGCTGTTTTCAAGTGCAACAAAAGGAAATGCAAATGTTAAAATAGAAGCATCCCCAGACAGTGATTAACTAGAAGTCCAGAGGGGGAAGTGGAGGAGAGTCAAGAGGCTTAGAAAGAAGTTCCCATTATGCTATTCTTCATCATCATCATCATCATCATCATCATGTGAATATGGTGCCTTACAGAGTTACACAGGCAAAACTATACAAGTCCTTGCATTCACAAAAACACAGGAAAACTTCTGCTGGATTAGTCCAAAGACCAGTAGCATAGTGGCAAATTCAGAAGTGCAGGGTCCCTTCATGTAAGTCACAGCCACATCCCCTCTTTTTTTTGCTGTGAAGTTGAGAATGGGATCCTTGTTAATGCCTTCTTCCACAATAATAGACATCCCTAGGAGACAGTAAGCATGAAAGAGAAGAGTGTAAGCTACTGAGAAGAGTCTTCTCAATGGCTGACTCACCTCATTTCACTCTGTTTGGCTCCAATCAGCAGGAAAGGATAAAGAAGCATGTTAGAAGACTCTTCTCAGGGGCTAACACACTCCTATTCCATGCTGATTGGCTCATAGGATGCTAGAGACACAGGGACCCTGTTCCCAAAAAAGTAAGGGGTCTAAGACCCCCTCAGATTCCATTCAACTACACCCCTGCCAAAGACCAATCTAGCTTAGCATCCTGTCCTCACAGTGGCCAACCAGATACCTATGGGAAACCCACAAGCAGGATCTGAGTGCAAGGACCTTACAATCTAAAATAGAGAATAGGTAGGGATGACTGTGGCCAAATGCAGTTACATATACTAAAGGTTACAAATACAGCAGGAATGAAGATTCACAGTACAACTGCATAAATGTCTACTCAAAAGTAGGTCCACTGAGCTCAGTGGCATTTTCTTCCAGGTGAGTGTGCATAGAATTGGAGCCTAAAGGAATAATCCTAAGGCCCCATAGAATTGGTAGGTTATGGGGACTGATCTGAAGGGTGGGATTGATATAGCACCCACTATGTACATGTTCAGGCAAGGGACCCCAGTCTTTGAATGTTCATCCACAATAACTGACAACATCCTTAATACCAGGTCACTCACATAGTACTTATATAAGTTTGTGAATCCCTATTGAATCCACAAGCCCTTATTAAGCCCTATACTATATCAGCTCTCTCCTAGTAGACTGGGCAGAATTAACAGAATTAGGCTCTCATAGGTGCCAGGCTTCACCTAGGACCACTGGAAATACAAAATGGCTGATCAACCCCCACCTCACCCTCAGTTTTGAAAAGATAAATTCCAGCAGTTACCCTGATCTGTTTCCTGCCTTAAGCAAGACACACAGGTTCCTTGTTAGCTGGAAAATAGTAGTCAAGAGAAACAAATTTAGAAATACCACTCATATCAAAGCGAATCTGATAACTATACAGATAAGTGGAAAGCAGTCCAAGTGCACTGTTCTTGAGAAACTCATGCAGGTGGGAGGTGTTTTCAGTCCTTGTTGCCCCAACGAACACACACAAGCCAGAGTGAAAGATGGATTATGGCTTTCATTTTTGAAGAAAACTGCGAAGTCTGCTTAATAACTTGGAGCAATTTGATCTTATTTGTGTCTTGATAAAATAAGAATGTGCTTTAACAAAAAAGGCTTTAAATGTGGTTAAGGAGAAATTTTGAGAAATGGCAACACGCTAAATAAATAAATAAGATGAGCACAAAGCAATTATAAACTGCATTCTAGAAATGGAGGTATAAGGGAAATTATTTTATGTTTAAAGTGGAAAAAGGGGCTTTTAATGGTTTCAGCAAGTTTAAAAGACATCATTAGCTTTACCATGCAGTGTCTCTTTTTGAGTGTGCAAAGTTAAATTGGATTACTAAAAGAAATGGAAATAGGGTTTTCATGCTAAGAGGTATTCAGAGATGGTTTTACCATTGCCTTCCTCTGAGGCTGAGAGGCAGTGACTGGCCCAAGGTCACCCAGTGAGCTTCATGGTTGTGTGGCGATTCGAATCCTGGTCTCCCAGGTCATAGTCCAACACTCTAACCACTACACCACACTGGCTCTCTTCAAATTAGATTGCTACTCAATGTGAATACTGTATTTTTCAGGATTAGTACTTACAAATGAATCCTATCAATCGTTATCCTATTAAAATGATGCATTCCAGAAGTATGCTTTTAAAAAAATAAATATAGGCCATAATGAACTGGCCCACAATACAAAGATTTCTTAGGATACACTGTTGACATAATTCCTTTCAATTTTCACTCCCCCAACAGCAATGTATCAAAGTGAACAGACTACGAATAAAAACTGTACATAAAAAAAGATATATTCTAGTTAGTACAGTCTGCTACCTAATGATGGTCAGGGAGTGGAGATGGCTATAAATAGTTGGTATGCACATTGGTGAAGTTGGATGACTTCTCCCCTGTGTGGATCTCCAATAACTTCATCCAATTTTGGCCCCATCTGCACTATATATTTAAAGCAGTATCATGCCACTTTAAACAGTTATGGCTTCACTCCAATCATCTTGGGAACTGTAGGTTGTTAAGGGTTCCGAGAATTGTTGGGAAACTCTTGTTCCCCACACAGAGCTACAATTCTCAGTATGGTTTAACAGTCAATCCCTCTTTCCAGGGAACTCATTTTATATCATTGTCAGATCCAGCATATGTGAACACTTTCTCACAACAACACTGTACAATAAATTGGAAACTTAGAAACAAGTGGTTGAAATCCCAGAAGTGAGAGACTTAAAAAAAACAATGGAAATATGGAGAACTGAATTTAAGGCAGGAAAAATGAAAAACTGAGAAAAATAAAAATTTATCCCTGTCCCTGAACTAACTTTCTCAGGAAGATAGTCTGAGAAACTGAGGGAAATAGTAGTGACAAGAGCAGAGCTTGGAAGATTACTTTTAAAAAGTAATAAATTACAGTTACAGTTACATGGCCCCCAAAAAGTAGTAATTACCGTTACAATTACAATTGCTCTGAAAGTAACTGATTACTTTACTTTTTCTCAAAAGTAATCACTACAGTTGCATTTCAGTTACTTTTTACAAAAAAACACCTACAAGGTGCTGGCCTTGGCTGCTGCCTAAAACAACATTAAAAATAAACACACACATACAGAGGTAGTAGAATAATTCTTTTTATCCATGACAGCAATGGTGGTCTCTCCTCTGGTAAGGGAGATGGGGAGGGAGACAGAGGCCACTACTCAGATCTTTGCACGTCAAACCAAGTGCAGCCCCACCCCCTCAGCCAGCAAGCATAATCTCTCTCACTTAACCACCTCCCGGACCCTGCCCTGCCACCAACTAAGGGACATTCACCCAAGCAAACATTTTCCCCTGAGATGACATGATTTACTAGAAAAGACAATAATGCTGGGAAAAACAAGGGAGTAGAAAAAGAGAAAGACCAAAAAAGAGATGGATTGATTCCATAAAGGAAGCCACAGACCTGAACTTACAAGATCTGAACAGGGTGGTTCAAGACAGATGCTCTTGGAGGTCACTGATTCATAGGGTCGCCATAAGTCAGAATCGACTTGAAGGCACATAACAACACTTAAGAGCAGAATATGTACAATACAACCAAGACATAGTTTGGTATGATCAGCACAGAAACACTTCTTCATTTTGTTACTTTTAAAATTACATCTAAGAGCAAATAGTGTGTGTTTGGGATGGGGTTTATAGCAAGATTTATAATATATTATTTTGATTTTGTAGAATATTTTGATTTATAATTCATTTAACTTTGAAATAGCATTATTTCATTATAGTTTCTTATTGTTATTAAAATCTCAGAATTTCCAGAAGTACATAATGGGGTCTGAGAAAGCCTTCATTTTATCACTTGGGGAAATAATTTATTTTGATGAGGTTTTTGTTGCAGATATGTTAAAGAATATTCATATTTTGATATTCTACTGCTGAATACTGATGATTTTGTTTCCTTGGCAAACAGAGATGGATGGATCAGTCTCTTTCCAGTCTGCATCAATTTTGCATGTTCTCATTCATAGTCCATTCTGTCCTATTTCCACATTGATCCATGCAAAAATCCATATTTGAATTTGTATTTACCCACATATTTAAATATGTATTTTATCTCAGTGTATGCATTCAAGCATTTTTTATCCTAAAATGCTTTTTTTAAAGTTACACAGTTTGGTATGGTTTTTTAACTTTGAGTTATACTACAAAATCCAGAGGGAAAAAAACCCAAATAACTATTTCCAATACATGCCTTAGTGCAGGGGTCCCCTACCTGGTACCCATGAGCACCTTAATGCCCCTGAAAGCCTTTGTTGGTGCCCCCAGAGGGAACCATAACCCCTAGGCTCCTTGCTTTCATTTTTTTTTAAGTAAGTTTCTAGCATTTTTAGAACATGAGACAGTGTTCAGATAAGATTCTTCTCTGTTTTTGTGAGAAATCAGCCCGCTTTACAATGTTTTACTTCCCCCCCCAACCCTGCAGGTGCCCATGTATTTGTGGGAGAGAGATGCACTTGGGAGAGGTAGAGGTGAATGTATGTGCTCTGTGTGTGAAAGAGGGTGAGAGTATATGTATGTGTGGTCTAAGAGGAAGAGATGCACTTGGGCTGAGAGGGATATGTGAACTCTCTTGTATGTGTGTGTGCGTGAGCGTGAGAGAGGGCGGCAGGATGAGCGGGGGTGGCAGGATGAGCAGAGGGGGCAGGCAAGCAGGCTGAGGAGCGGTAGGATGAGCAGGGCAAGCAGGCCAGAAAGGGTAACACACACACACACACACACACACACACACACACACACACCATGAGAGAATGAGTTGCAAAGCACTTGGATTAATTTCCCCTTCTGCAAGTTTATGCTGGTATTATTTCATCTACACAGCATGCTGCCAGTGCAAGACTGGAACACTTATCTCACTGCCCTAGACAGAAATCATTTATGGCACTGACAGTGGTATCTGCACTAGAAAACAATTATGTTTCTGTGTTTATACAATTAGCTCCAGTCCAAACCTGTCCCATCTTTACTGTGTAGTATGTGTGTTTAGGATTGTAGACTAGGAGCATATAATGACACAGGCTCTTTCCTAGAAAAAGATTCCTACCACAGTAAGTGTGTTGGTGCCTTTAGTACCACAAAAATCTTTGTTGATTTTATTAGAGCTGCGTCATCCTATGATCATGTAGAATAAACATGTTATTTTTGAGGGGCTGTGATGGAAAAAGACATTTTTCAAAATTAATGACAAAAAGCATTCATCCAGCAAATAATCTCTATTGATATTCCTATTAGATGAAGTAAGGACAGAACTGTGAAGAATGGAGATGGGTTTGAGGTTGACAATTCTGTCATATTTATATATATATCTGTATGTGTGTATATTTAGAAAGGGAAGAGGTACCAGAGATCATATCGGAAACATACATTGGATAATGGAACGGACCAAGGAATTTCAGAAGAAAATCACCCTGTGCTTTATAGATTACAGCAAAGCCTTTGACTGTGTAGATCATGAAAAACTATGGAATGCTTTAAAAGAAATGGGGGTGCCACAGCATCTGATTGTCCTGATGCGCAACCTATACTCTGCACAAGAGGCTACTGTAAGGACAGAATATGGAGAAACTGATTTGTTCCCCATCGGAAAGTGTGTAAGACAGGGGTGTATTTTATCACCCTATTTAATCTATACGCAGAACATATCATACGGAAAGCAGGATTGGACCAAGAAGAAGGAGGTGTAAAAATTGGAGGGAGAAATATCAATAATTTAAGATATGCAGACAATACCATACTACTAGCAGAAACCAGTAATGATTTGAAACGAATGCTGATGAAAGTCAAAGAGGAAAGCACAAAAGCAGGACTACAGCTGAACGTCAAAAAGACTAAAGTAATGACAACAGAAGATTTATGCAACTTTACAGTTGACAATGAGGACATTGAACTTGTCAAGGATTGTCAGTACCTTTTGCACAGTCATTAACCATAATGGAGACAATAGTCAAGAAATCAGAAGAAGACTAGGACTGGGGAGGGCAGCTGTGAGAGAACTAGAAAAGGTCCTCAAATGCAAATATATCACTGAACACTAAAGTCAGGATCATTCAGGCCAAGGTATTTCCGATCTCTATGTATGGATGTGAAAGTTGGACAGTGAAAAAAGCAGATAAGGAGAAAAATCAACGCATTTGAAATGTGGTATTGGAGGAGAGTTTTGCGCATACCATGGACTGCAAAAAAGACCAATAATTGGGTGTTAGAACAAATCAAACCAGAACTATCTCTAGAAGCTAAAATGATGAAACTGAGGTTATCATACTTTGGACACATAATAAGAAGACATGATTCATTAGAAAAGATAATAATGCTTGGAAAAACAGAAGGAAATAGAAAAACAGGAAGGCCAAACAAGAGATGGATTGATTCCATAAAGGAAGCCACAGACCTGAACTTACAAGATCTGAACAGAGTGGTTCATGACAGACGCTCTTGGAGGACACTGATTTATAGGGTCGCCATAAGTCGTAGTTGACTTGGAGGCACATAACAACAACAATGTGTGTATATACACACAGCTTTTTTTGTTTGCTAAAAATTAGGTGCCGATATTTACACCTTGGTAAAAGTGCTACAGGTGCCAGCACCAAAAAAAAAGGGAGGGAAAAGAGGCGACAGTACTGCATAATAGTACCATTACAAAAAAGATTACAAACAAACCTCATATATATGAATGACACTGGCTTTTAACATTTCACCGAGATACCTCTTGATTTATTCTTATGCTTCTATTTATTGCCTAGATTTAATGTTGCTTTTTATGGCTTGTATTTTCTTTTTAATATGATCTAATCACCCGTGGCCAAAACTTTTTTTAAAAGACAGCATATACATTTTATAATAAAATAAAATATTTTAAAATAAGCATTCCTTATTTTGGTCTTTTATGTCTTCCCAGCACAAGTCAGCATCCTAAAAACATCCCTTATCTCAGAATACCGTTAGGCAGGACAGCTCAGATTTCGGGAGGGGGAAAGGAAAGAGCTGACCATATCCATTTTTAACACTACCAGTAGAGGTGGGCTTATGCACTGTACTCCTTGGGAGGAGTGGGCAGAGAAACACTTTCATGCAGCAACTCCTACAAGGCCACTATAGTTTAAATCAAAGATTTCACCATTTCACTCGCAACTGTTTGGCAACTGCGTGGAAGAGCCAATATTTTGATCATCTGTGTCTTATTTCTTATGTTTGGTCTATTTTACTCATCAGTACACCTTCTGCAGGCTTCTTGCTTGAGACTCTCTCTCGGTGGGCAGTGGGGCGGGCCGTTGGGGAGAGCAAAGGATTGGCTGACATCCAGACCACGGCAGTAAGAGTCGTGATAACCAGGAGATAAAAAAGGGAGGGGAAAAAAAGAATAACGAGGCCCGTTGCCCTCATTGAGGACGCTCTGCTGTTGTTGAGGTGAAGGGAGGTTTTGCTTCCAGCAGTCATAGCCGCCTCAGTCAGTTCACTCCTGAAGAAAAGGAGAAGGAGGGAGGAGTGGCGGCAACTGCTTAGGACATCATCACCGCCTCCGCACCTGTCTCTGAATGGCCCGCAGCTGACCACACAGAGATACCGAGGGAGAGAGGAGCAGGGCAATGACAAGGAGGGCGAGTGGATGTTGCTGGCAGCAAGCACCCAGCTCATTCCCCCTCCTTCCATCCTCTCTCCTTCCTCAGTCAGCTGCCTCAGGGGAGTGTCCATGCTGCCGCAGTAGTGGGATCACCCCGGCAAAAGAGGAGGAACAAGAGTATCAGGCCGGGAAGCTGCGGGCGGAGCTGTGACCTGTTTCACCGAGAGAGAGAGAGAGAGAGAGGCACGCTCGCACTCTCCCACTCTCTCTCACACACGCACCTTTCTTAAGTTGTGGCTGGCATAGCTGCTGAGAGCTTCTTTACCTCCCCATCTCGGTGGTTGTTTAGGGGTGCAGGAATAAAAGGAAATCTCTGCAGGAGGGGCTGGTGATGTGGAGGAGAGCTAGTAGCATAGTGAGCAGAGGAGGCAGCAGGGCAAGGGGGAGCAGGGGGAGCAGGGGCAGCGGGCCGGAAAGGGTAACACATACTCACCTCCATTCTGCTGCTGCTGCTGCTGCCCTCCCCCTCTTCTTCCTTGTCCTCCAGTGCGGTCTGGCTCTCCCCTTCCTCCCTCGTGCCGAGGGAAGAGCCACACTGCGCAGAAGCATAGTGCGAGGCATATGTCTTTTGTCCACCAATCACAGGAGGAGAAGACTCCCCCTCCTCCCCCCTCCTAAGTAACGTCCAATAGTAACGTCGGAAACGTTCCTGTTGCTGCTAAAAAGTAAGGAAATGACTAGTCATTCTGTTACTAAGAAAATGTAATGAAGTTACCCATTCATTACTTAAAATAGTAATGAATTACAAGTAACTCGTTATTTATAACGAGTTACTTCCAAGCTCTGGACAAGAGACAAAATCCAGGCCTTGTTGACAAATTAAAAGCTGACAAATCATCAAGTCCTGATGGCATCCTCTCGAGAATTCTTAAAGACTTCAACTGTGGAATTGCTTATCTTCTATCTAAAATGTACCCTGTCCTTAAGATCAACCACTTGAGGCCTAGAAAGTGCCCAATATAACATCATTTATTTTATAAAAAAGGGGGTCCAGAGGGCACCTGGGAATTATAGGCTTTTTAGCCTAACATCTGTTCCACAAAAACTGTTGGAAAGCATTATTAAAGACAGAATTACCAAGCATATAGAAGAACAAGGCTTCCTGAAGCAAAGGCAGCATGGCTTCTACAAGGGGTAAGTCTTGTCTCACTAACCTTTCAGAGTTCTTTGACAGTATCAACAAGCATATAGATAGAGGTGACTCAACTGATATTGTGTACTTAGGCTTTCAAAATGAGTTGAAAAAGAAAACATTCCTTAGTAAACAATATTTTTGAAATCTTAAGCACTCATGGGATAAGAGAAGAGGTTCTCTTATGGATAAGGACCAGAAAGCAGAATAAATGGACAGTTCTTCCAATAGAGGGATGTATAAAGTGGAATCCCTCAGGCACTGGAATTGGGACTTGTGCTTTTAAAACTTGTTCATAAATGGCATAAGTATTAAGGGGTGACCAGTGAGATAACAGTTTGCTGACAAATTGTTCAGGGTGGTTAAAACAAAAAGGAATTAGAAGGAGCTCCAAAAGGGTCTCTAAAAAAGGTAAATGGGTAATAAAATGGTAAATGTATTTCAATGTAGGCAAGTACAAAGTGATGCACACGGGGAGGAAATCCTATTTTTACATACACTAATAGGGTCTGAACGGGCAATGACTGACTAGGAATGTCACCCTGGGCTCCTTTGAGGAGGAAAACTGGGATAAATGAGACCTTAGGGTCATAGTGGATAGTTTGATGAAAACGTTGACCCAGTGTGCGGTAGCTGTGAAAAAGGCAAATTCCATGTTAAGGATCATTGGGGAAAAGACTGAATATAAAACTGTCAGTATCATAATGCTGCTATACAAATCTGTAGTGCAACCACACTTGGAATACTGTGTATGGTTCTGCTCACTTAACCTCAAAAAGAATATTTTAGAACAGGAAAAGATTCAGAAAAGGGTAACCCAAACAATCAAGGTGTTGGAACAACTTCCCTATGAATAAACAACATATGGGCCTTTTTAGTTTAGAAAAAAGGAAGGGGAGGTGGGGACATAACAGAGGTGGACAAGATTTTGTATGGTGTGTAGAAGGTGGGTAGGTTTTTCTTGCTATCTCATAATATTAGAACCCAGGACCTTCCAATAAAACTAAAGGTTGGAAGATTCAGGGCAGACAATAGAAAGTATTTCTTTACTCAGCACTTAATTAAACTATGGAATTTGCTCTCACAAGATGCAGTGATGGCCAACAACTTGGATGGCTTGAAAACAGGATTAGACAGATTCATGGGGGATAAAGCCAGGGCCGGCTCCAGGCATGCCGGAGCCCTTGGGCATCAGCCTGCCCCAGGCCCCTCCGCTCCCCTTCCACAATCCGTGGCAGCAGCCACGCTGCGAATCGCAGGACAGGAGCTTCCGAGCCACCTGCCATCCCCCTGCTTCACCTACCTTTCTCTGCTGTTTTTTGCAGCTGTGCGCACTGTGTGCGCAGGGTTGCCATCAATTAAGATGGCGGCCGAGGTTTCTGTAATGGGCTGAAGCCTCTGCTGCCATCTTGGTTGATGGCACACAGCGGGCACATTGCTGCCATCAACCAAGGTGGCGGCAGAGGTTTCAGCCCCTTACAGAAACTTTGGCCACCATCTTGATTGATGGCAACTCTGCACGCACTGCAAAAAAACAGCAGAGAGAAGGGTAGGTGAAGTGGGGGGATGGTGTGCAGCTTGGGTGGCTCACGGAAGGGGAGTGGAGGACCTCTCGGGGCACCTGCAGCTCTGGGGCCCTTGGACCAGTGCCCCACCTGGCCGCCCTTTAGAACTGCCCCTGGATAAAGCTATCGATAGCTTCTAGCCATTATGGCTATGTTCTGCCTCCACTGTTGGAGGCAGAATGTCTCTGAATACCTGTGGCTGGGAATCACAAGTGGGAAGACTCCTGATGTGTTCAGGTCTTGCTTGCAAGTTTTCCATAGGCATCTGGTTAGCCACTGTGAGAACAGGATGCTGAACTAGATGGGATTTGACCTGATCTAATTTATACAACTGGTGGCAAACCACAGTGGTCAGGGACATGCAGCTGGGTCCACATTGTTTAAATATTGGGTGTTGTTTTTATCCTCTTCTACCTCTTGCTTACCACTCAGCCCTGTAGCCGGGGTGGAGCAATTGGGTGCACTGCCCCACCCGAGTTGTGCTCCCCCCCTTTTTAAAAAATGTTGCCTTTTTAATTTGTGACATGACAGACAACGAAGCCTCTACTTAAAGAATAACAGCTTGTTTTAAGAACAGGAGCAATTTAAAAATAGGAAACTCTGACAAATTCAGTGAATAAACCAGGGTGAGTATACAACAAACCCTCATCTGGAAGTGCCCCCCCCCAAATCTGCTCACTCAAGATATTCTCTCATTGAGGGTAGATTTTTGTGATCACAATCACCCTTTGATTACACACATAATCCTGAAAAAAAAAACCTGAATAGTAACATGGCCCTTGAAGAGTTAACTTTTCAGTTTCAGTTGTATTCTCTACCCAGCCAGTAAAAAAGAAGCATGTTTGCCTGCAATAAGAAGTAAGAGTTTGTTTATTCTGCAGTTGTTATTCTGAGTAGAAAAGAAATGTGTGCTTATTGCTAAAGGGTGAAATAAAGAGTTAAATTAAAGTGATCTGAAAAAAAATCTACCCTAAGTAGGATTGCCAGGTTCAGGGCCTGAGACTGATCCTGTATCTTTAGAATAAGAGAAAGTCAGCCAAGTGCAGGTGTTCCCATGTTCATTGACATCAATTTGTTGGCCCCTCTTTTAATCAGCAAGGAGTTTGAATAGCTTCCTGACAGGCAAATTGATTCACTTCATTTTAGTCAGCTAATAAAAAGACAAGTTAAAATTTCAAAAATGTGTGTAGCTTGGCACATTGAAATCTGACTATACAGTACATGGGATAAACCATTTTCATGTTATGTTTTTAGATAAGAGACTAATTCATTGGCTGAGTCTCAAATCCTCTATTTACTTTTCACATGCTGGAATCATTTGCACATGATTTTAGTATCAATATTTCCTGGTGATTATTTCTTATGAACGTACCCTCCATAGTGACAGCTGGTATTTACCATATTAGGGAGTGTTAATGCCTGTCTCTGGCATAGTAAACATCAGCTGTTACTGCACAGCTGCATTCATAAGAAATATCCACCACATGAAATTTTCAGTGTCAAGTTATCTCAGGCTGACTTTAACATGACAAAAGTGAATATCCAGTCAAGGCTGAATAGTGTGCCAAGGAAATGGCCTGTAAGATAATGTTAGCATGCTATTTATGGGAGGAAGCAGTTTTTACCAGGGCAAGAACCTGTGTTTTTTTTTTACTGGTCCAATGAAAACTATTTTAAGCTGTGGGCGATAAGCTTGTGGTATCTAGTTTGCAAATAGGTATCTTACATTTTTCTTCTCTCCCTGTACACCGCAGAAATATCCATGTAGGAATTATGACATAGGTAGGTTTCAGAATGTATTCAGGTTCCAGGTCATGATTCTGGCAACTCTTACATTGTGTACACACCAGAGTGTTCATGCACACATGGGTCACACAGACCTGATTTTCCCAGGTGCTCCACACACAAATGCTTTCAATAGAATTCTGTCTGTGTTTCTCTCCCACATTAGTAGGTGGTACTTGATGGGACATTTTTTCACTTTGTATTGTTGTCCCCTCACCTCACTTAGTACTTGTCCATCCTTCATGGGTTCTGTAAACCTAAGGTCCATTGTGGGCATGCACCCAGGTATTTGTTTACCTATGCATGTAGCCATTTTTTTTGAGATACAAATTTCCTGATATACTAGACTTCCACAAAACCGCAAGGTTTTTTTTAAAAAGATGGGTGTGTTGTGTCCTGTCCCTCCAGCAGCCCACCAAGGAGTACATTGCCAATGGAAGTAGGGTGTGTGGCATTGATCGATGGCACCCTGAAAAAATGCCACTACACATGTAAAAAGAAAGAACATCCAATAATAGGCTTTAGTATGTCCACAGTTGGGAGACATGCAGTTTTATGTTGATTTCCCCCTCTTACTGCATTATCAGCAAATCAGGAAAATCCAAATTAAATGGGGAAAGCATGAGTTGCCACTTGGTTGAAGACAGCATCATGTGGATGACAGAAAGCATGCACACATGGCTTGCATTGAATCCACTTTAAACTGTCATGTGTGCAGTCTTATTCATTTTTTCTAAACTCATGTGGAATGTATAATATTGGCATTTAGACCCCTGCTTATAACCACCTGGGCTTTCCATGAGGGGTGAACCAGCTATGTTGAAGTATTAACATGTGGCTCCCCATTTGTGGAATGCACTCCCCAGCAAGGTCTGCCTGGCACCTTCATTGACATCTTTTCGGCACTAGGTTAAGACTTATATTTTCTCCCTCAGCATTTGATAGACTGAGATGTTGCTGTTTGTATTAGTGTGCTATGGGGGGGTGGTTATTGTTTTACTCTTTGTTCTATGGTATGGTGTATTTATTTTGTTTTTAACAATGTTGTAAGTTGCTTGGGTAACAAGTGACTAATGAATCTAAATACTACTACTACTTCTACTACTACTACTACTAAAAAACCCTACAAACTTATGATGTATTTTGCAGCCCATAGCCAGGAAATAAAGAGGCAAGACAAGATGAAGTGTGGGTTAATCAAGGGCCACATTTATTCAAATAAAGCCAATTAAGTGCTTGATTATATAATAAATGATCTGCAGAGAAAATTGCGGGACCTAACTCATTCCCAATTGGGCAAGGACACCTTCCTATGGTAAAGGGGGTGGTCCAAGCCCAATCTCCTTCTCCGGGTCCCATCCCCACAGGGTGGTTAGGGAGGCCTTCCTGCTCCATCCCCCCTCAGGGCTGCACAACTCTGAGTGGGTGTTACAGGTTAGCCCCAAAGGTGAGTCTTATCCTGCCAGCAGGCCGCACAACCTAGAAGGCAGGCCTCAGAACCCACCGATCACCTTAAAGGGTGCTTAAAGGTGCTCACCAAACCCTACCCTGTGAAATTCCCACTTATATCCACCACAGAAGAGGACAAGCCTCAGCTTAGTCCCTCTTCCCCCACCTACGACAAATTATTACATGCAGAGCACTCTGCAGATCAGTCAAAAACAGATCATTACCCAAGTCAGACATATGAACACCATCTGGCTGGTAAAGATCAGCCCTGCCGCACTTTACCTTTGGATGATGTATTACCTCACCCTGCCTATCAGCAAGGGTGAGCTGGACTTCCCAGTTCACTTTTGTATGAGTCTTGTTCATACTACTACTACTACTACTACTACTACTACAACCTACAGACGTATGATGTATTTTGTATTCATTTTATGAGTGCAATTTTATTGTTGATTTTATGGTGTTCACTGCCATATTTTTTTCCCCTTAATATTGGTGGTATAGAACTTTTTTTGCAAATAAATAAAAATAATAAAATGTGTGCAATGGATTCTGCCTATTTTCCCATTCCACCTGGATCTCACCACCAGCTATCTGTAAAAAAAGTCATACCATGATGTGAGAAATGCAGCTATGAGAATCTGCTCTCAGGCTAATGCAAAGTTGTGCAACCCTGCCAAAACTAGAGCATACCTTCCAAATCATGAGTGTATAACAAAGATATTTCCACATGCTTGGCACACTGCCAAAAGGGAGAAATGTCATGCTAATAATGTCGGTATGGTACATCTTTAGAAATGGTAGAAATTCCAGGGCTCTCTTATCACAATAATATTCCAGAGATATTATGAAAAGGCTCCATCAGTTAAATGTCACTTCTTCTAATTTCCTGTTGTTTCCCTTGGGTTTATCTCTTTTAGCTGCTGAATGGAAAACCTGCAAGTAACACAGGCCGATGGTACTTTCTATAGAAAGCACTGCTCCGGATTCAGCAAACGCTTGTTAGCAACTCATGAATACAAACCTGAGAACAATCAGGCTTCTGTTTTCCACGTAGAGTCCCTTGCTCCATTTGTTTTCTACGAACGTTTTCTATCTCACAAGAGTACACTAGTCATTTGGAGTCTTATATGAAAGCTCTGCTGTGGAAGTTTTCTTCCACATAAGCCAATCCCATATAAATGTTCTGATTCAACAGAATGAAACTGGAGCAGCGAAGACTGGACAACACACAGGTGGCTCTTTAAAAAGAGCAGAAATCTTTTTGGTCAGCTATTTGGTGAGGAAGATAATAGGTGGGACTGAAAACAGCTCCTTCTTCCCTTCCTGAACAGCTGGTTAGCAGGATTTGGGCTTCCAAGTACATAGGAAATTGCTTTATAGTGAGCCAGAACATTGATCGATCTTGTTCAGTATTGTCTACACTGACAGACAGCAACTCTCCAGGAGTTCATGCTGGGGGCTCTTCCAGCCCTTTCTGGAGAACTGAGCTCTTCTGCAAGCAAAGCAGATACTCTTCCACTGAGCTACAGCTTAAAATGGGCTACACTGGGGATTGGTCCAGGTTTTGGAAGGCTCTTGAGCAAGTTTAGAGACGTAAAATTTCTAGACATTTTGAAGCCATGGGGGAAAAGCCATTTTTTCTCAGGAGGTTTTTTTGGGGAAAAATGAAATTTGGGGGAAATGGAAAAATATGCAATCCTTATTTTTTAGCACCTTTTACAGATTGAAAGTCAGTCTTACTTTAGGACCAAAAAAATGTATCCTGTATAACTTGATTTGCCATTAAATTATGATGTTTGGTAAATTAAAAATACAGTTTATTCTGACAATACTTACAAATTTAATTTATTTTTTAAATTAAATTTTTGTTACAAGTTGCTGAACTGTAAAAACTTGCTTCTCTTTTGTTTTGCCAGTTTATGAGAAGCAAGCAAAAACAAACAAACAAAAACACAGGATAAACCATCAATGTTACAGTAAAAAAAATATGAATTCTGGAAAATATTGTTGCGTACCACCCCAATCTCCAAGTGGTGAGACATCTCCAGGGGCCCCTGTACTTACCCAGGGTTTGGTTTCCTTGAAAAGAAGGTCAACCCAGACCGTGATGTCTTTATGAAATATGGTTTATTTATTTACACACATTCCAACCTGAACTTAAGATGGAGGAGTTCCAAGCATCAGCAGTCCAACAGATCTTTCTTTTTCTAGCAGGCTTATAGGAGGCATCCTAAAGCCATGGTGCAGGGAGCCAGCCTCTCTGCGTGTCTCCAGTTCCTAGCCTCTCCTCAGACTCAACTAAAAACACAAGGCTCTCTTTTCTCTGGGGGGGCACTCTCCTAAAAAGTTTCAGTAACAATAGGCTCTCCCTGGCTCATTCGCCAGTTAATGGGCACTTGACAGAGTCATTAGCTCCCCTGGCCACTCTATTAGACTAACAAAGGAGACTCATCTGACCATTGGAGCAGGTTTCTCAGCTGCAGAGCCCAACTCCAGGTGCAGGATTTCAAATCAGAGGCTGGAAGGGGACTCAGAAATAATCTGTCTCAGTCCCCAAACCCATAACAATATTATGTTTCCTCTAGTGCTCCACAGTGCCAGGCAGACATAAATCACTCATTTCCATAAAAACAGCTGAGAAAAAGGGAAAAAATGAAGACTCATTGAACACTTTTCTGAGCTATCACATGTCATAGTTCCCCCTCCACCCAGTTTTTTCATTACTTTTGAAAAACGCACAAAATTGTGTTTGGAAAAAATAGTCCCCCCCTCCTATTTTCCCTGCCCTGGTTTTTTTCTAGACCTTCAAATTTCTAGGAAAGGTGACTTTTTTGGGCGTAATCTACCCACCCACCCACCCACCCAGGAGCATGTTAAATGGAAGCTGCTCCTCCTTGTTTGTGCTCCCATCATTGCTCACTTGCTTAGAGAGGGGCAGGTAAATAGGCAGTGATGGCAAGAAGGAAGAGTAGCAGTTTTAGGAGGCTGAATGCAGATGTAGCCAACCCTTTGTGGGCCTCTTCAACCAGTGCGTAGGCTTGTCCAACTGACAATTACCTGGCATATGAATATTGCAGATCAACTGAGGAGGGGTGATTGTCATCCTCTCTCTGCTCAAATGATTAATCTGATGAGCAGGGAGGGGCTGATTTGCATCATTAGGGCACTGGGCTCTGCCCACCCTGGCACTTTACTTAAATTTCAGTTTTTCCACTGTATTCAAAATTGGTGTGGTTGTGGGGCTGGCTTCAAGGGCTTGATAAGGCCCCTGAACTGGGGTTTAATCACCATTGGTCTATTGAACATGTTTTGGTTAGGGATGAGGTCTGTCATCGAATTCCACTTCTACTACGCTCATTCAGGAAACATTGGTCATGTGAGAAAGGCTTGTATATTTGCTGCTTCAAATGTACCAGCTTGCACGGATGGTCATTGCTCTCCATCATCACATCCTTTTTACTACTAAAGTTTGATTTCCCCCTGCCCCCTTGCAGTATATCAAATAACCCTAAATTCCTAGTGGCACTGTTATTTTTGGTAATTTTATGCAAGATATATCTTTTTCAGTTCTTGGGGGGGGAAGCAGCTGAGCAGATCCAGAGACCAGTTCCATCCAGCCAAATATTTCAGAATTCATTCTTGGAAAAGGTAGAAGAGATAGGTGTGAAAGTGAGAAGAAAGTTATACATAAGGTACTGGAGGAGAAGATAAAGGAAGATAAAAAGATGAGGTCAGGAAGCTCAAAGAAAGAAAAGAAGAGAAAATAGTTTTCAGAGAAAGCCGAAAAAGGTGCAAAGTTCAGCAGGTTACAATACTAGAAAGATAGCAAAGGTTAACAAGAAATTTAATAGATGCTCAGGTAAAGGGTTTTAGTGGACAGACATGCATTATTTTTTAGATAGGGAAACTTGGACTGCGAGGCTATATGGAAAGGAAAAATAAGCTATAGATGAAAAAATGCAAGAGCAAAAGGACAAAACTTAAAAATGGAATGAGTATTTTAGAGGCTTCCAGCTTGTTAAAAGCCAAGACTGCATTTTATCTAACCATATATCTACATCAGATATATATTTGGAATAGACTTGTTGGTACTGACTAACAGGAAGTTTAGTTAGGGCTAGTGTCCCACCAAGTTATGTAAAGGTCTTTGTGCTATGTATAAAATGAGCACAATATGATATAGTCCTTTGTTCATTCCTAATGTCCCATGGTTCTTAGTTTTTGCTGCTAGTATAACTTGTAATAAAGCAAGGTACTGTACATGCAGTTGCCAGCTGTTCAAATTTAGAAGAAGGAAAGATAAGGATAAAAATGGCAGTTGGCGGTCTGAGAATAGGTTTCAGGCACCAGGTTTGAACTCCCTAAAGATCGGCACAATCCTATCTGGGATTTATCTAAAAAGAATAAAATCAACCCTGGGTTATGTTTGAGAAGATTCCCTTGTATCAGAACATATACTATAGAACATATGAGCTCCTTTGGGAGGAAGGATGGGATATAAATTGAATAAATAAATAAATAAATAAGAGAGATAACTAGTGTGGTGCTCTGCAGATATGGCTGAGCTACAACTCCCATTATCCCATTAATTAATAGTTCCCATTCATTGGCCATGTTCCCTGGGGCTGATGGAAGTTGGAGTCCAGCAACATCTGGAGGGTATCATGTTGGCTACCTCTGCTATAGTAATTGTATTAAAACTTTGAATACTATACATTTGCCTGCTGAAAAAAAGACGTATGCTCCTTGTCCCAATATTTCCGTGTTGTGATGATCTGCTTCTCTTCTCAGCTTTTTAGGACAATCTTTAATATTGGAGAGAGGAGGTCATGCTACGTCTACCATAGGCTCATGATGGAGGCAGAGCTTCTGAGCTCCCCTAATTTTTTGTCAGAGCTGTACCATGAAACATATTTTAATAATAATAATTTGATGCAATGATCCATTAACCAATCCAGTGTATGTGTTTGTGCATGTGATGGTTTTGTTTCAATTTAACTTTACTGGTTGTGATGCATACTGCTAGTGTTACACTATATGAAAGAAATGCAAAACTGGCAATTGTAAAGAAGTATGCTTGAATCCAAGAATGAAAATGTGGCTTTGAACTTTAAATATTTAAGAATGCTCTACATTTGTCATGCCTTCAGGCCCCTTACTAGCTTTGTTCAGCTACATTTTATTTGAGAGAATGCTATTCTCGATGGTAGAGACAAAGTGATAAGGTCTTTTGATGGAGGGTCATGAAATTATAGCAAAGTAGCCCATGGAGAATCCTGAAAGCAAATCACTCCTTTAAATGTCACCAACATGAGAGGTTCTGGTCATTTTGTATTGATGTGACTCAGAAGTTGTACAACGGGGAACCATTATTTTCAAAAACATTCATTTTTCAACCCCAAAGAAAATAAAGATATGTACAAACGAGCAACAGCTTATCGGGAAATATGGTGCACTTGTGTGTGTGTAAGGGTGTTCTCTGAGCATTTGTGTGTGAGAGACATTTTAAATCTAGTGGCTCTTCGAGGCAGAGAAGTGAGTCACACATACGCACCTTGATGTGTCACAATATTCTTAGCAAAGTGCATCCCATTTAAATACATTCTGTTTACAGACTGAAATGAGATTTTTTTTCCTAACTGCCAGAGATGCAAGGTCAAACTAAATTCAGAAAAACAATATGTGATCTTTTTGATATGGAAAAGTTTCACCTTTTTTCTCTCTTTTTGTCTTGATCCAAGATTTCTTTACTCTGGTATTCTAAAAAGAGCTGAAAGCACATCACAAATGAGTCCTTATTTCTGTCTAATATCTTTTTCTACTAAAAAGACCCTGTTCCTGTTTTGTATATCATGACAAACCTGCAACTTTTGGGATGAGCTAGCTTCTGATGCACCTTGAGATGCAAGTGTGTCACTTAGTATGATGTTCGCCCCTAGATGTTCCTTTTCTTTCTTCTAAATTTAATCCAGCTCTATCTCTTTGGACCACTTCATGTTGCTGTTGGTCAAAGGATCTTAAAGTGGTATTTAAACAGTAATATATCAAATTTGAATTCTAACTTGTTTTCTATCATCATTTTAGAAAATAAAAAGGAATTAAGGTTATAACTCAATGGACTATTGTGGGTAAAAAAAAAAGAATCAGGAGTAGAGATGGAATCTGCACCTTGGTTCCAGTTCGATTGCATTCCGCAGAACTGGCCAGGTGGCTCTGTTTCATTTTTTCTTCACTATTCTTGCTGTTCCTGGTCCCTTCCCCCCTTTAAAAATATTAATATCAATATTGATATTGATATCATTCTTCAGTCCTTTTCCAGTCCAGGGCCAGGTGCAGTGGCAAACCACAGCACAAGTGCAAGAACTGGAGAGAGACTTTGTGGCCCATTTGGTTTCCGAGCGCTTGCGTGAGATGGAGGATGAGGCACTGAAGCACACTCTCTACAGAAACACGCAGGTCAGAACTGCTCACCTTGGCAGCAAGTTGGCAGAGAATGTGCTGTGAACTTTCACTAGAAGAAGTGGGGAGCGGAGCCACGGGGGCAGATGCCCATGCTCTCCAGGGCAGGGGAAGAGAACGGAGATGCCTTGCAGAGACAGCAAGGCTGAGCTGAGGTGGCAAGTGGAGCTGCTGGGACAGATGCCTGTGCTCTCCAGTGAGCCAGGGAGAGACACAAGATGCCTTGCAGAGGCAATGACCCCGCTGAGGTGATGAATTGAGCTGCCAGGCTTTGCTCAGGTCACAGGACCTGCATGCAAGCCCTCTCCTGGGCTTTGGCTGTGTCCCGCTGGACCTGTGATAGTTGTGGTGTCAACAACAGCTGGGGGGGGAATGTTATATAGCCCTTTACAGAGAAATGAAAGGGAAAAAAGGATAATTCTTTATTTCTTATTTCAGTGAATTTCCAGACAAAATGTCAATGGTCAGGAAGATAACCTAGGAAGGGAAGGAGAGCAGAGAAGAGAGTCAATGAAATAAAGATTACAAGAAAAGACTGAGGAGGTATTTCATTTTTCTTACATTAAAAGTTTTAGTGAGCGTATAGAATGTTCCAGAAGCATTGCCTGGCATGCTACCCCTGCTCTCTCCAGCAGGCCTGAATTTAACAGACGTACTTGGGATCGTCTCTCCCAAGTTGAGGGATCTGGACATCACAGGTGCTTGAGAGCCCTATGGGAAGGGGTCTGGCTGGATATCTGAAGCCAGCTCTGCCCCTAACACCTCCTCCTCCTCCTCCTTTGCAGCATCCTCCCTCCCTCCACAGTGCTTGCTTTTGCTAGTTGCCTTCTGAAAGGCTTAGGATTTTTTTTAAGGGGGAGCCATTGATTACCCCTTGGGACTCCTCATTTTTGCATACTCCACACTATTGGGTTATCCTGATTGGCCTTTGTTGTGTGTTGATTATTTGGTTTGTTTGGCATTTAGTGCAGGAAGGTAAGGGAATTTAAGAACTTAATGAACAGGCACCCTGAAGCAATATGGGTCTAAGGGCACTCTTGAGACACCTCCAAAACCTTTGGTTTGGGTGGGACCCTTGGGGTTGCCCCTTAGGCCTGACATGTGCATCTTGGTGAACACTGGGCAGTGGGGCCTTGTGCACATGTTGCGTTCACAGACCCAAGGCTCACTTAGCAAGCAGGAAGAATTTGCTCCCAGTCCTTGGCTAGGGAGTTATAGAATGTGACTATATACATGCCCAGGGAATTGGCAGGATGCTTCCCTTCTAGACTTGTTTTTAAAACCCACCTGCCCATACTTTCATAATTTGCTTAATTGGTTTGCAGGTCTTCTATTGTTATATTTAATTAATATAACCATTCCACCATTTCACTGAGTGATATTCACAGGCGTGATGCCAAAGGCTCTCTTTTCATGTTTTTTTCCTGTGTGAGTAATATATAGTGATGTAGTGATGATCTAATTAGATTATATAGGTGAAATTTTCTTCCTTTTGACGAGTAGCCATTATTATTCCTTCATAATTTGCTGTTGTGCTCCTTTCTGCCACCATTCTGTTTGAGGGGAGGAATGTTGCAAATTATCATTGTAACCACGTCGTCTTTGCTATGTGGTTCTTGCAACTGTGATGCATGGACTAGGGGTGGATAGTGATGCATAGATTAGAGCCCTTAACAGATGGAGGGGTTTCTCAATCTCTTCTGTGCCTTGTGCATGCACAGAATTGATGACTGCATTGCTTCACTCATACAGGATGGAGAAACTTCTGTGCATGTGGAGCTTCACTTGTGCATATTGGGGTGAACTGATGTTGAAGTTCTGATATTTTTATTAGACCAAATGTATCATCCATAAAAATGTATCTTAATAGTTCAGTTATGTGCATTTATGTACATTACCTTCCTCTCTTCTATTAAGGTTACAGTGAGTATTTTTACTGCATTTTTGTCTATATGAAAAAAAATCAATACCCCCCCAAACTGACACAATATGATGGATTATTTTGGTCCAGTTCATATTATTTCACAGTGTGCAAGTTCTACATTCAGTGTGTGCATGTGCGTGTGTGTGTATTGTGTATGTAACTAAGGGCCTCAATTTTAAAATGCCTAGGGATTCCACAAACCTAAACATGTCTACCTACCTGTTTGTCAGTATTTTAGAACATAGAATAAAGACGTAAATGTGCCAATTAGCTGAATTAGAGCAAATATGAACTAGAACAAAAAAGCATTTTAATACCATTTAAATCCAACTGAGAATTGCAAAAGGCAGTGGTAAAATAATAATAATAAAAAATCTAAATGGTGAAATCCTATACTGAAGAAGAACTTGCTAGAGAAACCACAGGCAGGGAGGTGTAGTTTGTTAAGTGAGCCTTGGATGGGGAAAAACACCTTCAAAACAGCATGGACTAATGCCTTAGTAAATATCTTATAGAACACAAGACTCAAGCTGCTCGATTCTAGGGGCGGTAGCAGGACACCTCAATTAGATGACTGATGTGAGGTTCTAAATAAAGATCAGAAGTCACTGTGGCTCCAAGGTTACCAGAGTTATCTGAAGGATAGAGAAAACTGTGCTTCAAGGAAGACATTGATGGCACCTTTGAAAGTGATCTTTATTAGAATCAATGTGTATGCCAGGACAGTCACACGGCAGGCTAAATTCTAAATTCCCTTGGAAATTGAACAAACTATGCTCTTCAATTAAGAGCTTCTTTCTCAATAGCAAGCATAAGCAGCATTTTGCCTAGGGTAGTTGCACTAATTCAAAGGAATTACTAAGTGTGCATAATATGATATAATATGGCGACTATTCTTTGGCCATCATATCAGAACTTGTGACCTTGCTATTTTAATTTGTTTATCACTGAGGATATGGTGTGTTCCCTTTGTTACAATATGGCTTTTTAAAAAAATCTCTCCCTTTGTCCAAACAAAGTGATGGACCTTTAAGCAATTGTTACCAAATCCATCTGGAATAAGCAATCCTTCATGGGATACATGCTTAGAGGATATAGATGCCAATACAGACAAGCTAGTGTTTGGGACAAAGGTCTGTTCTGAACAATTGGTGGATTTTTTTCTTTTTCTTGTAATCCCAAACAAGAACTGAAATACTTTTACTGAAACGAAAGAAATGCTCTTCATTCTATGTTCAGTTTTCCTAAATGTGAAATCTGAATAGGGTCAGCACATAAGAGATAATATACATGTATCATCAGCTATATATTACAGCAAGCTCACAAAACATGATCTTGCACTAGTGTTGTAGATGCACAGTGGGGGGTGGTGGTTAAAAAAAACGAGGTGCTGATGCTCATACCTTGATATATGTTGCAGGTGCCAGCACAAAATCATTGCCATGGGCAGCAAAAAAACAAAAACCAAAACAAAACAGGTGATGGTACTCCGTACAGTGAGTACTGTCACAAAAAAAGCACTGTAGATGCAAGGTTTTTGCATTGCAAGCAGCATTTCTGTTGAAAATGTTTTGCATACACATACATACATGTTGTTGTTGTTATGTGCCTTCAAGTCGACTACAACTTATGGCGACCCTATAAATCAGTGACCTCCAAGAGCATCTGTCAAGAATCACCCTGTTCAGATCTTGTAAGTTCAGGTCTGTGGCTTCCTTTATAGAATCAATCCATCTCTTGTTTGGCCTTCCTCTTTTTCTACTCCTTTCTGTTTTTCCCAGCATTATGGTAGTATGATAGCCTCAGTTTCATCATTTTAGCTTCTAGTGACAGTTCTGGTTTAATTTGTTCTAACCCAATTATTGGTCTTTTTCTCAGTCCATGATATGCACAAAGCTCTCCTCCAACACCACATTTCAAATGAGTTGATTTTTCTCTTATCCGCCTTTTTCACTGTCCAGTTTTCACATCCATACATAGAGATCAGGAATACCATGGTCTGAATGATCCTGACTTTGGTGTTCAGTGATACATCTTTGCATTTGAGGATCTCTTCTAGTTCTCTCATAGATGCCCTCCCCAGTTCTAGCCTTCCTCTGATTTCTTGACTATTGTCTCCATTTTGGTTAATGACTGTGCCAAGGTATTGATAATCCTTGACAAGTTCAATGTCCTCATTGTCAATTTTAAACTTACATAAATCTTCTGTTGTCATTACTTTAGTCTTTTTGATGTTCAGCTGTAGCCCTGCTTTTGTGCTTTCCTCTTTAACTTTCATCAGCATTCGTTTCAAATCATTACTGGTTTCTGCTAATAGTATGGTATCATCTGCATATCTTAAATTATTGATGTTTCTCCCTCCAATTTTCACACCTCCTTCATCTTGGTCCAATCCCGCTTTCCGTATAATATCTTCTGCATACAGATTAAACAAAATGAAAGGTGACATCCATAGTTAACCCTTCCCTAATCCAAGCCTGCAGCCGCAGGAAAGAGGGCCACACAGCCAGGTTGGGGCGAAAGGCAGCCATAACCCTGAACCTGTAGTAAGGCTGTGCAAGCCCTGCCATGGCATTTTAACCCCCGTAAAAGACCCCTAACACCTGGAGGACCAAAAGGAAACCTTTCATGGCCCCTGAAAACTCCAGGATCCTAATCTGCAACAGTTAAAGCATGTCCCTGAGCAGCTTGCAGCCCTGGGCCGCAGAGTCAATCTTGATACCCAGAAGGTGAACACTGGCTCAGAGCTAATCTTGATACCCAGAAAGGTGAACACTGGGGCAGGATCCTCCATATTCCCAGTTTTCAAGGGAACCCCCAGTTACATATCCATACTATAAGCTGTGACCTCAGGTGCTAACATGCACCCCAAAATCTGCCCTACCGATGAACAGCCCATCATACAGATAGTGCCCCACTGTTTCTGAGTCCACTTGTCTCCTGAGTGCCCCCTCCCAGAAGGATCTGAAGCACTCCGTGCGAGAAATATAGCAGTCCATAGGCAATGCTCTGCCACCTGCGTGCACCATGTTAAATGAAGCATAGAGCACCATTCCTAGACTATCAGGTATGAACCCGTTACTGCCTGACCCCTTAAATAAGACTGGTTGTGAATCAGGCGTAATTTGCCCACTGCCTTTTAGGGCTCGACCCGCCTGGGGTGGCCAAGAAGGGGCCAAGAACTCTGCCCAGCTGTACATCTTTACACTCTGTCCCTGGCAATTACCGCCATAAGTAAAACAGATTGAAGATTGTAGGCCATGAAAGCCAGCCGGGAGTTGGAGGCCATGAAGGCCAGCTGGGAATTTGAGTATGGGATTGTGAAACCAACAGGGGAAAACACCATAACACAGACAAACCTCCCCTTAAACTGGGTAGCCTGCAAACAAAGTTTGTAGTACCTTGAGTCTAACTGGGGAGGGACACCTGTCCCTGAGCAGCTTATGCTGGGGGCTTCTTCTTACCCATTTGAAGGCCTCTTGCCTCTTATCTCACTGTTGCACATATCCTTCTGCAAAGGGAAGGAAATCATTTATGAGTAAGTACACCTTACTAACTACTATTTCGTTGCAACTAACCCAGTTACCCCAAAGCACAGAGACTGAGGATATGCTGCTGTCACCAATAGTTGGACCCACTACAGCTTTCTCCTAGTGGGTTTCCAAAACACCAATCAGAATAGGTGTTCAAAATGCAAAATTTGCATGCTAGATTGATTTCAAGTAACTGATATCCTACGTATCAAAATAGACATGCCAATGTAAAAGTTGCCTGCTACATATGACTTCAGGTAAATGATATCAGAAATGTTGTTGTAGAATCATCAAGAAAGAATGAAGAGTCTGCCTGAATCTTAAAAGGCAGCTTCTGTGTCACAATAGTCTAAGATGCTGTCAAGGCCACCCCCTGTTTTAGTAAGGTCTAAAATCCTAGAAATGAGGATAAGAGCCTAATAAGTAGCCTGTCTTTCCTCTTTATTCCTATCCACCCATCAAGCCACATTATCATCTGCTAGACTTTCAATTCCCTGCAGAAGTTTACATATTCCTCTTTGAATATAACAAATGCCATATGCTTTGTTGTTGATATTCCTTACTCCGTTCCATTATCCAACGTATGTTTGCGATATGATCTCTGGTGCCTCTTCCCTTTCTAAATCCAGCTTGGACATCTGGCATTTCTTGCTCCATATATGGTAGCAGCCTTTGTTGTAGAATCTTGAGCATTACTTTACTTGCATGGGATATTAAGGCAATTGTTCGATAATTACTGCATTCCCTGGGATCCCCTGGAATTGGGATGTACATCGAACGCTTCCAGTCTGTGGGCCATTGTTTAGTTTTCCATATTTCTTGACAACTTTTTGTCAAAATTTGGACAGATTCGGTCTCAGTAGCTTGTAGCAACTCTATTGGTATGCCATCTATTCCTGGTGATTTGTTTCTTCCAGGTATTTTAACAGCAGCTTTCACCTTGCATTCTAAAATCATCATACGGTTCCTCCGTGAATGAATCTGTCATCCGGGCATCTCTTTTGTAGAGTTCTTCAGTGTATTGCTTCCATCTTCCTTTTATTTCATCTCGGTCAGTCAGTGTGTTCCCCTGTTGATTATTCAACATCCCTACTCATGGTTTAAATTTCCCTTTCATTTCTCTAATCTTTTGGTACAGGACTCTTGTTCTTCCCTTTTTGTTGTCCTCTTCTATTTCTACACAATAACTATTGTAATAGTTTTCTTTGTCTCTACGTACTAGTCTCAGTATTGTTGCATTTAGGGTTCTGACTGTGTTTCTATCTCCTTTTGTTTTTGCTTTCCTTCTCTCTTTAACCATTTGAAGAGTTTCTTCAGTCATCCATTGAGGTCTTTCTCTCTTTTTAACTAGAGGTATTGTCTTTTTGCATTCTTCCCTGATCATGTCTCTAACTTCACTCCATAGTTCTTCTGGTTCTCTGTCAACTAAGTTTAAAGCCTCAAATCTGTTCCTTATTGGCTCCTAAATGAGAGACACACAGATTCTTATGATGCTGAACACACTCTAAAACGAGACTCACTGTTATTTATGCAGGTCTATGTAGTTGAATCCCTGGCTCAAATCTTGTTGAGCATCCGCTACGACCTTAAGCAAGCCACTTTCTTTCAGCTCAGTCTGCTTACCTGCAATTTGGAAGATAATAATACTAATTTAAGTTACAGGGTTGTTGTAAAGATTACAGTTAGATAGTATCAATGGAGCACTTGGACCACTCCTGTGAGTCTGTATGGTGTCATTACATAGTTTAGTTACTAAGTACCTTAGCTTCATCTTGGCGGTATCAAGATTTCCCTGTTATCATAGAATCATAGAATAGTAGTGTTGGAAGGGGCCTATAAGGCCATCGAATCCAACCCTCTGCTCAATGCAGGAATCCAACTTAAAGCATTCCCAACAGGTGGCTGTCCAACTGCCTCTTGAATGCCTCCAGTGTTACTAGAGTGGACTCAGGAGTCTTCTTTTGCTGTTCTGTTCTTGTTTAAGAGATAGACAATATTGCTGTTGTTGCTGGGGTGCATCCTCCATTGGGTAAGGCTTCCATGACAACCTGGTAGTCCTGTATAAAAGTTAAGTAATTTTTTTGGTGGTGGTGGTGGTGGGGAGAAGAAACAAAACAAGAAAGATGTGTATGAGAATCATAATTAAACACATGATAAATATATAAGTAAAATTATGTCCTCAGAAAGCCCCCAATGATAGCTTTGTTTCATTAAAACTAAAAGATACTTTAGTTTTGAAGTAAAATGAAATCATATTTATTTATTATTGCATTTATATCCCATTTATTATTGCATTTATATTATTGCATTTATATTCCTTTCTTCCAGGGAGTCAAGGTGACATACAAGGTTCTCCGCCTCTCCATTTTATCTTCACAACAACCCTGTGAGGTAGTTTTGGCTAAGAGGCAGTGACCGACCCAGGGTCATCCAGTGAGAGTCATGGCCAAATGAGGATTTGAACCCTGGTCTCTCAGGTCATAATCCAACCATTTTTCCACTTCCAAACTATCAGCATTTTGTGGGAGGTATTGAAGCGCATACTGGAAATTTAGGTTTCTGCAAGTGGATTGAAGTTCAAGTGGATGAAAGTGCTCTGTTGCCCTGGTGTAAGATAAACTCTTTAAAAAAAGAAATTGTCTTTTTGCAGTTAGGAAAGTGACAAGGAATGCTCAGTAAAGACCAGTCATAGTCTAACCTCTGCATAAACTTTATGCCAACAAATCAGAATAAATTCTGCTAAAGATTGGACATAGTCTAACTTTCACATAAGCTTTATGCAAACAAATCAGGATGAATGTTCTATAAACAAATCATCTGGAGGAGCCCTTTGGTCTCTTGGCTTTTGGATTGTCTGATGGCTGTTGACATAACTTGATGGAAAAAGATGCCCATGGCTACAGAAATTATAAGTGGCTATAATTCTATAAATCATAGAAGGAAATCCTATTGGAGTGACTAAAACTAACATGAGTGTAAACACAGCCAGGATGTTTTTTGTTGAGATGTCTGGATTACCAGCAAGTTCTTCCTTCTACACAGCTTGATAACTAGTTTGTCTTACCAGAAGTTCTTACAATTAAATTCTTTGGGATTACCTCAGCTCTTCTAGGCAATAGCCCATGGAGAAATGAATCCAATGAAAGGACCAATAGACCTAAAGTAATATTTCTCAAATACCATGTCTACTGTTTGCCAATTAAGACTGGCCATGTTTGCGCCTCCCCTGCAGATCTGTTCACTCTTTGAGTGCATCTTTAAAGTTATTACATCAAAGCCACAGCAAATTGTTCTATAATTCAGTTTACAAATTCTGCAAAGCCTGCACAAAAAAATGGTTTAATGTCTAGAGAAGGGCAAGCATTTATCTTGTATAGTTATTAACATCTTTGTTTGTGAGGAGGAAGATTTTTTTTCTTCTTTGTGAAACAAACTTTTTGCTGAGACTGATAAAACTGTTTATAGTAAATTGTGCTCCCTCTGTGCTCAACACCTGATTTCATCTGCTGCCCTGCAAGAGATGTCAACTCCCATGATGCCCTGCAAGAATTGCTAGGCTCAGCTGAAAAGAACTCAGTTGCTTTGACACTGAACATCTGGCATGGTGTTTATTTGTTCTATTGCTCCTTTTAAAATGAATGTGAAATATCAGATGCCTGAGTAAAATTAGTTTTCTAGCCATCAGTGCCTACAGCTAGCTTAATAATCTGTTCAGTAGATTTGGGGCATCAAGCAATATTACTTCTGAACTTAAAGTAAAGGAGAGGGGGAGAAAGACATAGCCTGGATGACTCTGAAGCATCATTTTGCATAATTGCACTTTTGTAATTCAACAAGCAGCAGACATTTCTGAAATAGAACTACCTCTCTGTTTACAAACAGCTTGGCTTTGGGATCAGAGCTTAAACAAACAATGTGATCTGAACATCTGATGTATCCAGTTTATATAGTCTTATTTTAATTAAAAAGCAAACTATGTGCCAGCCTAACTGCACTGAAATCAGTGGAAGTTTGTCCACTAAACTTGACGAGCTAGGCAAGGCTGGATTAAGGTGGTTGGGGCCCTGGTGCAGTTCCCCAAAAGCCCCCTCTCCCAGAAAGGAATGCATGGTTTACAAAAACAACCCTGTTGAATTCTGGTTTATTTATTTATTTTATTAGATCTACTGCAACATATGCATACTCATATCCAAATGGTGTACAGTTCTGAAAAACAACTAAAAATAGCAATAATAAAACAATGACAGATTACACTAGAAAAGCAAGGATAAAATGAAGTGTAAGTAGGTGCCTAGAAATTAAAACTGTGGACATGTGGGGCTCTAACTGAAAAATGAAAGAGAAAAAGAGTTTCTATGAATACTGTAATGTGGTACAGTAGGGCCCCGCTTTACGGCACTTCGCTTTACAGTGATTTGCAGTCTCAATTAGATGCAATTAGACTAAAGCCCCACTCATATGGCGCTTGTTCCACTTTTACGGCTGTTTTCAGGCATCACATACCATTCTATTCAATGGGTTACGCTTTACAGTGGTTTTTGCTTTACAGCAGGGGTCCAAAATGTAACCCGCCGTATGAGTGGGGCCCTACTGTATACGGTTAGAGTGTTGGACTAGGGCCCAGGAGAACAGATTCAAATCTCCACGTAGCCATGAAGTTCACTGAGTGGTCTTGGGCCAATTATTATCTCTCAGCCCTCATAGGGTTGCTGTGATAATAAAATGGAAGGGGTAGAACCATGTACACTGCCTTGAGCAATCCTCTCACCTTTTTTAGTAGACACTAAGATACGCTTAGCCAGAGACTCTGGTAGGCAATGACTATGGATATCCCTTGTATTCCAAGTCCTTTTAGTAGGTGAGTCACAGCCCTATCTGTCATGTTAGTGAGAAGCGGGCACCCTATTAACTCTCTACTTTTTAAGGCACAGTCAGTTGTGGACAAGTGGAAGGGAAAGAGCAAAGAGTTTTAATTACAATAGTTTGGCTCTCCCTGTTTCCAGAGGAAACATTGTGACCAGTGCCAAGCAGATGGGCATTTCCCATACAGATAGGGAAAGACACTTTATTTCCACATCTGTCACAGTCCTGCCACCCAAATGGCAGCTCTCAAATGGGAACAGGAAGTGAAGGCAGTGTGTCTTTCTAATCTTTTCTGAGCTATGTGGAGCAAAAAGGAAATTAAGGCTACAGCCCTAGGCCCACAACGGGAGTAGGCACCATTGAATTTATGCACTGTATATAGATCAAGTCAAAAGAAATTAATTTACAGGTTTTGGTGATTGTTATAGAGGTAGGACTTTTTCACACATCACATCATGTGTTGTGGCCCATTGGCTTAGCCATCCTTTTAAAGGTGATTCACGAATAGGCAAAAAACCTTGCGATTTAAGAATGTATCTATAGCCAACAGATATTTCTATCACACTTTAAAAAGCAGGGAAATTGGGCAGCTAAAGTGAATGTACCAGGGGAGCAGGAGACCTGACCTCCTCTCTGAGATATTGGGCTGCCCTACAAATTGGTCAAAATGCAAACACAATTTGGGTTGGTCTTTCACAGTCCAATCCACTTGCTGTGTAGCTTGGAAGAATTTGGTAACATGTGCCTCTGAGCATATGGCAAGTGGTGATAACACCTGCAACCTCCAAAGATAGAGAATTATATTTTTTTTTTCAATAATTTTTATTCAAATTTTCATAAAACATACAAGACGAAATCATAAAACATTCAAAGACAAAAAACAAAATCAAAAATAGTTAAACAAAAAAAAATAAAAAAATAAAAAATAAAAATAAAAATAAAAAATAAAGAGTAAAATATTGACTTCCCATTTGTCAAAGATCAGATCAGTTATAAGTCTATAATATATAACAATCCTGTCTCTTAAGTCATATTATAAAATCACTTTCCTCCAATAGTTATCTTACTTAATCATCAAATCTCATAAACATTACTTTATTCTTTCCACAAAAAGTCAAAGAGAGGTTTCAATTCTTTAAGAAATATATCTATCAATTTTTTTTTTCCAGATAAGCATATCGATTAATCCATCTCATTACTAATTATGATAATCTTATTGTCATAACCATAGTCAAAATAAACATTTCAATTAATCCATCACATCAAAATCTGTTAGGTTCAGTAATTTCAGTAGCCATTGTTCTATTATCCCTATTAGTTCCATTTTCCATCTTCCATCTTCAGTAGTCTTGTTAAGTCCAGTAATTTCAGTATCCAATCTTCCATTATCAGTATTCCATAATAATCTTGCTGTCAAAGCCATAGTCATATAGTAAGAGTCTGATGGGAATTACCTCTATCCCAAATATTTTCTTGCCATCCATTCTGAATAGGTTGCTGAAATACTGCTGTAAAGTCATATCTCTGTTCTTTTTTTCAAAATACACTAGGTCATCTCTTGAAAGTTTTTCCATTGTCACATGGCTGCAGTTAATTCCATAGATTTTCTCTATATTGGGCTCCATCACATCATTCCAGTCCAGAAGATTATCCATGCCATTGATAACTTTATCTCTAGAATCTTCATTAATTTCTTCAGAGATAACAGAATTATATTTTTGTATGTTTGTTGGTGTTCTTCTTACTTTGCTTCTTTCCTGTGTTACTAATGCTTCTACAGAGAATCTAACCTAGAAAATTTTATTTCCCTCATTATTCATCCTAGAAACCTGTGTCAAATTTATTTTTATTAATTTCAAAGCCTTTTTATTGGTCAATGTCATATGATGGTGAAGACAGCCTTTTGTGTTTCAAATTGGAGGTTATGTTCTATTTCTATTTTGGGTGAATTAACAGTTGAATCTGAAACTGCAGTTTAATGTAAAATCAGACTGATTACAATAAATTGCTACTTTAGCAATGACTCTAGCTGTTTGAAAAAAGAGGATGCATGTTTTCAGCCTGCTATGTTTAAACCACTTCATTTAAGGCAAGGTGGCACGGTCAATTAAAAACAGAGCACACCTAGAATTTTGCTAGAATACATTTCACCTCCCACTGTTTTATCTTGTGCAAACTGAGACACTCCTGATGTCTAAAGACTATACTACAGAATAGTTAGTGCCATTATTCCACAATTATTTTTGGACTTTTTTTAGTGTAAATTTTGCAAAGTGTTGCTGTACTTCACATATTCACAGAAATAGAAATGATTTCCTATATGAAACTTCCCTAAAATTGCAAAGTAAATCAGACATATTTAAAGTGATCATCTGAACTATTCATTGGCGATCACTCGTGGCCGAGTAAGATTGTCTTCTTTGCTTGGAAGACACCTGTGCGTGAATTTGTTTTATGTGGGGAGATCGACGCACGACGATCAATACACAATCTTGACAGAAAAAGGCTTTTAACAAAGGCATGGATACCACGATGATTGGAAGTCTTTTATCTGCAGCAGCCTTCACTCAGAGAGGACTCAATATCTCAGAGAGGAGGTCAGGTCTCCTGCTCCCCTGGTGCATTTACTATATATGACCACATTCCCATCTGGGCAACCTTCCAAGGGCTGCATGTCAATGGTGGGTGGAACCAGAGGGAAAAGTGGACATGCTCAGAGGCAAACATGGACAGAGCAATGAATGTGAATATAGGCTACTTCTATGCACACTTACACTCCTCTCTCTGTACTGAATCCAAGCAAGCAAGAGGCATTATCAGATGTTAAGGACATATTCCAGCCATCCAACTCACTCAAGAAAAGTGTGAAGCTGGGGTGATGAGGGGTATGGCCTGGGGAGAGTCCTGAAGGGTCACATTCAGCACCTACACCTGAGGTTTTCTACCCCTGATTTAAACTATAGTCATTATTACTAACTTTACAAACTTTACATCTATAGATATCAATTAGCATGTGCATTCGGTGTTGTCTTTGTTTTGATTATGCATTTTCTTTTATGTACTGAACATGGGATGGGGGGGAAAGGACTAAGTAGTTTGTATATTTCAAGGTCCTGACTGGGCTGTGGGTTGGTTCCCTGAATCCATATCTAGAGGGTACACTTTCTAACACATGCTGGGTCCCCAAGGTAATCAACCTGAGCTGGGAAAATTGGAAGAGCAGCAAGCAAAATGTACTACTCCAGCTTCTGGGAACAGGTGGCCTTCCAGATTTTGTTGAACTACAACTCCCACCAGCCTTAGCAAGCATGGCCAATGGCCAGGAATGATGGGAGTTGTAGTTCAGTAGCATCTGAGTACTATATACTTTAAGGTCCATGGCAGCTCAGATGGTTACATGTAAACCTCAGCCCTTAAAATTCTGAATTGAAGTCACAGAATCCCTGACACATGCAGTGGCACTGATTTTAGAATACTTACACTGGTATGTTATCAAGTAGATAAAGTTAAACATGTAGGCTTTTACTCCAAGAGATTCTGCTGCATGGGGTCATAATCAGGCTGTTATAATCGGCTCTTGAAGTTAATATAAAATGCTTCCTTCCAGCAGGTGTGAGCAACTCCCTTGCATTCTGGGTTAGAAGTTGCATTTATAAATGTTAAACATATTATTTGTCAAAAGCTAATAATTTTTGCCAGTATATTAAAAAATGACTGGTACAATTTTATACTTCTGGGTGTCACTGCTGTCAGATTAAATTGTTCTCAGGCATGAGGTCTGATTGCTTTCTTGTCAAAAAATTATTCTTGAATTTACTTTTCTCAGGAAGATTATAAAAAACAACAGTGAAGCCAGAGTGCAAAACACAGTATTTTATCCTTCAGGAAGTTCATTTAGGGAAGGTTTCAATAAGACAAGAGGAAGGAAAATGGGAAATGACTTTTCCATCGGAGCTGGGTTAATTTTCAGAAATTGAGTTAAAGTTGGAAAATGTGAGGTGCAATGTAATTATTGTGCTACTAATGTGGTACACATCAAGTCCCATGAAGGAAATTAGAGGTGCTATGAGGGAAGAGCATGCATTGCTTGTATTCAACTGCCTGTATGATTTCTTCTGCAGTTTTTTCTCTTTTATTTCTAGATATCATGAAGAATCCTCCTGTTGGCTATGTGAATGTAGAGACCAGTCCTCTGATGCAAAGGTACAATATTGCTCTTTTATAGATTAATGGGGTAAGATCTGTTGCCAGTAGCTCAGCGGTACAGCATATGCTTTCTGTACAGAAGGCCTTAGCTTCAGTCTCTGTCATCTCCTGTTAAATTGAGCAAGTCAGGTAATAGAATGGGGAGAGCCTCTTCCCTTGGGGAGTCATAGCCAGAGAAGACAATACTAGACCAAATGAACCAATGGTGTGACTCAGTCTACTTCATAAGTTCACACTATAGAAAATACTGCAATCTATATAATAATACAGCATGAAATTTCCTGTGTTTCTGTTATCTCCTCTATTTACTGTATTTATTTAAAGTATTTTAAAGTATGGGTGTTGTGATCCTATTACACTTCTGCTATGCTGGAGCGCATCCCAGTCCATTTCGGGGCCCAATTCAAAGTGCTGTTTTTTAACTTTTAAAGCTCTTCATGCACCTTTCTAGGACCTTTATCATAGAATCATAGAATTGTAGAGTTCGAAGGGGCCTATAAAGCCATTGAGTCCAACCCCCTGCTCAATGTAGGAATCAAATTAAAACATATCTGACAGGTGGCTGTCCAGCTGCCTGTTGGATGCCTCTGCACTTATCTTGGGCAGATGAACAGGCCTGGCGCCAGCACACGGCCAGGCTGGGCACTGACCCGAGGGCCCAGGGTAGAATCATAGAATAGTACAGTTGGAGGGGGCCTATAAAGCCATCAAGTCCAACCCCCTGCTCAATGCAGGAATCCAAATCAAAGCATTCCCGGCAGCTGCCTGTCCAGCTGCCTCTTGAATGCCTCCAGTGTCAGAGAGCCCACTACCTCTCTAGGTAATCTATTCCATTGTTGTATGGCTCTAAAAGTTAGGAAGTTTTTCCTGATGTCCAGTTGAAATCTGGCTTCCTGCAACTTGAGCCTGCAAATTCCGTGTCCTGCACTCTGGGACGATTGAGAAGAGATCCCGGCCCTCCTCTATGTGACAACCTTTCATGTACTTGAAGAGTGTTATCATATCTCCCCTCAGTCTTCTCTTCTCCAGGCTAAACATGCCCAGTTCTTTCCGTCTCTCCTCATAGGGCTTGGTTTCCAGTTCCTTGATCATCCTTGTTGCCGTCCTCTGAACCTGTTCGAGTTTGTCTGCATACTTCTTGAAGTGCGGAGACCAGAACTGGACGCAGTATTCAAGATGAGGCCTAACCAGTGCTGAATAGAGGGGAATTAATACTTCACGCGATTTGGAAACTATACTTCTGTTAATGCAGCCTAATATAGCATTTGCCTTTTTTGCAGCCACATCACACTGTTGACTCATATTCAGCTTGTGATCAATGACAATTCCAAGATCCCTCTCACATGTCGTATGACTGAGCCAAGTATCCCCCATCTTATAACTGTGCATTTGGTTTCTTTTTCCTAAGTGTAGAACTTTGCATTTATCCCTGTTGAATTTCATTCTGTTGTTTTCAGCCCAATGCTCCAGCTTATCAAGGTCCCTTTGAATTTTGTTTCTGTCTTCCACTGTATTAGCTATGCCCCCCAATTTTGTATCATCTGCACATTTGATAAGCATGCTCTGTACCTCCTCATCCAAGTCGTTAATAAAAATGTTGAAGAGTACTGGGGCCAGGACCAAGCCCTGTGGTACCCCACTTGTTACTTTCCCCCATTTTGAGAAGGAACCATTGATCTCACACAGGTCCCCAGAGGGCCCTCCTGGGATAAGCTCAGGCCAACAGTGGATGAGGGAATCAGCAGGCAGCGGCGGCACAAGCAAGCCCCAGCCAGCTCCACAGCTACAAAGTCTCTCCTGCTCAGCTGTGCCACTGCTGGCAAAGAGAAGTGGCAGCCAGGTTGCTAAGGAGCTGCCCTGTCTGTCCTCAGTTTTAGGCATGAGAAGAGGGGGGGAGCTTACTGGCCTGTAGCAGCAGAAGCGAGGCAATGCTGGGGGAGGAAGTGACTGAAAAAGAGCTTAATTATGTCTGTTCTAATGTCTGCTCAGAAGTAAGCAGACTGTTGAATTCAGAAGGGCTTCTTCCCAGGTAAATATAGTTAGAATTGCAACCTAAGAGTGGGATGTGGAACTTGGAAGGAAGATAGAAGGCTTTCCTGGTTTTCTTAGGCTGCAATCCAATAATGTCTACTCAGAAATAAGCTCCATTGGGTTCAATGGGATTTACTTCCAGGTAAATTCATTGGATTGCAGCCTTAATTGCATACTAATTATTGCCCACCTTGTCCCCTTTGCTTAACTGATCTGATAGTCGGCTTATCCACATGGGAGCATAACATTGTATTAAAGACGCTGCTTTTACCTCTATTTTCTGTTTGCACAGTTCACAGTAAGGGTTCAAAGCCAGCTGCAAACACAGTGTTTTTCATTTACACTGAAGGGAAAGGATCAATCACGCAGCTTCCTAATGACTGTACCCTCTTAAAGTCAAAATCCCACTTTCTCTGGTTACCTTGGTAACCGAGCATGCTCCGTTTGTTCCAGAGTAAGTTTCATTAAAAAAAAAAATTATTATTATTATTATTTATTAAATTTATATACCGCCCGACTAGCAATAGCTCTCTGGGCGGTGAACATAAAAAACACTCTGAAGTGCAATTATTTGTATTTTCACTGCTACAATCCAGCTGAAATACAAATATTTGTTTGAAAAGTGTTATGCTTTTGTGCACAAGTGAGGGGAAAATAAAAATAAAGCACTGTTTGCAGCAGGCTTGCAGAATGGGTGCCAGCAGCCAAATGTTTTTCTTGAGCCCAGAAGAAATGAAATGAACAAAGGGAGGAGGAGGGAGTGGGCATGGAGAGGGGAACAATTGACACACCCACCTAAAAGCATTGGAGCACAGTGTCTGCAAGCAGTAGATATATGAAGTGGGGCCTTTCCCCCCCCTTCCCTTTTTGGATTATAAAAGGATTGGGTTAGTACGAATTTACAGGGGGAAAACTGCATAATAGCTTCTGTTTGCCAGTAACATCATGTGAACCATGAGGATTAAAAGGGGCTGTGAGTAGCAACAGACACATATACTAAACCTCCAAGTGAATCAGCCCCTGTGTGTGTGTGTGTGTGTGTGTGTGTGTGTGTGTGTTAAGAGCTTCCCTCTCCTTTTACAGGAAAGCTTCCATTGTTCAGGTCTGTACTGAGGCCTTCGTATATGAATTCCATCTCCCCTCCCTCGCCTCCTCACACCAAAATTGTTGCTGGGAAGTTCCTATTATTATTTTCATTTATATCTTGCTTTTTCTATAAAGAGCTTAAAGATGGTTCTCACCCTCCCCATATTATCCTCTCAACACCCCTGTGAGCTAGGCTAGACTGAGAGACCACCCACAAGCTTCATGGCTGAGCAGGGATTTGAAACCAGGTCTGGCAGGAGGTCCTAGTTATTATTCACTAATAGGCAAAAAACCTTGCTGTTTAAGAATGTAGCTATAGCCCACAGATATTTCTAACAAACTTTAAAAAGCAGGGAAATTGGGCAGCTATAGTGAATGCACCAGGGGAGCAGAAGACTGGGCTTCCCCCAGGCACCTGGTTGGCCACTGTGAGAACAGGATGCTGGACTAGATGGGCCACTGGCCTGATCCAGCAGGCTCTTCTTATGTTCTTATGTTCTTAAGACCTGATCTCCTCTCTGAGATATTGTACTGCCCTACAAATTGGTCAAAATGCAAACAGAACTTGGGTTGGTCTTTCACAGTCCAATCCACTTCCTGTGTAGCTTGGAAGAATTTGGTGACAGGGTGACAGTTAGGAGCAGAAGAGCTAGAAGACACCCTTCACCAGTGGAGCTATGGAACTGCTTTCAACCACTTGAGGATGAGACTGGAGGACAGCCTGTGGTGGAAGAATTACAGGAGACCCCATGCGACAATGAGCAAGAGGTTGAAGCCCAATCAAGCAGGGGCAATGAAACTACGCCCCACAACAAGAAGAGAAGAGTACTAGTAGTGGGAAACTCCCTACTACAAGGGATCGAAACCGAAGTATGCCTAGAAGATCTGTGGACTCGCCTGGTATGCTGTCTACCAGGAGGACGGATTAGAGATGTGACAGAAGGGTTGCAATCACTCATCGAGCCCACCGACAGGTATCCCTTTCTCCTCATCCATGTGGGAACAAATGATACTGCCAAACAGAGGTATGAAGAAATCACATCAGACTATGAAGCTTTGGGAAGGAAACTCAAGGACTTGGGGCCCAGATAGCTTTTTCATCCATCCTTCCAGTACCTACAAGAGGAGTAGAAAGGGAAAGGAAAATACTCTGTGTGAATGAATGGCTACGAAGGTGGTGCCGACATGAGAGATTTGGATTCTGGGACCATGGGCTATACTTCCTGGAAGATAGACTGCTGGCAAGTGATGGGTTGCATCTCACAAAGCCTGGGAAGAATATGTTTGGCCACAGCATGGAGAAGTTCATCAGGAGAGCTTTAAACTGAATCCTATGGGGGAGGGAGATATAAACTTGGTGGTAACGACTGATGAAGGCTTCTGCACAGTAATGGGAACAGAGAGATCGGCTCTAATACAGCCCTGTAACAGTCATCAGAAAAAAGTAGTAAGGAAGCCGAGCCATGAATCACATGGTCTTCGATGTCTGTATGCTAATGCTCAGAGCATGGGAAACAAGTAGGACGAACTTGAACTCTTAATACAGGAGGACAGTTACTACTTGATAGGTATAACTGAAATGTGGTGGGATGACTCCCATGACTGGAATACAGCAATTAAAGGATATAACTTGTTCAAACAGAACAGAAGAAATAAACAGGGAGGTGGAGTCGCGCTATATGTTAAAAATATATATCCCTGCACAGAAATTCAGGAAGATGAGCTTAGTAGCTCAACCAAGAGTATCTGGATTAAAATTAATGGGGCAAGTAATAAAAGGAATGTGGTGCTTGGAGTCTACTACCGACCACCCAATCAAGGAGAAGATGAGAATGTAACTTTTGAAAAGCAAATTGCCAATGTTTTGAGGAGGCATGATGTAGTAGTAATGGGGGACTTCAATTATCCCAATATCTGTTGGGAGACAAATTCTGCCAAACATGGCCCCTCCAAGAAATTTCTGACTTGTGTTGGAGATAACTTTCTCCTACAGAAAGTGGAGGAGGCAAGCTGAGGATCAGCTATGCTGGACTTGATTCTAAGCAACAGAGATGATTTGGTGGATGAAGTAGCAGTTGTGGGAACTCCGGGGGAAAGTGACCACACCATACTTGAATTCTTGATTTTAACAGAAACAAAAGCTGAGAGTAGCCATACGCGCACCCTGGAGTTCAGGAAAGCTGATTTTAATAAACTCAGAACAATTGTAAGTATAGTTCCATGGCAAGCGACCCTAATGAGAAAAGGCGTCCAAGATGGGTGGGAGTTTCTAAAAAAGGAAATTCTAAAAGTGCAATGGCAAGCAATTCCAACAAAGAAAAAAGAGGGGAAACAGCAGAAGAAACCAATGTGACTTTACAAAAAGCTTAGAGATGACCTGAAAACAAAAAAAAAGACACATACAGGAAATGGAAAGAATGCCAGGCCAGAAAGGAAGAGTACAGGCAGGTATCACGGAATTGCAGGGATGGTGTCAGGAAGGCAAAAGCTGAGTATGAGCTGAGGTTAGCGAGGGATGCTAAAAGCAACAAAAAAGCTTTCTTCAGGTACATCCATAGTAAAAACAGGGAAAAGAAATGTTGGCACAGCTACTCAGTGAGGAAGGCAAAATGATAACCAGTGACAAAGGAAAGGCAGAAGTGCTCAATTCCTACTTTGGCTCAGTCTTCTCCCAAAAAAGGGTCTCTGACCCTCCTGGGAAACATGAACTAGAAGGGGCAGGATTGGAGCTTGAGCTTGACAGACAAACGGTCAAGGAATACCTAATGACTTTGAATGAGTTCAAATTGTCAGGGCCCGATAAACTGCATCCTAGAGTATTGAAGGAACTGGCTGAAGAGCTCTAAGAACCGCTGTCTATTATCTTTGCGAAATCGTGGAGGACTGGTGAACTGCCGGATGACTGGAGGAGAGCTAATGTTGTCCTATCTTCAAAAAGGGTAAAAAGGAGGTACCGGGGAACTACAGACCAGTCAGCCTAACATCAATCCCTGGAAAAACTCTGGAGCAGATTATAAAGCAGTCAATCTGTAAGCACCTTGAAAACAATGCAGTGATTACTAGGAGCCAACATGGATTTATGAAGAACAAATCCTGCCAAACTAATCTAATGCCATTTTTTGATTGGGTAACCTCCCTTGTAGACTGTGGGAATGCTGTGGACATAATATATCTCGACATCAGCAAAGCTTTTGACAAACTGCGCCATGATATTCTGATTCGCAAGGTAGGTAAATGTGGGCTGGATGGAATAACTATCAGGTGGATCCACAGCTGGCTCCAGAATCATACTCAAAGAGTGCTTATCAATGGTTCCTTCTCAAAATGGGGGAAGTAGCAAGTGGGGTACCACAGGGCTCGGTCATGGGCCTTCTGCTCTTCAACATTTTTATTAACTACTTGGATGAGGAGGTACAGAGCATGCTTATCAAATTTGCATATGATTCAAAATTGGGGGGGCATAGCTAATACCGTGGAAGACAGAAACAAAATTCAAAGGGACCTTGATAAGCTGGAGCACTGGGCTGAAAACAACAGAATGAAATTCAACAGGGATAAATGCAAAGTTCTACACTTAGGAAAAAGAAACCAAATGCACAGTTATAAGATGGGGGATACTTGGCTCAGCCATATGGCATGTGAGAAGGATCTTGGAATTGTCATTGATCACAAGCTGAATATGAGTCAACATTGTGACGTGGCTGCAAAAAAGGCAAATGCTATATTACGCTGCATTAACAGAAGTATAGTTTCCAAATTGTGTTTCCAAATAGTTTCCAAGTATACTTCCAAATTGAAGTATTAGTTCCCCTCTATTCAGCACTGGTTAGGCCTCATCTTGAATACTGCGTCCAGTTCTGGTCTCCGCACTTCAAGAAGTATGCAGACAAACTTGAACAGGTTCAGAGGACGGCAACAAGGATGATCAGGGGACTGGAAATCAAGCCCTATGAGGAGAGACTGAAAGAAATGGGCATGTTTAGCCTGGAGAAGAGAAGACTGAGGGGAGATATGATAGCACTCTTCAAGTACATGAAAGGTTGTCACATAGAGGAGGGCCGGGATCTCTTCTCGATCATCCCAGAGTGTAGGACATGGAATAATGGGCTCAAGTTACAGGAAGCCAGATTTCGACTGGACATCAGGAAAAAAATCCTAACTGTTGGAGCGATACGACAATGGAACCAATTACCTAGAGAGGTAGTGGGCTCTCCGACACTGGAGGCTTTCAAGAGGCAGCTGGACAGCCATCTGTCGGGAATGCTTTGATTTGGATTCCTGCATTGAGCAGGGGCTTGGACTTGATGGCCTTATAGGCCCCTTCCAAATCTAAGAACATAAGAACATAAGAAGAGCCTGCTGGATCAGGCCAGTGGCCCATCTAGTCCAGCATCCTGTTCTCACAGTGGCCAACCAGGTGCCTGGGGGAAGCCCGCAAGCAGGACCCGAGTGCAAGAACACTCTCCCCTCCTGAGGCTTCCGGCAACTGGTTTTCAGAAGCATGCTGCCTCTGACTAGGGTGGCAGAGCACAGCCATCATGGCTAGTAGCCATTGATAGCCCTGTCCTCCATGAATTTGTCTAATCTTCTTTTAAAGCCGTCCAAGCTGGTGGCCATTACTGCATCTTGTGGGAGCAAACTCCATATTTTAACTATGTGCTGAGTAAAGAAGTACTTCCTTTTGTCTGTCCTGAATCTTCCAACATTCAGCTTCTTTGAATGTCCACGAGTTCTAGTATTATGAGAGAGGGAGAAGAACTTTTCTCTATCCACTTTCTCAATGCCATGCATAATTTTATACACTTCTATCATGTCTCCTCTGACCCGCCTTTTCTCTAAACTAAAAAGCCCCAAATGCTGCAACCTTTCCTCGTAAGGGAGTCGCTCCATCCCCTTGATCATTCTGGTTGCCCTCTTCTGAACCTTTTCCAACTCTATAATATCCTTTTTGAGATGAGGTGACCAGAACTGTACACAGTATTCCAAATGCGGCTGCACCATAGATTTATACAACAGCATTATGATATCGGCTGTTTTATTTTCAATACCTTTCCTAATTATTGCTAGCATGGAATTTGTCTTTTTCACAGCTGCCGCACACTGGGTCGACATTTTCATCGTGCTGTCCACTACAACCCCGAGGTCTCTCTCCTGGTCGGTCACCGCCAGTTCAGACCCCATGAGCGTATATGTGAAATTCAGATTTTTTGCTCCAATATGCATAATTTTACACTTGTTTATATTGAATTGCATTTGCCATTTTTCCGCCCATTCACTCAGTTTGGAGAGGTCTTTTTGGAGCTCTTCGCAATCCCTTTTTGTTTTAACAACCCTGAACAATTTAGTGTCGTCAGCAAACTTGGCCACTTCACTGCTCACTCCTAATTCTAGGTCATTAATGAACAAGTTGAAAAGTACAGGTTCCAATACTGATCCTTGAGGGACCCCACTTTCTACGGCCCTCCATTGGGAGAACTGTCCATTTATTCCTACTCTCTGTTTTCTGCTTCCCCTCATTTTTGTGAAGTTTCCTCTTTTGAAGTCAAATGTGACCGTGTTGGATTTTCTTGGCAATTGGCCAGTTACATGTGTGTTTAATTTAATAGCACTGTGGTCACTGCTCCCAATCGGTTCAACAACACTTACATCTTGCACCAGGTCCCGGTCCCCACTGAGGATTAAGTCCAGGGTTGCCGTCCCTCTGGTCGGTTCCATGACCAACTGGTCTAGGGAATAGTCATTTAGAATATCTAGAAACTTTGCTTCTTTGTCATGACTGGAACACATATGCAGCCAGTCTATGTCCGGGTAGTTGAAGTCACCCATTACTACCACATTTCCTAGTTTGGATGCTTCCTCAATTTCATATCTCATCTCAAGGTCTCCCTGAGCATTTTGATCAGGGGGACGATAGATCGTTCCCAGTATTAAGTCCTTCCTGGGGCATGGTATCACCACCCACAACGATTCTGTGGAGGAGTCTGCCTCTTTTGGGGTTTCGAGCTTGCTGGATTCAATGCCTTCTTTCACGTATAGAGCGACTCCGCCACCAATACGTCCTTCCCTGTCCTTCCGATATAGTTTATATCCAGGGATAACTGTATCCCACTGGTTTTCTCCATTCCACCAGGTCTCCATTATGCTCACTATATCAATGCTCTCCTCTAAGACCAAGCACTCCAGTTCTCCCATCTTGGTTCGCAGGCTCCTAGCATTAGCGTACAGGCACTTGTAAGCAGTGTCTCTCTTCAAGTGTCTTTGGCATTTGTGGTTAGGCCTGTGGTAATTTTGCTCTTCTGAATTTATATCCTGTGCCCCTGCTCTCACAATGCCTACTTCTAGGCCTACCCCTTTTAAAATTTCATCATTTCTTTGGTTTTTATCCCAGGGGGGAGGTTTGTTCCGAACCGGACCTTTCTCAGCTCCTGTCGGGTTTCCCCCCTCAGTCAGTTTAAAAGCTGCTCTGCCACCTTTTTAATTTTAAGTGCCAGCAGTCTGGTTCCATTCTGGTTCAAGTGGAGCCCATCCCTTTTGTACAGGCCCGGCTTGTCCCAAAATGTTCCCCAGTGCCTAACAAATCCAAACCCTTCCACCCGACACCATCGTCTCATCCACGCATTGAGACTGCGAAGCTGGGCCTGTCTGGCTGGTCCTGCGCGTGGAACCGGTAGCATTTCAGAGAAAGCCACCTTTCAGCATCCTACCTAGCAACCTAAATTTTTCTTCCAGGACCTCACGGCTGCATTTCCCCATGTCGTTGGTGCCAATGTGCACCACGACCACTGACTCCTTCCCAGCACTGTCTACCAAACTATCTAAACAACGGGCGATATCCGCAACCTTCGCACCAGGCAGGCAAAACACCTTGCGGTCTACACGCCCATCACACACCCCACTGTCTATGTTCCTAATGATCGAATCACCCACTACAAGGATCCCTCCACCCCCTGGAGATATATCCTCGGCACGAGAGGATAGCTGCTCATCCCCCAAGGAATGGGTCCCTTCTAAGGGATCGTTTCCCTCTTCCTCAGCTGGATGCTCTCCTTCCCCGAGACCATCGTTCTCCATGATAGCAGGAGAGCTATCATTGTTGGAGTGGGACACAGCTATAACGTCCCTGAAGGCCTCCTCCACACACCTCTCTGCCTCTCTCAGCTTTTCCAGGTCCGCCACCTTGGCCTCAAGGAAATGAAGTCATTCCCGGAGAGCCAGGAGCTCATTGCACTGAGAGCACACCCACGACTTCTGTCCAACAGGCAGATAGTCGTACGTGCTGCAGGCGGTGCAAAACACTGGAAAGCCCCCACACCCCTGCTGGCTTCTTACCTGCATAGTTTTGTTTAAGGTTTATTACGTCAATGGGTTGGAGACTGCGGTTTAGTTGAGGTCAGGGAACAGACGGGCAGAATGGGGGGCCCTGGCCTCCTCGCCCTGCTGCCGAACTCGCTCTGCTGCTTAACTCGCCTTGACGCTTTGTCAGCTGGGGCCTTGACTCCTCATCAGCTGGGGCTCCCTCTAGCTTGTGGAGCAGGCTCCCTCGCTAGGGTGCTCTGACTTTATATGTGTGGCTGGTTCCTCCCAGCTACTGCTGCCAGCCAGTGATGTGTTACTTGAGGCTGATGGCTATCAGCTGGGGCTTAACTCTTTAGTATTCTCTCAGGCTTCCTTCCTGAGCGAGGGGCGGGGCTGTTTAAGCTTTTGGCTGCTTTTAATCTCAGCAAGGGGCTGCGCCTTCCAGGCAAGTCTTTTGTGTTTGTTTTCCCACCTAGAACAGCCTGACCTTTCTTTAACCTAGGGAAACAGAGCTTGTGGTTGTGTTTCAGGAAGGCTGAAGCTGCCCTTTTTAGCAAGGACTGAGCTGACTCTCTCCCTGTATATCGGTGGAGTTTCCTTTTCCCCCTTCTCTCCGACTGGAATTCAGCCTTGTTTACAGTGTCCCCTGAAGCTTTCCTGCTAGGGTGGTGTTGAAAACTAGCTTTCTATACGCTTCCTTCTCCTAGGATCTGTCTCCTAGCTCAGGGTGACCTTGGGCTGCCCTTATTAGTTATTGCTCTGAGCTGTTTTACTTCAATTAAATAATGGAATAAATGGGAGCTACTTACCCTCTTTTCGCTCTGCTGCTTAACTCGCCTTGACGCTTTGTCAGCTGGGGCCTTGACGCTTCGTCAGCTGGGGCTCCCTCTAGCTCTACTATTCTATGATTCTATGTGCCCCTGAGCATGTGGTGAGTGGTGGCAACACCTGCAGTCAGCCCAAATAACAGAAACAAGACATGTGCTGTGGTGATCTTGTTTTAGCTGGGAGGAAGCAACAATATTTAAACAGTTGATATTGTTCAGATAGTCACTTTAAACATGTTTGATTTACTTTGCAACATTAGTGAAGTTTCCTATAGGAAATCATTCTCTTTTGCTTCTGTTGCTGTGAATATGTGAAGTGCAGCAACACTATGTGTCATGCCAGCTTGCCAGCCTTACCCTGGCCTGCAGTTAAAATGGCTAACTCCCAAAGCCTTATGGGGAATTCTTCCCCTTGACATCTTCCTTGTAAGCTTGCTAGCAAGCAGTTAAATCTTTGATGTTCTTTCATCACTGTGACTTGGTAATTTTTATAACACAGCTGTACCAGCTTACAGTAATTTTGCACCTTCTTATCAGTGGAAGGGGCCTGGTTCCATCAAGGCCATAAAACTCCTTGCTTTGTTATGGGAAATCAAGAGGAGGCGCCAGGTGCTGTGGGAACATCGTTTTTTCATCCCTTTGATGAAAATGTTAATTGGTTAATTGTCTCCGGCTGGGAGGGAATTTTCCTCCATAAGAGGAGGCTTAGAACTCTGGGTTTGTGTCCCACTTCGGAGCACCACCTTGCCTATGGTGATGTTCTGTTGTGGCTCCATTTACATCTTGACTTGCAACTCCCTGAGGGGAAGAAGGCTATTCATTGAGAGATCCTATGCTCTTGTAAGTATAGCTAGGAAAACAGCTTTGTTATTTTGATTTGTGCCAAGAAACTTTCCTTTACCTTTGTTACTAAACACCTTACCCGTTTGGGTGTATGGTGTAAGATTCAATTTGCTGCTACAAATTATTTGTGTGTACCTTTTTGTGTTTTGTAACCTTTCTATGCTTTTCTTATTTTTTAAATAAACTTTAACCACTTTAAACCAACGTGTGTTTATTCCAGAGAGAGGGGTCAGTTCCTAAATTCAGTCCTTGCCATTTGACCACAACTACCGTGTAACAGAGAAACGTTTTTATCTAAGACTTCAGAAGGGGCCAGGAGTGTATCTCGACTCTGGTCCTGAGAGGTTCAGGTGTTTAAGTGGGTTCTGGGGTTCCCTTTGCCCCAGAGTAGCTAACCAGTTGAAGGGTGGTGGCAGTACTACCTTGCAGGGTTGGTGCTGACATGCACAACCTTGGCAAACTAGGATTTGCTGGGATCAATTGCCCAAGGCTGGGGATTGACTCCTAGGACAGTGAGAGCAGACGGGGAAGAGCTCCCCGCTTTCACTACACTATGCAACACTAAAAAAAAAAGCTCCAAAATTTTTTTTGGAATAATTTCACTGACTGTTCTGCAGAATAGTTTCCAGTGGACATGAGGTGTGTCTCAATTTGCACAAGATAAAACAGTGGGAGGCGAAATATATTCTAGCAAAATTCTAGGTGTGCTCTATGTTTTTAATTGACCATGCCCACCTTTCCTTAAGTGGAGTAGTTTAAGCATAGCAGGCTGAAAACATGCATCTTGGGCAGGGCAGGTTTGTGTTTTCCGACAGCTAGAGTCATTGTTTAAGTAGCAAGATATTGTAATTGGTCTGATTTTACATCAAACTGCAGTTTCAGATTCAACTGTTAATGTGCTCAGAATAGAAATAGAGCATAACCTCCAGTTTGAAACACATTTTCACCATCATATGACATTGACCAATAAAAAAGCTTTGAAATTAATAAAAATAAATTTGACACATTTCTGTGAATAATAATTTTCTAGGTTAGATGAACAACATGTTCAGAGACTAGTGGTTTATCCCTAGAAAGGCCCCCTTTTTCAGTCCTTCATACAAATCACTATATTTATAATACTAATAGCATTAAAACTCCACCAGTGCTGGGTTTTTATTCTGCACTAGACATCAAACGTGATTCCTGTTATTAGACATTTTTATGAGGATTTCTGATGGACAGAGGCATGCCGGAGTATTGTGTTGCATTTGCGTGTATATGGGTCTACAGTATCTGAAAGTTTCTCTGCCCTGTGATGTGGAAGTATCCTTTAGTGTGGTGTTTGTACACTATACACACTTCTTAACATATAGGGGAATTGTAGCTAAATTGTTAGTGAATGCCTGTTTTCTTTGAGAAAGGGCCATTGCAGCATCTACCTTGCATGCAGAAGGTCCCTCAGGTTCAGTCCCCAATGGCGTCTCCAGAAAGGAGAGGTGCCATCAGGGACAACCTGAGAGACCTTCTGGGAAAGACTCCTACCCTTAACTCTGGAGAGCTGCTGCCAGTCAGTGTAGACAGTACTGGGCTAGATGGAGCAATGATTTGACAGTATAAGGCAGCTTCCTGTGTGAGTAGATAATCCTGGTGGAGAATTGAAATGTTTATTTGAAGTGCTTTTTTCAAAGATCTTTGTAAATGACAGGAAAGGATGGATTCAACCCCTCCCATACACACATACTTTTTTGTCTGTGAAAACATTAAAGTAGAGAAGCCAACAGAAACAGCGAAAAATGAGAATGATTTCTCAGTACATTTTTGGAAGATCCCAGGCTCTGATACTATTGCTATAGTCTGCCTATCATTAATATGGTAAACCAGAATAAATTCTTAGCAGCTGAACCCTATAAATAGGTAAATATACCCCAGTAATTAAAATGAATCAACATGTATTTTTATTTTATAAGAGGGGGTTGCAATATTGGTGAAGATTTGTTTTCTTTGAAAGGAATGGGGCCACAAGGAGGGAGGCATGTGGTTTGAGGAGTAAAGGGAGGGGACAAGGGTCCACTGATACCCTGTGCCTGTGGGTTCCCAGAAACCTGGAGCAGACCCTGAAGATGAACTACCTACCCATAGTGTTTCCATCACATCTGGATTGATTTCCAGTTTATACAGTATATTACCAAGACACTGATTTAGCACTTCCACCACTTCACCTGCATTTGATGAAGACAAAAAAATAGAGTTGAGTGTCATCTTTGTTCATTTATTTATAAGATTTCTTACCTGGCCTTGACCATAAGGTCCTAGGATGAGTTATACCAATATAATCATACAATTATAAAAACAAATAAATACCTTGCCCCAAATCTTTGGATGACATTTCTCAATGATTTCATGTATAAGTTAAATAACATTACACAGTATAGAAGTTCTGTGGGAGTTCTTCACAGAATAAATGCCAAGGAATTGAGTAGTCGCACCTTAGAACCACTTTCTGGAATTGGCCATCTAGGTAGGAATGGAATAACTGCAAAACAGTGGTAATTTGGGGATCCAAACAATGCTAGTGTATACCATGTCAAGTCTGGCAAATGCAACAGTGCTAATTGTTTCCTCCAATCAGGGTTTGAATTTGCTTAGTGAAGCAAGGTATAAAACCTAACTAGTGATAAATACAGACTCAAGATTACAACTGAAATGAATCAATAAGTATTGAATTTGTATGACAAACATAAAGTTTCATTTTGGTCTATCATGGCTGCTCTGTTGTGTGCTTAGTTTGATTAAACGACTGGTTTAGCAGGCTGGATTAACATACAGTTTCTCAAGTCCCCACACTATGCGGAAGGATACAATGGTTTATGGTAGGGGTGGGGAAACTCCAGCACATGTGCCTAATCTAGACCTTCCCATCTGGCCCATCAGGCTATTTTGGCCCAGCCATGTCTATCTGTCAATCAAGGCAACTGAATTGGGCCAAAAGGGGCTTCCAAAGCCCCACTGATCTGGGCCTTCAGAAGCCCAGCATGCAGAGTGGTCCCCTTTCCTGGCACCTGAGAATATGCCAGCTCTAATTCTGATGGCCCTTGGGAAATGTAGTGTTCCCAAGGGCTACTGCAATGATATTATGGGGTTGACCATTAGTAGGGAGCCAAATACAGATGGGTCAGAAATAAGCTTAGCTATGTTCCAATTTGAGGGAAATAGCCTGGCATATCCAAACCACTCTAAAACAGGCAGGATGGGGTGAAAGCTGTCATACCACTACTCTAGTCTAGATTCCATCTGGTATGTCACATACTATGCAGGGAACAATAAACTGAGTTTATTTATTTATTTATTTATTTATTTATTTATTTATTTATTACATTTATATACTGCCCCATAGCCAAAGCTTTCTGGGCGGTTTACAGCAATTAAAAACATTAAAAACAAATATACAAATTTTAAAACACAAATAACAATTTAAAAACACAATTAAAAACAATTTAAAAACACATGCTAAAATGCCTGGGAGAAGAGGAAAGTCTTGACCTGGCGCCTAAAAGAAAACAGTGTTGGCACCAGGCACACCCCATAATTTGGGGGTCACCACTGAGAAGGCCCTCTCCCTTGTTGCCAGACTCCCAGCTTCCCTCAGCGTAGGCACCCGGAAGAGGGCCTTGGATGTTGAGCGTAGTGTATGGGTGGGTTCATGTCAGGAGAGGTGTTCCATCAGGTATTGTGGTCCTAAGCCGTATAAGGCTTTATAGGTTAAAACCAGAGCTTGGAAAAGTTACTTTTTTGAACTACAACTCCCATCAGCCCAATCCAGTGGCCATGCTGGCTGGGGCTGATGGGAGTTGTAGTTCAAAAAAGTAACTTTTCCAAGCTCTGGTTAAAACCAACACCTTGAATTGAGCTCAGAAACATACAGGCAGCCAATGCAAGCGGGCCAGAATCGGTTTTATATGTTCGGACCATCTGGTCCCCGTTACCAATCTGGTCGCTGCATTTTGTACAAGCTGCAGCTTCCAAACCGTCTTCAAAGGCAGCCCTATATAGAGTGCATTGTAGTAATTTATTTATTTATTTATTTATTGGATTTATTAGTTGCCCATCTGGGAGGATATCCAACCACTCTGGGAGACGTACAATCAGAAGTATAAAATTACAATGAACAATAGACATAAAGACATTAATACATTAAAATCACCACCAATAACTGCAGAGTCCACAGAACCTAATTTTAAGTTGTTCTGAGTTTATGGCTAACTTTAACTTATTTAAACTGTATCCCTGTTGTACCTTGCTTGGAAAAGGCAGGATATATTTAAATACATAGAAGTATTGAGAAGATCCATTTGAAATCCACTTTACCCATCCCATCTTGAGCGGCTCAGAGACAAAGATTTGATGAACTTCTTCTGGTTCTTACCCTGGTAGACACTGTTCGGGTTGCTAATGGTGGGGATGCTTTTGGGCTCTCCAGTAGAGCTCTCCTCATCAGAGAAGGTGCTGGCGGGGCAATCCAGCGTCTCCGCCTTGTCCACAGCCTAATCTTAGTCCTCCAAGCTAATCTAGCTTGGAGGTTACCAGAGCATGAACAACTGAAGCCAGGTTATCCCTGTCCAGATAGGGGCATACCTGGGCCACCAACCAAAGTTGGTAGAAGGCACTCTGTGCCACCGAGGCTACCTGAGCCTCAAGTGACAGAGATGGTTCTAGGAGAACCCCCAAGCTACAAACCTGCTCCTTCAGGGGGAGTGGAACCCCATCCAGGACAGGTTAGATATCCACCATCCGGTCAGAAGAACCACCTACCAGCAGCATCTCAGTCTTATCTGGATTGAGCCTCAGTTTATTAGCCCTCATCCAGTCTGTTGTCGCAGCCAGGCACTGGTTCAGCACATTGACAGCCTCACCTGAAGAAGATGAATAGGAGAAATAGAGCTGCATGTCATCAACATACTGATGGCAACACACTCCAAAACTCTGGATTCATGTAGATGTTGAACAGCATGGGGGACAGAACTGACCTCTGTGGAACCCCATACTGGAGAGTCCAGGGTGCCAAGCAATGTTCCCCAAGCACCACTTTCTGGAGGTGACCTGCCGAGTAGGAGCGGAACCACTGCTATGCAGTCCAGAGCTTGGAAAAGTTACTTTTTTGAACTACAACTCCCATCAGTCCAATCCAGTAGCCATGCTGGTTGGGGCTGATGGGAGTTGTAGTTCAAAAAAGTAACTTTTCCAAGCACTGATTGCAGTCCCTCCCACTCCCAACTCAGCCAGTCTTCCCAGAAGGATACCATGGTCGATGGTATCGAAAGCTGCTGAGAGATCAAGGAGAATCAACAGAGTCACACTCCCCCTGTCTCTCTCCCGACAGAGTTAAGTTCTTCTGATATCTAGAAGCAAGTCTAATGGAGATGTATCCTGAGTATAGAGCTTGACTACATTTAAAAACATAGCCAGTAGTTATGAAGGAACTGAACCAGTCAAAAACATAAGTAGATTTTAGATATATAAATAATTCTTAACGTCAGCAAAAGTTTGTCCTCTGAATTTCTTCTTAATTATTTCAAGATGGACAGTAGTTTCTTATACTCTCAAAAGGTTTATTCAGCATATAGAAAGAGATACTCCTACCACCAAAATATACCATGCACTGAAAGGCTCTAATCCTTGTTGAACTCACTTAGCCCCTCCCCCCAAGATGCTTTGTCAGCTGCATTTGATGTGAGTCAGCATCATTTCATGTAAAGTAGAAAGATAACTGAATAACCCATTTATTTACTTGTCGTCTATGATATCCATTTCCCAAGTGACAATCTTCATTAAGGATTTTTCCACAGGAAGCATCTTCTAGTAGGTCACTGTCCCTGGGGCATTTATGCAGAGCAAATAGTAGTTATTTATTTCAAGTGCCCAAGTAGCCTATAATGTTCATTGTTTACATGATGATTGCACTGAATACTGTAGGCTTAAATTAGTAAATACAGTCTCACAATAAACTATTATATAATCCATATGTTGTCAGATAATGTAGGGAACTATCATACAGATGAGGATAAGCAAACCTCCTCAGTGAAATTAACAAGTACAGAGTAGTAATTATAACAAATGCATGATTACATTATATTTGTCTTTATTCTGACTAAAAGGACAAAAAAACCCACTGTAATTAACATGAAAAAATATAAGGCTTACCTTGTTGGCCCTGACCCAAATAATCAGAATCTAAATAATCACATATATATTTAGAGACAAGTCATAATTTATATTGTGGAGAAGCTCTCGGTGTCTGATTTTAACCTGAATGTTATGAGTTTGCTCTGTGATGATATACTCCATGGGCCCATAAATAAGGTGGTTGTTGCCATCTAGGTTTATTAAACAAAGTAGCCTTTTTAAAAAAACATATAAAATTGTTAGCTATGTTGGCTGTTGGTAATGAGTAGCATTCACTGGAAAAACACACACCTTAATTATATATATAAAACCTTAATTATATAAAGGGAGGGTAAAGGCCAAAAATACATGATGCCCACTTTAGGACAATAGTTTTACACCCTTTGCAAATTAGGGAAATTAGGTGCATTCAGTGTTTATGGTTTTGCAGTTAGCAAAGAAGAAGAAGACCTTGCTATTTGTTGTGAATCAGTGCCTGACTTTCATTTTCCAAAATATAGGAAATGAAAATGATGTAGTTAGCTTTGTATGGGATGTCCTAGACAACTGATAATAAATATTCAATCCAGTCCTGTACTTTCAAGTGGGTAGTGAGAAGTTCCAGAGGCAATACTGTCAGGGTTTGGCTTCCTTTGGAAGGAGACATCACAGAAACTTTAAGGCACCCATTGGATCCCCAAAGAGAGTGACAGCCTGCCTCCCCAAAATGTTTACATCCTTCCGACAGCTCTTTCTCTCTCTTTGTTCCAAAACTGTCTTGATTGCTCCCTTTCTCACATATATACATCTCCCCCTCCCCTTATCTGGAGACAGTGTCACCTTCTCCAAACTAGTGCCTTTCTTCATTCAGAACATGTCAGAGAAATCTCTAACTATCTCCTAGCCTTTGCTTCTCATTAACAAGGCTTCCCTGAACATCTTGAGCCACCTACTTAAAAAAGGTATGGCCAGGCCAGCATTCATAACGTTATGGCGGTGTACACACAACATTTTATTCAAGGATCAATGGAGACTGAGTATTTGGCTTTTCTACATAGTCCACAGACAATCAAGATCTACTGCTAATTTTTTGCCCCCCAAAAAAGTGCTTCTTGAGAAACTGATTTTGTTCAAAAAATAAAGCTCTTTGCAGATTGAGACTGCATTACCTCACATTGTGTACATGTGTAGGTGGTCCCAGCAGCAGTGTTTATGTCCAATGAAGTTGTGGGTGGGCTTATCACAAGATTTCAATTACCATGTTCTTCTTCATTCACCTGGGGCATGTGCAGGGAGGAAAAGATGTGAATGCCTTTAATGTGGCGGCACCTACCCTGTGGAATTCCCTCCCCTTGAATATTAGGCAGGCACCATCTCTGCTATCTTTTTGGTGCCTTTTGAAGACTTTCCTCTTTCAACAAGCCTTTTAAGTTGAGACCTATCCCAGTCTGCGTCTGTGTTAGAATTGCTTGTTAATATGTTTTTTAAATAATGTTTTTAACCCTTTTTAAAAGATGATTTTAAAGGTTTTTTTTTTAAAAAAAATGTTTTTAATGTTGTTTTATTTTAATGTATTTTAAGGACTCTTTTTATGATGTTTTAAAGTGTTTTAGTGCTTCTGTTTGCTGCCCTGGGCTCCTGCTGGGAGGAAGGGCAGGATGTAAATCAAATAATAAATCAATCAAGGGGAGGATTTTCAATCTAGACTGAAAGCAGCATGTTGGAGAACAATTCCGGATTGAGAAGCAATACCTTTAACTGCTACAAGAGGGTGAATAGGTATGCAGCCTAAGTTACCCGAAGAAATGTGGCTGCCACTGTCCCATGAATCTTCTGACATGGCTCACAGTCATGTTTGCAGCTTCCACCCACATCCTGTTATGCCAGTATATCAACATCAAGGGCAAGCAGGACATGCAAAAAGGGGCAGTGAAGGATATTTTAAGCTTATGTTGTTTATTCTATATTTGTTAAATAATGTTAACTTTAAATAACCCTTTTCCATTTACCTGAAAGAAAATATATATGGAGCTTCCAAGGTTTGCTCCTGAAGGTAGAGTATTAGGAAGTGTAAAACAAAACGGTCTTACATAATAATGAAGCAATATCAGAAAAAGAGTACACCACATTTGAATGGGAACAACAAGGATGACCTCATTTAAATGGTGTGTTAATCAAAGGGAAAACAAGAACAAAGTTTGACATCTGTAACGTGGAACAAAGAGGAAGGCATTTCTCTCTGCACAATAGGAACTTTCTTTGCTTTTCATATTTCTAATTCCAGACAGTATGCTGTCTCTGTGACGAATAGCAAGTAAACAAATGCTAAGCTTTAATCAGAAGCGTATTGGCTGTGTTGGAGCTTTCAGATCATTGGCCCATTCCTTAATAATGCCATGCAGATTTCCCATAGGATTATCAATGCAAACCTTTGCCTTTGATGTTAACAAAAGGTTGCAAGATATTGAAGATGAGTGGCAAATCTGTGTTAGGTGAACATTCATTGAGCTGTAGGAGAAAAAAGAAGGTAGGAATTTCACTACAATTTAATTCTTAAATGAAACTAGGAATTAGGATTTCTGTAATGTAAACCAATATTGAAGGCCCACCAAAATAAGAGTTTTTACTAAATGTGGAAATATCAATCAGTCCCAGGGTATGGTCTGAAGGCACAGGAAGCCACCAGCTTGTTGAAGCAAAGAAGGTCTGGGTCTAGTCAGTGCCTGGATGGGTGTACTCCATCTTGGGTTCCATGATGAAAAGAAAGGTAGGATATAAATGCAAGAGAAATGATGCCCCGCTCGCCGCACAGCTGATGAGTGGGGCATGGTTGCAGATGGGGGCGAAGCCCCCACACCCCTGCTGGCTTCTTACCTGCATAGTTTTGTTTAAGGTTTATTACGTCAATGGGTTGGAGACTGCGGTTTAGTTGAGGTCAGGGAACAGACGGGCAGAATGGGGGGCCCTGGCCTCCTCGCCCTGCTGCCGAACTCGCTCTGCTGCTTAACTCGCCTTGACGCTTTGTCAGCTGGGGCCTTGACTCCTCATCAGCTGGGGCTCCCTCTAGCTTGTGGAGCAGGCTCCCTCGCTAGGGTGCTCTGACTTTATATGTGTGGCTGGTTCCTCCCAGCTACTGCTGCCAGCCAGTGATGTGTTACTTGAGGCTGATGGCTATCAGCTGGGGCTTAACTCTTTAGTATTCTCTCAGGCTTCCTTCCTGAGCGAGGGGCGGGGCTGTTTAAGCTTTTGGCTGCTTTTAATCTCAGCAAGGGGCTGCGCCTTCCAGGCAAGTCTTTTGTGTTTGTTGTTTTCCCACCTAGAACAGCCTGACCTTTCTTTAACCTAGGGAAACAGAGCTTGTGGTTGTGTTTCAGGAAGGCTGAAGCTGCCCTTTTTAGCAAGGACTGAGCTGACTCTCTCCCTGTATATCGGTGGAGTTTCCTTTTCCCCCTTCTCTCCGACTGGAATTCAGCCTTGTTTACAGTGTCCCCTGAAGCTTTCCTGCTAGGGTGGTGTTGAAAACTAGCTTTCTATACGCTTCCTTCTCCTAGGATCTGTCTCCTAGCTCAGGGTGACCTTGGGCTGCCCTTATTAGTTATTGCTCTGAGCTGTTTTACTTCAATTAAATAATGGAATAAATGGGAGCTACTTACCCTCTTTTCGCTCTGCTGCTTAACTCGCCTTGACGCTTTGTCAGCTGGGGCCTTGACGCTTTGTCAGCTGGGGCCTTGACGCTTCGTCAGCTGGGGCTCCCTCTAGCTCTACTATTCTATGATTCTATGTGCCCCTGAGCATGTGGTGAGTGGTGGCAACACCTGCAGTCAGCCCAAATAACAGAAACAAGACATGTGCTGTGGTGATCTTGTTTTAGCTGGGAGGAAGCAACAATATTTAAACAGTTGATATTGTTCAGATAGTCACTTTAAACATGTTTGATTTACTTTGCAACATTAGTGAAGTTTCCTATAGGAAATCATTCTCTTTTGCTTCTGTTGCTGTGAATATGTGAAGTGCAGCAACACTATGTGTCATGCCAGCTTGCCAGCCTTACCCTGGCCTGCAGTTAAAATGGCTAACTCCCAAAGCCTTATGGGGAATTCTTCCCCTTGACATCTTCCTTGTAAGCTTGCTAGCAAGCAGTTAAATCTTTGATGTTCTTTCATCACTGTGACTTGGTAATTTTTATAACACAGCTGTACCAGCTTACAGTAATTTTGCACCTTCTTATCAGTGGAAGGGGCCTGGTTCCATCAAGGCCATAAAACTCCTTGCTTTGTTATGGGAAATCAAGAGGAGGCGCCAGGTGCTGTGGGAACATCGTTTTTTCATCCCTTTGATGAAAATGTTAATTGGTTAATTGTCTCCGGCTGGGAGGGAATTTTCCTCCATAAGAGGAGGCTTAGAACTCTGGGTTTGTGTCCCACTTCGGAGCACCACCTTGCCTATGGTGATGTTCTGTTGTGGCTCCATTTACATCTTGACTTGCAACTCCCTGAGGGGAAGAAGGCTATTCATTGAGAGATCCTATGCTCTTGTAAGTATAGCTAGGAAAACAGCTTTGTTATTTTGATTTGTGCCAAGAAACTTTCCTTTACCTTTGTTACTAAACACCTTACCCGTTTGGGTGTATGGTGTAAGATTCAATTTGCTGCTACAAATTATTTGTGTGTACCTTTTTGTGTTTTGTAACCTTTCTATGCTTTTCTTATTTTTTAAATAAACTTTAACCACTTTAAACCAACGTGTGTTTATTCCAGAGAGAGGGGTCAGTTCCTAAATTCAGTCCTTGCCATTTGACCACAACTACCGTGTAACAGAGAAACGTTTTTATCTAAGACTTCAGAAGGGGCCAGGAGTGTATCTCGACTCTGGTCCTGAGAGGTTCAGGTGTTTAAGTGGGTTCTGGGGTTCCCTTTGCCCCAGAGTAGCTAACCAGTTGAAGGGTGGTGGCAGTACTACCTTGCAGGGTTGGTGCTGACATGCACAACCTTGGCAAACTAGGATTTGCTGGGATCAATTGCCCAAGGCTGGGGATTGACTCCTAGGACAGTGAGAGCAGACGGGGAAGAGCTCCCCGCTTTCACTACACTATGCAACACTAAAAAAAAAGCTCCAAAATTTTTTTTGGAATAATTTCACTGACTGTTCTGCAGAATAGTTTCCAGTGGACATGAGGTGTGTCTCAATTTGCACAAGATAAAACAGTGGGAGGCGAAATATATTCTAGCAAAATTCTAGGTGTGCTCTATGTTTTTAATTGACCATGCCCACCTTTCCTTAAGTGGAGTAGTTTAAGCATAGCAGGCTGAAAACATGCATCTTGGGCAGGGCAGGTTTGTGTTTTCCGACAGCTAGAGTCATTGTTTAAGTAGCAAGATATTGTAATTGGTCTGATTTTACATCAAACTGCAGTTTCAGATTCAACTGTTAATGTGCTCAGAATAGAAATAGAGCATAACCTCCAGTTTGAAACACATTTTCACCATCATATGACATTGACCAATAAAAAAGCTTTGAAATTAATAAAAATAAATTTGACACATTTCTGTGAATAATAATTTTCTAGGTTAGATGAACAACATGTTCAGAGACTAGTGGTTTATCCCTAGAAAGGCCCCCTTTTTCAGTCCTTCATACAAATCACTATATTTATAATACTAATAGCATTAAAACTCCACCAGTGCTGGGTTTTTATTCTGCACTAGACATCAAACGTGATTCCTGTTATTAGACATTTTTATGAGGATTTCTGATGGACAGAGGCATGCCGGAGTATTGTGTTGCATTTGCGTGTATATGGGTCTACAGTATCTGAAAGTTTCTCTGCCCTGTGATGTGGAAGTATCCTTTAGTGTGGTGTTTGTACACTATACACACTTCTTAACATATAGGGGAATTGTAGCTAAATTGTTAGTGAATGCCTGTTTTCTTTGAGAAAGGGCCATTGCAGCATCTACCTTGCATGCAGAAGGTCCCTCAGGTTCAGTCCCCAATGGCGTCTCCAGAAAGGAGAGGTGCCATCAGGGACAACCTGAGAGACCTTCTGGGAAAGACTCCTACCCTTAACTCTGGAGAGCTGCTGCCAGTCAGTGTAGACAGTACTGGGCTAGATGGAGCAATGATTTGACAGTATAAGGCAGCTTCCTGTGTGAGTAGATAATCCTGGTGGAGAATTGAAATGTTTATTTGAAGTGCTTTTTTCAAAGATCTTTGTAAATGACAGGAAAGGATGGATTCAACCCCTCCCATACACACATACTTTTTTGTCTGTGAAAACATTAAAGTAGAGAAGCCAACAGAAACAGCGAAAAATGAGAATGATTTCTCAGTACATTTTTGGAAGATCCCAGGCTCTGATACTATTGCTATAGTCTGCCTATCATTAATATGGTAAACCAGAATAAATTCTTAGCAGCTGAACCCTATAAATAGGTAAATATACCCCAGTAATTAAAATGAATCAACATGTATTTTTATTTTATAAGAGGGGGTTGCAATATTGGTGAAGATTTGTTTTCTTTGAAAGGAATGGGGCCACAAGGAGGGAGGCATGTGGTTTGAGGAGTAAAGGGAGGGGACAAGGGTCCACTGATACCCTGTGCCTGTGGGTTCCCAGAAACCTGGAGCAGACCCTGAAGATGAACTACCTACCCATAGTGTTTCCATCACATCTGGATTGATTTTCAGTTTATACAGTATATTACCAAGACACTGATTTAGCACTTCCACCACTTCACCTGCATTTGATGAAGACAAAAAAATAGAGTTGAGTGTCATCTTTGTTCATTTATTTATAAGATTTCTTACCTGGCCTTGACCATAAGGTCCTAGGATGAGTTATACCAATATAATCATACAATTATAAAAACAAATAAATACCTTGCCCCAAATCTTTGGATGACATTTCTCAATGATTTCATGTATAAGTTAAATAACATTACACAGTATAGAAGTTCTGTGGGAGTTCTTCACAGAATAAATGCCAAGGAATTGAGTAGTCGCACCTTAGAACCACTTTCTGGAATTGGCCATCTAGGTAGGAATGGAATAACTGCAAAACAGTGGTAATTTGGGGATCCAAACAATGCTAGTGTATACCATGTCAAGTCTGGCAAATGCAACAGTGCTAATTGTTTCCTCCAATCAGGGTTTGAATTTGCTTAGTGAAGCAAGGTATAAAACCTAACTAGTGATAAATACAGACTCAAGATTACAACTGAAATGAATCAATAAGTATTGAATTTGTATGACAAACATAAAGTTTCATTTTGGTCTATCATGGCTGCTCTGTTGTGTGCTTAGTTTGATTAAACGACTGGTTTAGCAGGCTGGATTAACATACAGTTTCTCAAGTCCCCACACTATGCGGAAGGATACAATGGTTTATGGTAGGGGTGGGGAAACTCCAGCACATGTGCCTAATCTAGACCTTCCCATCTGGCCCATCAGGCTATTTTGGCCCAGCCATGTCTATCTGTCAATCAAGGCAACTGAATTGGGCCAAAAGGGGCTTCCAAAGCCCCACTGATCTGGGCCTTCAGAAGCCCAGCATGCAGAGTGGTCCCCTTTCCTGGCACCTGAGAATATGCCAGCTCTAATTCTGATGGCCCTTGGGAAATGTAGTGTTCCCAAGGGCTACTGCAATGATATTATGGGGTTGACCATTAGTAGGGAGCCAAATACAGATGGGTCAGAAATAAGCTTAGCTATGTTCCAATTTGAGGGAAATAGCCTGGCATATCCAAACCACTCTAAAACAGGCAGGATGGGGTGAAAGCTGTCATACCACTACTCTAGTCTAGATTCCATCTGGTATGTCACATACTATGCAGGGAACAATAAACTGAGTTTATTTATTTATTTATTTATTTATTTATTACATTTATATACTGCCCCATAGCCAAAGCTTTCTGGGCGGTTTACAGCAATTAAAAACATTAAAAACAAATATACAAATTTTAAAACACAAATAACAATTTAAAAACACAATTAAAAACAATTTAAAAACACATGCTAAAATGCCTGGGAGAAGAGGAAAGTCTTGACCTGGCGCCTAAAAGAAAACAGTGTTGGCACCAGGCACACCCCATAATTTGGGGGTCACCACTGAGAAGGCCCTCTCCCTTGTTGCCAGACTCCCAGCTTCCCTCAGCGTAGGCACCCGGAAGAGGGCCTTGGATGTTGAGCGTAGTGTATGGGTGGGTTCATGTCAGGAGAGGTGTTCCATCAGGTATTGTGGTCCTAAGCCGTATAAGGCTTTATAGGTTAAAACCAGAGCTTGGAAAAGTTACTTTTTTGAACTACAACTCCCATCAGCCCAATCCAGTGGCCATGCTGGCTGGGGCTGATGGGAGTTGTAGTTCAAAAAAGTAACTTTTCCAAGCTCTGGTTAAAACCAACACCTTGAATTGAGCTCAGAAACATACAGGCAGCCAATGCAAGCGGGCCAGAATCGGTTTTATATGTTCGGACCATCTGGTCCCCGTTACCAATCTGGTCGCTGCATTTTGTACAAGCTGCAGCTTCCAAACCGTCTTCAAAGGCAGCCCTATATAGAGTGCATTGTAGTAATTTATTTATTTATTTATTTATTGGATTTATTAGTTGCCCATCTGGGAGGATATCCAACCACTCTGGGAGACGTACAATCAGAAGTATAAAATTACAATGAACAATAGACATAAAGACATTAATACATTAAAATCACCACCAATAACTGCAGAGTCCACAGAACCTAATTTTAAGTTGTTCTGAGTTTATGGCTAACTTTAACTTATTTAAACTGTATCCCTGTTGTACCTTGCTTGGAAAAGGCAGGATATATTTAAATACATAGAAGTATTGAGAAGATCCATTTGAAATCCACTTTACCCATCCCATCTTGAGCGGCTCAGAGACAAAGATTTGATGAACTTCTTCTGGTTCTTACCCTGGTAGACACTGTTCGGGTTGCTAATGGTGGGGATGCTTTTGGGCTCTCCAGTAGAGCTCTCCTCATCAGAGAAGGTGCTGGCGGGGCAATCCAGCGTCTCCGCCTTGTCCACAGCCTAATCTTAGTCCTCCAAGCTAATCTAGCTTGGAGGTTACCAGAGCATGAACAACTGAAGCCAGGTTATCCCTGTCCAGATAGGGGCATACCTGGGCCACCAACCAAAGTTGGTAGAAGGCACTCTGTGCCACCGAGGCTACCTGAGCCTCAAGTGACAGAGATGGTTCTAGGAGAACCCCCAAGCTACAAACCTGCTCCTTCAGGGGGAGTGGAACCCCATCCAGGACAGGTTAGATATCCACCATCCGGTCAGAAGAACCACCTACCAGCAGCATCTCAGTCTTATCTGGATTGAGCCTCAGTTTATTAGCCCTCATCCAGTCTGTTGTCGCAGCCAGGCACTGGTTCAGCACATTGACAGCCTCACCTGAAGAAGATGAATAGGAGAAATAGAGCTGCATGTCATCAACATACTGATGGCAACACACTCCAAAACTCTGGATTCATGTAGATGTTGAACAGCATGGGGGACAGAACTGACCTCTGTGGAACCCCATACTGGAGAGTCCAGGGTGCCAAGCAATGTTCCCCAAGCACCACTTTCTGGAGGTGACCTGCCGAGTAGGAGCGGAACCACTGCTATGCAGTCCAGAGCTTGGAAAAGTTACTTTTTTGAACTACAACTCCCATCAGTCCAATCCAGTAGCCATGCTGGTTGGGGCTGATGGGAGTTGTAGTTCAAAAAAGTAACTTTTCCAAGCACTGATTGCAGTCCCTCCCACTCCCAACTCAGCCAGTCTTCCCAGAAGGATACCATGGTCGATGGTATCGAAAGCTGCTGAGAGATCAAGGAGAATCAACAGAGTCACACTCCCCCTGTCTCTCTCCCGACAGAGTTAAGTTCTTCTGATATCTAGAAGCAAGTCTAATGGAGATGTATCCTGAGTATAGAGCTTGACTACATTTAAAAACATAGCCAGTAGTTATGAAGGAACTGAACCAGTCAAAAACATAAGTAGATTTTAGATATATAAATAATTCTTAACGTCAGCAAAAGTTTGTCCTCTGAATTTCTTCTTAATTATTTCAAGATGGACAGTAGTTTCTTATACTCTCAAAAGGTTTATTCAGCATATAGAAAGAGATACTCCTACCACCAAAATATACCATGCACTGAAAGGCTCTAATCCTTGTTGAACTCACTTAGCCCCTCCCCCCAAGATGCTTTGTCAGCTGCATTTGATGTGAGTCAGCATCATTTCATGTAAAGTAGAAAGATAACTGAATAACCCATTTATTTACTTGTCGTCTATGATATCCATTTCCCAAGTGACAATCTTCATTAAGGATTTTTCCACAGGAAGCATCTTCTAGTAGGTCACTGTCCCTGGGGCATTTATGCAGAGCAAATAGTAGTTATTTATTTCAAGTGCCCAAGTAGCCTATAATGTTCATTGTTTACATGATGATTGCACTGAATACTGTAGGCTTAAATTAGTAAATACAGTCTCACAATAAACTATTATATAATCCATATGTTGTCAGATAATGTAGGGAACTATCATACAGATGAGGATAAGCAAACCTCCTCAGTGAAATTAACAAGTACAGAGTAGTAATTATAACAAATGCATGATTACATTATATTTGTCTTTATTCTGACTAAAAGGACAAAAAAACCCACTGTAATTAACATGAAAAAATATAAGGCTTACCTTGTTGGCCCTGACCCAAATAATCAGAATCTAAATAATCACATATATATTTAGAGACAAGTCATAATTTATATTGTGGAGAAGCTCTCGGTGTCTGATTTTAACCTGAATGTTATGAGTTTGCTCTGTGATGATATACTCCATGGGCCCATAAATAAGGTGGTTGTTGCCATCTAGGTTTATTAAACAAAGTAGCCTTTTTAAAAAAACATATAAAATTGTTAGCTATGTTGGCTGTTGGTAATGAGTAGCATTCACTGGAAAAACACACACCTTAATTATATATATAAAACCTTAATTATATAAAGGGAGGGTAAAGGCCAAAAATACATGATGCCCACTTTAGGACAATAGTTTTACACCCTTTGCAAATTAGGGAAATTAGGTGCATTCAGTGTTTATGGTTTTGCAGTTAGCAAAGAAGAAGAAGACCTTGCTATTTGTTGTGAATCAGTGCCTGACTTTCATTTTCCAAAATATAGGAAATGAAAATGATGTAGTTAGCTTTGTATGGGATGTCCTAGACAACTGATAATAAATATTCAATCCAGTCCTGTACTTTCAAGTGGGTAGTGAGAAGTTCCAGAGGCAATACTGTCAGGGTTTGGCTTCCTTTGGAAGGAGACATCACAGAAACTTTAAGGCACCCATTGGATCCCCAAAGAGAGTGACAGCCTGCCTCCCCAAAATGTTTACATCCTTCCGACAGCTCTTTCTCTCTCTTTGTTCCAAAACTGTCTTGATTGCTCCCTTTCTCACATATATACATCTCCCCCTCCCCTTATCTGGAGACAGTGTCACCTTCTCCAAACTAGTGCCTTTCTTCATTCAGAACATGTCAGAGAAATCTCTAACTATCTCCTAGCCTTTGCTTCTCATTAACAAGGCTTCCCTGAACATCTTGAGCCACCTACTTAAAAAAGGTATGGCCAGGCCAGCATTCATAACGTTATGGCGGTGTACACACAACATTTTATTCAAGGATCAATGGAGACTGAGTATTTGGCTTTTCTACATAGTCCACAGACAATCAAGATCTACTGCTAATTTTTTGCCCCCCAAAAAAGTGCTTCTTGAGAAACTGATTTTGTTCAAAAAATAAAGCTCTTTGCAGATTGAGACTGCATTACCTCACATTGTGTACATGTGTAGGTGGTCCCAGCAGCAGTGTTTATGTCCAATGAAGTTGTGGGTGGGCTTATCACAAGATTTCAATTACCATGTTCTTCTTCATTCACCTGGGGCATGTGCAGGGAGGAAAAGATGTGAATGCCTTTAATGTGGCGGCACCTACCCTGTGGAATTCCCTCCCCTTGAATATTAGGCAGGCACCATCTCTGCTATCTTTTTGGTGCCTTTTGAAGACTTTCCTCTTTCAACAAGCCTTTTAAGTTGAGACCTATCCCAGTCTGCGTCTGTGTTAGAATTGCTTGTTAATATGTTTTTTAAATAATGTTTTTAACCCTTTTTAAAAGATGATTTTAAAGGTTTTTTTTTTAAAAAAAATGTTTTTAATGTTGTTTTATTTTAATGTATTTTAAGGACTCTTTTTATGATGTTTTAAAGTGTTTTAGTGCTTCTGTTTGCTGCCCTGGGCTCCTGCTGGGAGGAAGGGCAGGATGTAAATCAAATAATAAATCAATCAAGGGGAGGATTTTCAATCTAGACTGAAAGCAGCATGTTGGAGAACAATTCCGGATTGAGAAGCAATACCTTTAACTGCTACAAGAGGGTGAATAGGTATGCAGCCTAAGTTACCCGAAGAAATGTGGCTGCCACTGTCCCATGAATCTTCTGACATGGCTCACAGTCATGTTTGCAGCTTCCACCCACATCCTGTTATGCCAGTATATCAACATCAAGGGCAAGCAGGACATGCAAAAAGGGGCAGTGAAGGATATTTTAAGCTTATGTTGTTTATTCTATATTTGTTAAATAATGTTAACTTTAAATAACCCTTTTCCATTTACCTGAAAGAAAATATATATGGAGCTTCCAAGGTTTGCTCCTAAAGGTAGAGTATTAGGAAGTGTAAAACAAAACGGTCTTACATAATAATGAAGCAATATCAGAAAAAGAGTACACCACATTTGAATGGGAACAACAAGGATGACCTCATTTAAATGGTGTGTTAATCAAAGGGAAAACAAGAACAAAGTTTGACATCTGTAACGTGGAACAAAGAGGAAGGCATTTCTCTCTGCACAATAGGAACTTTCTTTGCTTTTCATATTTCTAATTCCAGACAGTATGCTGTCTCTGTGACGAATAGCAAGTAAACAAATGCTAAGCTTTAATCAGAAGCGTATTGGCTGTGTTGGAGCTTTCAGATCATTGGCCCATTCCTTAATAATGCCATGCAGATTTCCCATAGGATTATCAATGCAAACCTTTGCCTTTGATGTTAACAAAAGGTTGCAAGATATTGAAGATGAGTGGCAAATCTGTGTTAGGTGAACATTCATTGAGCTGTAGGAGAAAAAAGAAGGTAGGAATTTCACTACAATTTAATTCTTAAATGAAACTAGGAATTAGGATTTCTGTAATGTAAACCAATATTGAAGGCCCACCAAAATAAGAGTTTTTACTAAATGTGGAAATATCAATCAGTCCCAGGGTATGGTCTGAAGGCACAGGAAGCCACCAGCTTGTTGAAGCAAAGAAGGTCTGGGTCTAGTCAGTGCCTGGATGGGTGTACTCCATCTTGGGTTCCATGATGAAAAGAAAGGTAGGATATAAATGCAAGAGAAATGATGCCCCGCTCGCCGCACAGCTGATGAGTGGGGCATGGTTGCAGATGGGGGCGAAGCTGCCGCCTCCATCTTTGTTTGGGGCAACGTCGCGCGTCGCACCTATTGTGTGCGTGCGATGTGCAGTGTGGAGGGGCAGGGCTTTGGGGCTTATTTAAGTCCAGCCGCCCCTCCTACCTTCCTCTTTGCCAGCGTGACGTTGAAGGACGACGAGGGCCGAAGCAGAGCAAGGAGAAGAGCGACAGCGGCCATTCTGGCTCAGCCGCGTGGTTGGTGCCATTTCGGAGGCGCTTGTTTGCAGCAGCACAGGCCACATTTACAGGCCAGTTAGGCCACGTTTGTGGGCAGATTAGGCCTCAGTTATTTTCCTTGGTGGAGGTAGTTTGAGGAGGCAGGCGGTCATGAGCCTGGAGGAGTGGCAGCGGCTGGAACGGGTCTTTTATTAAGGGCTTGCTGGGCCGAATGCTGTGGAAACCCCCTCCCCCTTGGCTGGCGGGGGGGTAGGCATTCAGTGTCCTCCAGCAGCGCCGCCTTAGGGCTATTGCTAGCCAGTTAAACAAGATCACACACACATTTAATATTGTATAAGAGCAGCGATATAATATAAAGTAATTGGAATAAATCAGTAATTAAAATAAATTAGAGCAAAAGAGCTGCAGGCTTTTGAATAAAAGGATCAGACCTTGCAGACAATGACTTACTACAGTTAGCAGCTTACAATACTGGTATTTGTGCTGGTGTTTCTGCAGTTGGTGGCTTATAATAATAATTATTATTATTATAATTGGTCTCATAATTCTTATTATAGGCCAGGGAGGATTTAAGTAGTCATGCCAACCAAGCAAGGAAAAGAGGTGTGTGTGAAAGGTCCCCTTATAAAATGCAGGTCTTTGGGCAATTTTAAACCACCACCACCCCATATGCATGGGATAGGTTTTGATAGTGGTTGAGGTGTTTGGACTGCGATCCGGGAGATTGGGGTTGAAATCTCCCCAACAGCCATGGGCTGCAGGCTCAGAGCTAATTACGGGAGAGGAGGCTGCACAAGCCTTTCGAGTCTCAACAGGCCCTATTTATCCCCCTTTGGTTGCCAAGGCTGGGTGTGAGTTCAGCCTAGGTAGGGGGCGCAAGACAGTGAAGGATGTGGGTGAGGCCTTGGCAGCCTCTCTTGGCCGTTGTGAAGGGTTCTTTGGTTAGGCTTGCGGCCTTTGCTTGACTTGGGCCTATATTAGGTTCAAGGTACTTTATTCTATTAATTTTATTACATCGTGGTTGCTTGGTGGAGCTCTTTGGTTAGGCTTCTGACTTCCTGCTAGGCCCAGGAATATAGTAGGTTGAAGTAGTTAATTCTATTATTATATTACATGTGGCCTTTGAGGGGCCAGGTGAGCCTTTGGGCCTTTCATATTTGGATACTAATGGTGTGCACAGATGACAGGGTTTGCTGGGAAATGTATAAATCACAACCACTACTTAGGTGACAGTGATCCTTTTCCAAGTGTCAGTTACACATTCCTTGTTAACTCTGAGAAGTTGCATTTATTTGAATTTGGTCTCATATCAAAAACAAAGCATATGGCATTTGTTATATTTACAGAAGGACATGCAAACTTCTGCAGGGAATTGCAGGTCTTGCAGATGATAGTGTGGCTGAATGGGTGAATAGCAATAAAGAGGAAAGACAGATCACTTATCAGGATCTTATCCTCATTTCCAAGATCTTGGACTTTACTGAAACAAGGGCTGCCTTGATGCAAGCTTAGACTCTGTTTTTGACACAGAGGCTGCATTTTAAGATCCAGGCAGACTCTTCACCCTTTCCTGATGACTTTACAACAATAACAAACCCTTTCTTTGTTGGGATTTTTGATAACAATTACCTGAAGTCTCTGCTTTAAGGGAACTGGGTTAGATGCAATGAACTAGTAGTTGGTAAAGTGTACTTACTCATAAATGATTTCCTTCCCTTTTGCAGAAGGATATATGCAACAGTGAGATAGGAGGCAAGAGCCCTTCAAAGGGGTAAATAGAAGCCCCCAGCATAAGCTGCTCAAGGACATGTGTCCCTCCCCGGTTAGACTCAAGGTACTACGAACTTTGCTTGCTGGCTACCCGGTTTAAGGGAAGGTTTGTCTGTTATGGTGTTTTCCTTTTGATTTCCTAGTCCCATACTCCAATTCCCGACTGGCCTTCATGGCCTCCAACTCCAGGCTGGCCTTCATGGCCTACAATCTTTGATCTGTTTTCGTTATGGCAGTAATTTGCCAGGGACAGAGTGTAAAGATGCAAATTACACCTGATTCACCACCAGTCTTATTGAAGGGGTTCGGCTGTAAGTGGTTCATACCTGATAGTCTAGGTACCATGCGCTACACTTCATTTAATGTGGTGCACGCATGTGGCAGAGGTGCCTTATGCATTTATGCGGCAGAACATTGCCTATGGACTGCTATATTTCTTACATGGAGTGCTTCAGATTCTTCTGGGAGGGAGCAATCAGGAGACATGTGGGCCCAGAAGTAGTGGGGCACTATCTGTGTGATTGGCTGTTCAGGGGTATGGCAGATTTTGGGATGCATGTTAGCACCTGAGGTCACAGCTTATAGTATGGCTATGTACCTGGGGATTCCCTTGACAGCTGGGAGTAGGGATGATCTACCCCAGTCGGAGATGGCCATAAGCCTATCCATTGCCCTAGTGTGATCACCGGCTCTCGGAATGCTGAAAGGGCTGTAGGGGCTGTGCAAACATGGCCTATTCTTGTGAACTGCGCGCTGGACTTCCCGTAGATTCCATTGCCCCCAGTATGCTCGCCAGCTACCACAGAGCAGGTAGGGCAATTCAGGAATTCTGGGCCGGCAAGGGCTATGTGCCAGAATGGCCTTTTCCGTTGTGTCACCCGCTGAAATTCCCAGTGGATGGCAGGAGTAGGGGCCTGTTAGTCCAAGCACTTCAAGGTAAGCTGGCGGGACTTTCCTTCATAGCTAGGCTGGTGGTTTTTTCCCTATCCCCGTCGCCCTTTCTCACTGGACATTTTATTGGGTATGGTGAGCCAGTGGGAATACAGTATGCTCCTCCGGCTATGAAGCCAGACTTTCCAGGCAGTAGCCCTTATGCTGGGCTTTTTTGGAGCTTTTAGGATAGGTAAGGTGATGGCTGGATCCAAGTGAGACCTGTCTTGACGTGCCCTCCAGCTATCAGATGTCTCCGTGGATGGGGGGGTTGTGCCCATATACAATTGTGAAGGTCTCAGACGGACCAGAGATGTATGGGGCAGACCGTAAATTGGCCAGGGGGATCTGGAGAAGGATATTTATTCCCCAATGCAAGCGAGGACCCCCTCACAAAATACCAGTTTTGGGTGCTCACAAAGTGGGCTTTTACAGCTGCTTCTACGGCAGCAGGTCTTGGGTTTTCCCAGGCAAAGGTGCAGGCTGTTGGACGCTCGTCCTCAGGTTTATAAGGGCTATATTCACCCCTTTTAGAGGGCCTGGGAATTTGGAAGCCTAACAAGTTATAATTATTTTGACAGGCTGCTGGACGGGGATGGAGCAGACGCGTATCCTAATAGGCGGCCTCAGCATAGTCTTCTGGGCAGCCAGGAGGGCCTTGAAATCAAGCTCACAGTTGGGCCTCAGTCGATGGGCTGCAATACAGTGGCGTGGCCGGAGAGGAATGCATTTGGATAGGCTCCTACCCACTTTATTCCAGCATAATTCAGTACAGATGGTTTCACAAATGGTGGTCCTTCCCCCGGGTGGCAATGACCTCAGTTGCTTGAGGCAACACCCACAGATCGCTGGCAGGTGACGACATGCAGTTTGAGAGGCTACGACAGCCTCTGTTATTTAAGGGCAAGACCCTCAGTTGGCAGGCATGGGACAACATGCAGCTTGAGAGGCTACGACGGCCTCGGTTACGTAAGGGCAAGGCCCTCAGTTGGCTGGCATGTGTGACGTGCAGCAGAGAGGCTACGACGGCCTCAGTTACTTAAAGCCAAGTCCCTCAGTTGGCAAGCATGTGTGACATGCAGCGGAGAGGCTGCGACGGCCTCAGTTACTTAAAGCCAAGTCCCTCAGTTGGCAAGCATGTGTGACATGCAGCGGAGAGGCTGCGACGGCCTCAGTTACTTAAAGCCCAGTCCCTCAGCTGGCAAGCATGTGTGACATGCAACGGAGAGGCTACAACGGCCTCAGTTACTTAAAGCCAAGTCCCTCAGTTAGCAAGCATGTGTGACATGCAACGGAGAGGCTACGACGGCCTCAGTTACTTAAAGCCAAGTCCCTCAGTTGGCAAGCATGTGTGACATGCAGCGGAGAGGCTGCGACGGCCTCAGTTACTTAAAGCCAAGTCCCTCAGTTGGCAAGCATGTGTGACATGCAGCGGAGAGGCTGCGACGGCCTCAGTTACTTAAAGCCAAGTCCCTCAGTTAGCAAGCATGTGTGACATGCAACGGAGAGGCTACGATGGCCTCAGTTACTTAAAGCCAAGTCCCTCAGTTGGCAAGCATGTGTGACATGCAGCGGAGAGGCTGCGACGGCCTCAGTTACTTAAAGCCCAGTCCCTCAGCTGGCAAGCATGTGTGACATGCAGCGGAGAGGCTGCGACGGCCTCAGTTACTTAAAGCCAAGTCCCTCAGTTAGCAAGCATGTGTGACATGCAACGGAGAGGCTACGACGGCCTCAGTTACTTAAAGCCAAGTCCCTCAGTTAGCAAGCATGTGTGACATGCAACGGAGAGGCTACAACGGCCTCAGTTACTTAAAGCCAAGTCCCTCAGTTAGCAAGCATGTGTGACATGCAATGGAGAGGCTGCGACGGCCTCAGTTACTTAAAGCCCAGTCCCTCAGTTGGCAAGCATGTGTGACATGCAGCAGAGAGGCTACGACGGCCTCGGTTACTCAGGGCAAGGCCCTCAGTTGGTGGGCATGTGTGACATGCAGCGGAGAGGCTACGACGGCCTCAGTTACTTTTGGGCATGCTCCCACGCAGGGTTTGGCGAACGAAGGCTAACCGGCAGATTCGGTTGGCTCTTCTTGGGCATGGGGGGTTAGCATCCCCATTCAGCATTAGAAGGGTGAACGATACAGGGCCGATGGCGTTCACCTGTCAGATGCAGGTAACGACATATTTGGGAGACCTGCAGAGGTGTCTGCGAGAGGTGCTTCTCGGCAGTGGGTTAAAGGGGGACTAAATAGAGATTTGTCCCCCTTTTGTGGCGGGAAGGTACGGGAAGGGAAATAGGTAAGGACAGCTAGGTGGCCCCCTTAGGCACCTTTGGAGGTGATTGGCGGTTCCGGAGGCCTGTCTGTCAGGGCTTTACGGCTCGAGGGCAGGATATGGGCTACTTCTGGGGCCAACTTATCCTCATCTACCCAGGGGTTATACGGCCCCGGGTGGGGATGACGTGGGAAGGCCCCCCTACTCACCTACAAGGTGTGGCCGGGGTAAAGGGTAAGCAGATGGGCTTGCCCTTGCCCCAGCAGGGGCTGGTCGCCCAAGAGCTGTGTGGCAAGCTACTTGCTTATAGACAGTTCCCGCACCTAGGTTTCCCTCTGCAGGTCACTTTAAATTGGGTTTTGTTTGCTGTAATTTAATAAAGTGGCCCTTGTTCAACCCAAGCTGATGTCTCTGTGTCTTATTTCGCCCCTCGACTGCAATGAATGAACAAATGAATAAGATAGGGGACAGATGAGCCTCCTAGAGGAGGGATTACATGAATGTGCTCTAAATACTATTCCTAAGATGGCAACAGCATACATGTGTAGAAGCCATACAAAGGCACAGGGACAGTGCATATGTTACACTAGAATTAAAGTTCGTTTCCTGCTGGTTGAGAAAACCCAATCACTCAAACAACAGAGACTCAAAATAGCAACCAAGGCCCTTTTATTATACGTTTTGCAAAGCGGAGAGCTCACAATAGACTTATGTCAGTTCTGTGAGGTCTGAAGCATACATGATTTTACAGGCAATTATACACTTTGCGCTTGATGCATTTGGCAGTACACACAAATTCCGAAGGTGGGGGTTAGTCATGCTCTGTACTGCAGATAAGAAATGAAGCTGCGAGCTTGTTCATTTATTTGATACGTTTCAGTTTGCTGAGTCCTAGCAAATAGTCAATGACCTAATGTTGCCAACTTACTGAAACGTAAAAGGTCATTGTCATCATTCTACATGTGTTGTCAGCATTTCTATCAATCAATAATCTATATTTATATAACAATTCCTCCCTCAAAAAGCATTTAGGGCAGTGAAACCGTTAATTACCTCTTGTGGAGAGCTTTGCTTGAACCACCTTTTAGCTTAAATGGCTAACACAGGAAGGTTACTTCTAGATTGTTTCATTGTCCTGAATGCTTTTTCCATTAATTTAGGCCAGAAAACTTCATATTCGAGCGAGTATATCTGCATGTGTGCTTTTAATTGGCACTAAAAACAATTAAGGCTCTTTCTAATGAACAATGGGATTCACTGTGGGTGAGGGAAATTTGCCAAAGAACAAGATAACAATATACAGAACATTTATGCTGTAGCTTTAATTTTGTATCTTAATTTCTGCCCTTGTTTTCCTTTGCACAAAACCTCTGGAACGCATTACCAGTCAAGTGGGGGTATGTGACAGTTGGGGTGGAAGCTATAGCTCTTGGCCTTGCACCTCCTAGATTCCACTTGAACCAAAATAGGGTTAGCCAAGCTATTACACTTCCCCCGGTGAAGGGCATACTCGTACAGATGTCCTTTCACCCCTCAATCACAGTCTTGCCCCTAGACTCCAATGCTGACTTCCATTTGGCGTAACTGTGCCATTTGAATTTGAATCCATATCACAAGGGCCATTAAGACAAAGACCAAAATTATTTGAAATATCAAAATCACCACAATGGGGTGCACTATAAGAATTAAACCTCCTTTGACGTCTTCACCCCAACCAAAGAGAATTCCACCATCTGTGTGTCTCTATCTATAAAAACTTATCTATAATGTAAGTGACTGTATAGCAATCATGTGCTATCTGATGTGTAGTTTGTTCTCCCATTTGTTTAACTGCTTCTAATTGTTTCTGTAACATAGGATGAGAAAGTAACTTCTGGAGATCAGCTAGGCCATAATCTAATGCAATGGGTTTGAGGTGTTGAAACAGATCTATTCTCTGGATGGTCCATACAGGGACTTTAAATGAAAAATCACATCCTATTATTTCCTCAATACCACAAAGCATTCATTGATATATCTTAGCATAGGTTGTATATAACACTTATCAATAACAACATAATCACAAAATATTCTAAGGCACATGCACCTATGTTCAGAATATACAATAGTTGAACTTGATTCATTTCTTTAACATGAAAGAGCAATAAGATACAGTAATCATTTTGAGAGAAAAGCAATCTTAATGGAATTCCAAACTATCATTTTCACAAACAAATTTTAAATTCTTATGGTGTTGTCATCCTTTTCACATTAATTGTTACCCATCTGAAATAGCCAAATTGTGTAGACTCCATCACGAGGGATTTAAAGGCCAAAACCATCAAAACATTCTTAACACTTAAACTATGTAAGGAAAAACAGCCAATGGTTAAATAGTCACATAAAACACAATGCATAAATGGTTACAGTCAACATTACAACTGAAATAAAACAAGTCTTGAAACACATTGTAGGTTTGTACAAAGTTCATCTTCAAAAAATCAGATAGTCAGCTTAATCAATCAGTCTGTGGGTTGCTGATGCTAATTAGAAATTCAAATGATGAGAAAAACAGTTTATTGCAGCAGCTTTCTTTCTGGAAGGAAAAAGTACGGAGACTGTGTTTCTCAGAACCCACCTCCCCCTGTGTGACTTTTAGAAATGCCTTTTCTCCCACTGGCATGTCGAGGTGGGAATTCATCAGATCCTTTAAAAACAGTCCTTCTGAGGAAAACAAAGCATCAGGGTCCCATGGTTGAGAGGGCATCTGTGTTTCTTTGCTTTAACTGCTACACTGGTGGAATACAAGAACTGAAAAAGGTTGAATCCAAAAGATTACTACTTCTCACGCATAATTTCCCCCTTTTACTAATGACAAGGAACATTAGTGGGAAGAGACTGTGCTTCTTTAACTCTAGACTGATTACAATGCTATTCACATAGTTCATAAAATATAATACAATGCACAATATCATAATTAAAGACAAACCCTATTTCAAACACTCTTTTATATGGCACCTGTAACATTCTCTCACATTATAAGACTCGATATCGAATCACTCATTATTTGAATGAGGTATGGAAACGTGTATAATTCATGCATGTTCTCTCATAGATAGCCAAACACTAAGTTGTAATATTGTTTTTCCACATCATTAATATTTTTGCACACATCTGTATATATCATACAACTTGGCCTTCAACATTTGAAAACAGATTTCAATGAATGAAAAGGAGGGTGAAACTCTCATACACCCTTATATTTGCACCTTTTGCAACCTTGTACACAGGCCATTAGTGGTGGAAAAAGATACAATTAAGAAAGGTTTCTGACAGACAGACACACAACAGATTTCCCTAGCCTCTGGTCATGTGCAGAGGTTGCTGAAGAGACACGGAAATACTGGGAGAAACAAGAAAAAGGGGCCCCTAAGAGGAAAATTAAATTTTCTCTTTGCAAATGCAAATCTATCGGTAAAGGAAAGTTCACACATATAGAAAGACAGGAGCCGGCATTTGTGATAAAAAACATTTTGTAGCTACTAAACTTAAGGCCTTTTTTTACAATTTCCCAATTCTTCTTGTTGGTCATGACTTGGCTGAAAAGAATTGGCATAATTAAAACAAAGCATGCATATCACACCCTTTAAGCTGGCCCATTAAAGAATACCATATTACTGTACATCCTGGGCAATAAAGTCCTGAATTTAGGATGCATGCACACAACTAGGACTGGAGGGAGAAAACACATCAAGCGGTTTGTCCTTCCACTGCTTGACTACAAAAACTTGTACCTTCAATGAGGCCCAAAGAAAATATTTAGTCTTGCATGCATCTTTACCAATATCTCTGTAAGTCTTATCCTTATGTCTGAATACGCTTTCCTTGTTTCTTACCATAATTCATCCAATGTCTGTAACCATTGGACTTTATTGGCTTCAGGGAATTTCCACCAGTGAACACCCTGTTTGCAAATCAATTCCTCTGGGTTCCCTGTTACTCAGCTTATGAAGGACTGCATGCAATAACACATTTGCACCAGTGTCTGAATTTTGCACACACAAGTGACAAAGCAACTCCCTGTTGGAATCAGGGCTTTGTAACTTGTCCATTTGCATACAGATGGTATCAGAAACCAGCTGTTATTTTGGAAGCCCAATTATATTAATTTTCAAATTCAACATCTGGATAGACTCTTCCTAAAGCTAGAAGCTCTATACTTTGAGTCTTGTTTTGATCCAAAAGCTGTTTGCCAGCAAGAGATTGTTCTTAAAAAGCAACTCCCTGTTGGAAAACCCCTTTAAGAACATTAATTTACTTTTGTGCCAAAAAGGTTTTGCACTGTGATCCATGACACTCTGTTCTAGGAGAGAATCGCCTCCCCCCGTAGCTACAAAATTTGTACCAAAGACCTCTGGTTTTGCAGGCTGGATTCATTCAAAAAACCCAAGCCTGGTTTTCTTGCCAATTTTTCCAAATTATGCTGCATTACAAAGGAAATGCAGCCAACCTTTAAAAAAAACGTTCTCAAAAGTCATACAAAAACACACGTCGTTGTTTGCAATTCTTTTCAAGAAAGACAAACAAAAAGACACCAGATTAAAAACACTACATTCATTTAACACAAAGCAATTGTTATTTTTTTTTTATTTTTTTCAACCATTGCAAAATAAAAAATTAATGGAGAAAACAACCTGAAAGAACTTCTCCGGACAAGGAGAGAGCAAAGGGGAGACCTTGAAGGTTCTCCTTTATAAAAACAAAACAAGCATTGTTAACATTTATCAATCAAGACGGACAAGTGAAATAAAGGAGATTCCTAGCTTCTGCCAGGGAAGCCTAGTGGGATAAAAAAGATTAAACTTTTGATCAATTAAAGGAAACCCTCTGTCCTCGGGTCAGTCAAGAACTAATTCCTGTAATTAAAACATGATTTATATGCTCAAAAACAATGCAAGAAGTTACACAATACCACACGACAAAAAGCAGTGGCTTCGTCCTTTACTGAAAGGATGAAACTGGAACTAGGACTGGAGCAGAACAAAAAGGAATATATTCCCTTTTCTTCATCCTAAAACAATCCACGAATTTGCCCAAAACATTTCTCACCCATTCTCTTTCACTGTCTACATAGCTCAAACCTCTGTCTAAGCCCCAAACTTCCAGGACCATCTCTATACTCCCTTTCCTCAGCTCTCTTAATCACTTGCTTAAACAAACAGAGCAAATTCCTTCACATTAACTTCAAAGATTGCTAAAGGAACAGATTAGGTTACAAAAACACAAGTTCTCTTTAAGTCTTGAAAAAAACAAAGGCAGCAAGCAGAAATGTTTTAAACAGCAATAGCCAAGGGGGAACAATTCTGTTATAACATTTCCACAGAAAACCTTTATACAGACGCTTCAAAAAAAAACCTTCACACTTCACACATGAGTACTCAATTCATACACATCTTATGCTCAACCATCCTTTTTCTTTTTCTCGCAAGCGCATGACCATTTCATACAAACATTTACAACAACTTTATCCCATGTACCCAGGGTTTCCCCCCTCAGGTCATTTCAAAGCTCACATAGTTTTCTTAGTTACAAAATTTAACTAAAGCCCATTTCAACATGGCGCCTGCTCTCAGTTTTTGGGTTTTTCACCTGTTTCCTCAAGAAAAATCTGATTCATCTTGTGTTCAACACTCAGAGTCAATTTGGGAGTTTCCACATTCCCCAGGATCCCCTGAGCTTTTCAGCAGGCCGTCATGCACACCTCCCTCTCCACATACACTGGCAATGCTTCTAACAGGGGAGGAGGATGAGCGTTGGTTCGTCTGAGTCTTTATGGGAGCCCTCGATTACTACTTACGTAGTGCTTGCTCTCCGTCTGCCAGCCCTGGGGTCAGGCCAAAAGTGGCCTGGAGCGCTCTTTACCCCAGCTCTCCGGCACGGCCCAAGCACTCGCAAGGTTAACCAGAAGAAGGTCCACCCAGGGACGCCAAAACTGTTACACTAGAATTAAAGTTCGTTTCCTGCTGGTTGAGAAAACCCAATCACTCAAACAACAGAGACTCAAAATAGCAACCAAGGCCCTTTTATTATACATTTTGCAAAGCGGAGAGCTCACAATAGACTTATGTCAGTTCTGTGAGGTCTGAAGCATACATGATTTTACAGGCAATTATACACTTTGCGCTTGATGCATTTGGCAGTACACACAAATTCCGAAGGTGGGGGTTAGTCATGCTCTGTACTGCAGATAAGAAATGAAGCTGCGAGCTTGTTCATTTATTTGATACGTTTCAGTTTGCTGAGTCCTAGCAAATAGTCAATGACCTAATGTTGCCAACTTACTGAAACGTAAAAGGTCATTGTCATCATTCTACATGTGTTGTCAGCATTTCTATCAATCAATAATCTATATTTATATAACACATAGATTTTAACAAGGATAGCCAACATGGCGCCTCCTGATGTTATGGACTCCAACTCCCATCAGCCCCAGCTGGCATGGCTAATGGTCAGGGATGATGGGAGTTGTAGCCCATAACAACTGGAGGGCACCATATTGGTTACCCTTGGATTTAAGGAAAAGTAGTGGGCAATGGCAGCAGTGTGTGCGGCTATTGTTGGCATTTGTGCACTCAAACACCTGAATGCCTGAACACAAATCTAGAGGTGAGTTTTCATGTTATCCTCCGAGCATAGCCTTAGTTGCTGCAGTGGAAAAGGCTAGTTGAATTAATTCTAAGGAAAAGTTATGCTGTCTTGCATGAAAAAAATCAGAGTTGTGCTTCCTTTTGTTAGTAAGAAATCATTTTTTGTTCTTTAAAGAGTTTTCCTATGCTGTCTTCAGTGTTTCAAAGAACAAAACCACAGACCAAGTGATCAATTATGTGTGTTTACAATACAAACACCAGTGGACAATGGCTATCTAATAGTGGAATTCTTAATTAGCTCTGTTCTCCCTGTCTCCAGAACACCACTGTTTTTTGAGTGTCATGACAAAATAATTCATTCGAAGAACTTTAGCCTGACTTAATGAGCTAAGTTTTTAAGTTAAGATTTGAAAAACTTCCCTCTGGATTTGCAAAATCTAAGAGTTATATTATCTTCTGCTGTGCAATAAATATGCTCTCTGTAAAAAGAGTTATTTTGATGTGGTATGCTGAAAGTAAGTTTATAATTATGCAAGCTCCTCAGCAGGGATTATGGCCTCCACACGGTAAATGACTGGGCAGCGCTTTCATGGATGTACACTTTGTGGGAAATGTCACCTCCATACTGGGGATTATGCACATGGTTGCTACTATGTGGCACCCTCACAAAGTTTACTATTACCCAAATCAAGGAGGCTGTAAACAGCCCTCATGTGGAGATTGCAATTCTTATAAATATCAACTAATGAAAAAGATTACCAAGCCATAAGCCCAATTGTTCCCCCAACATGCACCCAAAGTGATCATATGGCACTGGCCCTCAGAATGTCATTAGGGGAAATATAGGAATTGAAACAACTCCTATAAGAAAATGTACATATCCAGGTGTGATAGCAACTTTTTATGTCTCTTGCCAACATTTCTGACAGTGCTGCATGGATTCAAGTCTATCTTTGTCTCACAATGGGTGGCCTTTCTGTTCAAGTCCACATGGTAGCATTGCCCATTTTGGCTTTAGTACTTTTAATGCTACTCTGAAAGCATTGGTAGTACATGGGAAGAGATCATTAAATATCTCCTCTTCACATTTAGAATCCATGCAGCCTTCTACATCTAAAATCCATACATCTGCCCATTGGGAAGATACATCAATTCTGTTTACAACTTGGAAAGCAGAAGCACCAATCCATTCATGTATTTACTTATCTCTCCAGATTGTAATGTATTGTTGCCAACACCCCAATCATCACGTGGCGAGAGATTCCAGGGGTTTCAGTGCTTATCCAGGGTTTGGTTTCCTTGGAATGAAGATCAGTGGCAGCCTAGCCAGCTAAGAGGACTCTCTCTCCCCATGCAAAGAGGACTAAATGGGAGTTGCTGTTGTCACACATCTAACAACCCCAAGATTGGTCTTTTTGCAATAAGGAAAGTGTCAGGAAAATGCATTGAAAAGTATGGGATAACTATTACTTGATGTGAAGTCATATAACCTTCATGCAAACAAATCAGAATGAATGCTGAATAAACAGCTGCTGTTGTACAACCTCGTCACAAACTTTGTACAAACAAATCAGGATGGATGCCTAATAAGCAGGCTGTCTGGAAGCAACCATGTAAATCAAAATATTTTTTAAATGAACTCTGGGACTGGGAACAGTTCAGCTGAAGTGGAGGACACCAATGAAAATGAGCCCATGAAAGCTCTCTTACAAGGGATTTTAAAAAATTGATCCTATTATTAGAGTTGACTTATTTTTTTTACAAATGTATAAACAGCTTCACAGCCTGAGCCTATCAAAGCACAGCAAGATAAAAGTAGTATAGAATACAAAATAAATAAGTGCAAATTCTAAAAACAATTAAAACCATTTCTACAAACTCTAAAAACAACAAAAACCATTCCTACATATATACAATTAATATTTCATAAATAACTGGGTCACACCTCAGGGAAAGCCTCCTTAAACAAAAATGTACTCTGTAGACGCCTAAACATCAGGTGCCTGTTTAATTTCACCTGAGATCTAGTTTCAGGGGGCTGGAATTGCAACAGTTAAATCCCAGTTCTAATACAAATTAAGCACACCTCTGGGGCATGTGGTATTCTCAGCAGTGTCCCATCTGAGGATCATAATTTCTGGGCAGGGATATATATCCAGGGTAGTCCCTTACATAAATAGACCTTATCTAGGGGCTGCCACTCCTGCTCACTTTGCTTGCCAACCTTGCCTACTGTCACCAAAGCTCCCCTTCCCCCATGGGTCACCAGAGCTCCCTTCCTGCCATGGGCCACCAGAGCCCTCCCCCTTCCTCCATGGGTTGTCAGAGCCCTCCTCCTTCCCCCATGGGTCACCAGCATTCCCCCCGCCCCTCCACAGGCCACCGGAGCTGCTGCCTAGCTTCCCATGCAGCCACTGAGTTGTTGCTGTTGCAACCACCACTACCACCAGCCTCCCACCCAGGCTGCAGCTTCCACCACCATCATGTAGCTTGCCCACTTTCTTGTTAAAATGGCGTAGCGTAGCTGCAGCGCTGTCCCCACCAACCTCCCACCCAGCCTCCGGCCTGGCCTCCCACCTGGCCTGCAGCTGCTGCCACTGCCACCACTGCCTTCTCCCGCCCACCCTCTCCCACTCAACAGGTAAGCCATCTTTTCCTCCATTACCATAAAAATGTAGTGATGGCCACCAGCTTGGGCAACTTTAAAAAAGGATTAGACAAATTCATGAAGAATAAGGCTAACAATGACTACTAGTCATGATGGCTGTGTAGCTATCACCTCCCAGTATTGGAGGTGGTATGCCTCTGATGGGGAGCATGAGCAGGTAAAATGCTGTGGCACTCAGGTACTACATGCTTGTGAGAACAGTGGGTCTTTGGCCTGATGCAGCAGGGCTTTTCTCATATTCTTATGAGTTCCAATAGGCCAAAACAGTAGCCTTCCTACTACCTGCCTGTGGGCAAACCTCTGTAGCTGTTCCCTCCCCAGTGTCAACACATGCTCTCTGTCATGAGCAGGAATCAAGAGGCCTGCTGAATGGGTGGTGGGTTCTTTCCAGTGTCAGTTGGTGTGCAGATATTCCCACACCAGGCCTGGATGCCCTACTTCACTTGGAAGCCAGCCACAGTGCCAGCCCACTTCCAGATGTTACTGCAATTTCAGGAAGGGCAGTTTTTTCCCCCTTGCATAAAGCAGAAGTTTTATTTTGCTCCTTTCCTACATAACATCTTATTGCAATATGTACTCAGTGTACTTTCAGGTCACAACAACATTATCTCACCTCTACTGACCTGTAAAATAATTGCATTTGTTTGCCTAAGGATGGTATTATGTGTAAGGTTAAGGTCAATTAAAAGTACATCTATGCTTCTAAGTTTTTTTCTTCTGCCAGACTCCAGAGTCTTGATTTGGGCTGTTCTTATCCACATATTATGGCACATGTCATACCTTAATTTCATCAATGCCACCTTCACAGTTTACTTCAAGATACACATTTGCTTATAAAATGTTCCTGACTGCTTTTAACACATTAATCAGCGCTACCATGTGCATGATATCAGATTGCCAAATGAATGTTTTCTGCTTTGCTACAACCAACCTCTTTTCAGGTAGTGAGCATCCCTTCTTGTTTTGCAATTTTACTCTGTTTACTGCATGCTTGGGCATTCTTGATTTGGTATCTGTGGGAAGATAACTGGACTCACAAGAGTATATATACCATCATATTACAACCCTGCTGGTAGGTATGGGAGAGAAATTTGATTCAGTTTACATTCAAAGCCGAATCTATTCAATTTGCATTGCACTTTCTGAAATAATATGAGAACCAAAACACAGCCATCCTTCAAAATTCACATGCATCTGAATTTTGTGATGTAGTTCTCCAGCCAACCAATGTTTACATAAATTCATATATTGAGTCAAAATGTGTATGAAAATGAACATACCAGTGAAAATAGCATTGAAAAATGCAATAAGGGTTAATTGCAAAAGTGTGTCCATTAGCCAAAATTGCATACAGAAATGTTTATTAGGTGAAATTTGCACTAAAATGCTGAAGAATTTTCATGAGGATTTTTTTTTAAAAAAATGGCAAATTGCTGCAGAAATGTGAAGAACTGAATTTCAGTTTGGAAATATGAAAAATTGAGAGAACTGAAATCGACAGATCCTTCCATTCCCTCCTGATGGCTGGGAGATAGGCAGGTGCAGTGATACCTTTTAGAGTAGCAGGTTGTTTTCTGGGATCATCCCTGCCAAACTCACCAGCATAAGATGCTTCCAGGTAAGAATTTTGAATAATCTTATTTCATGTTCAATAGTAAAATAAAAAAACTAGAAACTGGAAACAGTATCGCTGTTGAAAGAAGAATCTAGCTATTTGTTTTAAGAATGATGTTTGAAAGGAAAATGTGGTTGAAATGGCACTTGTTTTCCTTACTTCCAAGAACATGTAAAACAAACTGCTTGTTAAAGCTGGACAGTATAATGAGTTTGGGGTTGGACTAAATGGGTTTTCAGGGTGTAGAAAGAGAGTGTATAGATATCAAACTGAGTAGACAATCTTAGACTGGCAGACTCCTTTTTTTGTTCGGAGAATGAGCATCTGTATAACTAAAAAGATAGCGAAGTATAGATGATGTATTGCTACAAAATCTAAATAGTTAGACAGCCTTCTGGAAGGGGGCATTTCTTTTTTCCTCTGCTCTCCTGGCTGTAGGGTGACATATTGTCTTTGCAATGTAGTTTTCTTTACTGTAAGCTGCTTTGAGCATAACGTTTTGTGGAAAGGCACCATACATGATTACGATGATGATGATAATGTCATCAAGGTGTCTGAGTGAAAGAGCAAAATCCTGAAATTGGGTCTGAAAGAGACACAGAGGCTCGGCTGCCCTCTGTGATAAGTGTTACAGCTTTGGAGACTCTCCTAGAAACCCAATGGGGGAAACCCAATGTAGTGTTAATGCTGTGAGCCTTCCATCTTATGCTCAGCCTATATATACGTGCGTGCGTGCGTGCGTGCGTGCGTGCGTGCGTGCGTGTGTGTGTGTGTGTAAATAGAACCTTATATCACAGAAAACACTATGTCACCAGTGACCTTTATTCCAAGGACCCATGAAACCTCTTACTATTCAGAGATTGGTGTGTGCATTGGTCTTCTTGGTAAGAGTTAAACATCCCATTTTTTGCATGTTAACAAGGCACTGGAGGAGCATGGGCACAATCCTTCTGAACAAAGTTATGCTGCTGTACTCCTGCTTCTGGAACATTCCCTCTGCCCACATGTTCTAAATCAGATTTCTCTGGAGGGTTCTTCTTGAAGCAAAATCAACAATGTTATTCACAGCCTGTCTCTTTTGCTGAGATAATTATGCATCACGATGAGTTCCAAAGCCATCTTTCCTTCATTTTTCTGTTCTAAATTACTTGTTGAAAATGCCCCTTCTTCTGTGTGACTGGAAAGAACATGCTGCCTGTTTCCTTTCTGCTGAAGAGCTAATAATGAGAAAATATTATGTCTGTCTTTGGCAACTAGAGCTCCCGAGAGAAATCTGAAGAGCCGTTTCCTCTAGCATCTCATTACATCTGGGAACCTTTATCATTTTTTAAACTTCCTGTAAAGATTTTTTCCCATTTTTTTCTATGTGGCTCTGCCTTTTGTGGTTTTGAGATGCTTGTTTCCAAACCTGACGCAAGAAAACAACAATTCGATTCTTCTGACAGAAACAGAGTATTGTCACCTTTCCACTATTTAACATTTGGAAGAATCCAGCTTGTAAATGGCATTCACCTTGCCCTTGGGTAATGTTTGTTATGCTATTCACTATAGTTAAGAAATGCACACTATTTTTGTTAACACTTTAGATCAGAATCCTAAGGTTCTGAGAAGACATCCTAGGAGCCTTAATGTTTGGCAGATCCCCACTCCTAAGCAGAGAAGGTGGAAAGGGTCATAATGTATGTCAAATGTATGTATATGAAAAGCAAATGTATATAATGATGTAAAGAGGTTTCTAATTTCTGTGAGAAACAGGTGGGGGCTGTTGGACCACTCTGTCTTCTGTGTTCCTCACAGAAAGAGAGACAGGAGAGGAAAAGGAAAACCTGCAGTAAAGGGGTTAAAAACTACTGGAGCGGTTGCCAGGCTTACCAAGGCCAACAGCTGGTTGACAAGGGCAACCATCTAGATAAAAAGCAGAGCACTCGGACAGAGGAGTGTGGGGGTTTAGTATGGTGAAAGACTTGTATGTGAAAACCTTAATGTCAGTAAAGACTCTGAAAGAATACTTTGCCTGGACTGGCTTTTTTGCGGTTGAACCTGTATCAGGATCTTCATTTAAACCACGCACACGAACACACACTCGCAACATTTTAACAGCATTTCTGTATTTTGGACGTTGTTTGGTTCTTTTGTTGTTTGTTTGTTTTGTTTCTTGATTTATTGTATTTATTGTATTTATATATTGTACTGGTTTTTATCTTTTTGTACACCGCCCAGAGAGCCTCCGGGCTTAGGGCGGTATATAAATTAAATTAAATAATAAATAAATAAATAATAAATAATAAATAACTCAGTGAAAGAGCACCTGCTTTGCATGCAGAATGTCCCAGATTCAATCCCTGGCATCTCCAGGTAGGGCTGGGAGAGACCTGAGTCTGAAACCCTGGGGAACTGCTGCCATTCAGTGTAGGCAGTACGGAGCTAGATGGACTAATTGGTCTGACACATCATAAGGCAGCGTCCTATATTCTGTGTCCCTATGTTCAGGCAAGAGGTCTGCCCACAGAGGCCTTTTCGTTGCCACTACAGAAATCTCCATGGCTGTCCCTGCTTTCCTGTCCTCTGATAGTAGAGAGGGCAAAAAAGGAAGCATTCCAAAAGCATCTTGGGGCTGGCTTTGGATTCACTGGCTTTGGATTCACATTATAAGTGGGGAAGGACCGTAGCTCAGTGGTAGAACACTCACTTTTCATGCAGAAAGTCCCAGCTCCGGTCACCAAGTAGGGCTGGGAGAGACCCCTGCCTGAAACTCTGAAGAGCCACTGCTAGTAAATGTAGACAATATTGAGCTCAGTGGACCACTGGTATGGGTCAATATAAGGCAGCTTCCTATGTTCAAAAGCCTCCTATTATCCCAATATGCCTCTGGTATGGGGGGAAAGGTATACCAGCTCTGGAGCTGGCAGACTGATATTGCATCTTATTGTGACCAATGGGAAGGAAAAATCTTAAAGTCAAAGAAAAGAGGGGAAAGAAAGAATGCAACACACACATGCACACACGCATACCTTCCAACCTGCCAGCACAAGCCTGGTGGGCTTTGGACTTGATAATTCCTCTGATTGCTCCACCCCTGAACTTTTTTATTTCTTTTGCAATGCACATAATGAACAATAGGAAGGAGATAGATGAGTTGGAGAGAGGAGGCAATTTCCACTTTAAACAGAGGAAGTGCTTAGGGGACACGTTAGTAATGGCTGAAATGCACCTCCCAAGCCATTTTATATAATGGGAGAAATAAGCATACAGATTTGTTTTAAAAGTACAGCAAACTAGTTTCCTTTGGGAAGCAGCACTATATTAATCTTAACTACTTTCCAAATGAAAATCACTACCGATGTAAAATTTGGCATCAGTGTTTTGTATCATCCATCCTAGCTCCAATCATCCACCATCACAGAATAGGAGTCAGAGAGACAATCTGCAATGAATTTGTTGCTGTCTTTGGTTTGTTTATCCCCTTCATTTGTAGCTAATATATTCCTTGTTATTGTTCATTTTAGAAGGGTGACTTCATTGTCATTGACTCTCAGTTTTCAGGATGAGCAAAATTCCAGCTTTTTGTTGTTGTGTTGTCAGAAAACTGAAATCCATGTCTTCAGTAGGTGGAACTGCAATGAGTACTTAGAGGTTCCCCACACCACCCCCAAAATACACACAGTGCACTTCTGCACAATAAAATGTGCTTCTGACTTAGTCCTTTTCATTTTTGCTTAAAGGTGACAAAGGATGTCTCTTAGGAGCTCTACTGAAACAGATTTTCAGCAAGCCTTTCTTTTCTTTTCCTTACATTGACATGCTTTTTGGCAGCATATCTGTCTGGACTGAAAACAGCACTCTGTCATTTCACATTTGTATTTTGTCCACTTACTGCTGCCACCAGGGCTACTCTTGAATATCACTACCCATAGAAAGTACCTGTGCATCTCAAAGAATGTATTAACTTTAGCTACAGAGAAAGCAGTCACTTGGCAAGTTCTGTGCTCATAAAGGTCACATCCACACCATACATTTAAAGCATATGGCTTCCCCCAAAGAATCATAGGAACTGTAGTTTGTCAAGAGTGCTAGGAACTACAGCTCTGCAAGGGGTACACTACAGGTCCCAGGATTCTTTGGTGAAAGCCATGTGCTTTAAATGTATGGTGTGGATGTGAGAATAGTCACTAACATGGAAGAAAATTACAATGCCACTGATCTACTTTATTCCCCCGCCCCTAAGAGTGCATTTTTTCTTATTTATATTGGATTTTTAATTTTTTGTAAATGCAAGAAAGGTAAACTGAGATAAACTAATTTGCTTCATATGTAATATATCTGACCCAGAAAACTTTAATGAAAGATTATCTACAGGTAAGCCACAATGAGTTAATTGAAACTTAGGCCATGGACACATGGGAACTGTAGTTTATCCCTCACAGAGCTACAGTTCCCATCACTCTTAAACTACAGTTCCTAGGATTCTTTTGGGGAAGTCATGTACTTCCACGATACCACTTTAAAAGTTATGGCTTCCCCCAAAGAATCCTGGGAAGTGTAGTTTAAGGGTGTTAAGAGTTGGGAGACCCCTATTCCTCTCACCAAGCTACAGGTTTCCTAACAACTCTCAACACCCTTAATAAACGATAATAATAATCATAATCATAATAATAATAATAATAATAATAATAAATTTAATTTTTGTGTCGCCTATCTGGCCGAAACCACTCTAGGCGACGTACAGCATTAAATTCAACAATACATAATAATACAATACATAATAAAATACAATGCTGTCAACAATACCCATTTTAAAAAGCGGCAGTACAGGGCCATCAATAGACAATTTTAAAACAATATAAAGAAATTAGCCCACCCTGGGGACCCCAAAGGCCTGTCCAAAGAGCCATGTTTTTAAGGCTCGGCGAAATGTATCTAGGGAAGGGGCATGGCAAAGATCGAACGGGAGGGAGTTCCAGAGAGTGGGGGCCGCCACTGAGAATGCCCTCTCTCTAGTCCCCACCAACCTAGCTGTTTTCGTTGGTGGGACGGAGAGAAGGCCCTGTGTGGCTGATCTGGTCGGGCGGCTTAGTTGGTGGTACTGGAGGTGCTCCTTCAGGTAAACTGGGCCGAGACCGTATAGGGATTTAAAGGTTAAGACCAACACCTTGAATTGGGCCCGGAAAACAACTGGAAGCCAATGTAGATGAAATAACACCGGCGTGATGTGATCACGGCGGCGGCTGTTTGTAAGCAGGCGTGCCGCCGCATTCTGCACCAGTTGTAGTTTCCGGACCGTTTTCAAGGGTAACCCCACGTAGAGCGCATTGCAGTAGTCTAATCGAGAGGTGACCAGGGCATGTACCACCAGTGGGAGCTGATGAATAGGAAGGTAGGGTTGCAACCTCCATATGAGGTGCAGTTGATACCAAGCTGCCTGGCTCACTGCCGAAATCTGAGCCTCCATGGACAGCTTGGAATCAAGAACAACCCCGAGGCTGCGGACCTGATCCTTCAGGGGCAATTTTACCCCATTAAGATTCAGGTCAGCAACACCCAACCTTCCCCTGTCACCCACAAGTAGCACCTCGGTCTTATCAGGATTGAGCTTCACCCTGTTTCTTCCCATCCACCCACTCACGGATTCCAGGCACTTGGACAAGGTCTCTACAGCCAACTCCGGTGAAGATTTAAAGGAGAGATAGAGCTGCGTGTCATCAGCATATTGGTGACACCGCAGCCCAAAACCCCTGATGATAGCTCCCAGCGGTTTTACATAGATGTTAAATAGCATGGGAGAGAGGATAGAACCCTGTGGTACTCCACAAGTGAGGGGCCAAGGGTCTGAAACCTCATCTCCCAATGCTACCTGTTGATGCCTGTCAGAGAGAAAGGAACGGAACCACTGTAAAACAGTGCCTCTCATTCCTAATCCCCCCAGGCGATCTAACAGGATACCGTGGTCGACGGTATCAAAAGCCGCTGAGAGATCCAGGAGGACAAGAAAGGTGAATTCTCCCCTGTCTAATGCCCTCCTCATATCATCTACCAGAGCGACCAAGGCTGTTTCAGTACCATGTCCAGTCCTGAAACCCGATTGGTATGGATCTAAATAATCCGTTTCATCCAAGTGTGCTGACAACTGGTTAGCCACCACTCGCTCAATGATCTTGCCCAAAAATGGCAAATTCGAAATGGGGCAAAAGTTGTTCAAAACTTGGGGATCCAAGGAGGACTTTTTTAGAATGGGTTTTATAATTGCCTCCTTGAGGGCTGGTGGCATTACACCCTCCTTCAAGGATGCATTTACCACCGCCCTGATCCCTTCGCCCAATTTCTCCTTGCAGTTCATAAGGAACCATGATGGGCAAGGATCAGTCAGACAGGTGGTAGGCTTCACCGTTGAAAGTACCTTGTCCACATCCTCAGAAGGAAGAGGCCGGAACCAATCCCACTGAACCGGATTGCAACTGGTTAACTCTGGATCCTCTACTGCATCCACAGCGTACGGAATCGAGTTCTTCAGGTGTTCGACTTTATCGGCAAAGTGCCTTGCCAATTTGTCACAGGAAGCCTTTGAATGCTCCAAGGGTTCCTGAGCGACTGGACCGACCAGGCTTCGGACCACTTGGAACAGCTTCCTGGGACAGCACTCTGCGGATGCAATAGAGGCAGCAAAGAAATCTTTCTTTGTTGCCTTTATTGCCACCTGGTAGGCAGCTATTGCTGTTCTAACCTGTGTTCGAGCATCTTCAGAGCGGGATTTCCGCCACCGGCATTCTAGTTGTCTCACCTCCTGTCTCAGACTTCGCAACCGAGGTGTATACCACGGTGCTGTCTGAGTTCTGTTCAGGGGGAGAGGACGTTTCGGAGCCACCCGGTCTAATGCCCTGGTGATTCCCTCGTTCCACTCCGTCACCAGGGTTTCGACCGGACGACCTTCAGCAGGTTCCAAATCCCCCAGCGCAGTCAGGAATCCATCTGGATCCATCAGGCGCCTGGGGCGGACCATTCTAATAGGTCCTTTACCCCTGCGGAGGATGTGTGGCATCAAGAAGTCAAAATTCACCAGATAGTGATCTGACCATGACACGGGGGTAAAAGAAATGGCCCCCAACTTCAGAACACTCCCCACCACTCCCAGGACAAATACAAGGTCGAGAGCATGACCGGCTACATGGGTGGGCTCAGTGTTACTAAGGTGCAGTTCCCAGGAAGGCATGGTTTCCAGGAAATCCCGAGGGGCTCCAATGAGAGTGGTCTCAGCGTGTACGTTAAAATCCCCCAGTACTAACAGTTCTGGGGTCAACGTTCGCACATCCGAGACCACCTCCAGCACCTCGGTCAGGGAGTCTGCCGTGCAGCGGGGCGGGCGGTACACAAGCAGGATCCCCAGACTGCCCTTCGGGCCCAACCTCCAGTACATGCAATCAACAAACTTGGTCCTTGGGAGCGGAGGCCTGGTGAACATCAAGGACTCCCGATAGATGACTGCCACTCCCCCTCCCCGCCTTCCCACCCTCGGTTGCTGCGCATAGCGGAAACCTGGCGGACACATGGCCTCAAGAGTGGGAGCTGAGGCCTCGTCCAGCCAGGTCTCCGTAATACATACCAGGTCTGCGCACTCATCCAGTATCATATCATGGATGACAGACCTGGCATTACATAGCAGCAATCGAAGGTCGGTAGGAATCCTGCGTCCCCCAGTTAACTTCTGGTTTTGGGCGGACCCAGAACAGGGGATGGGTATTACGCATCTATCCCCTGTTCTTCTGGATTGACGTGGTTTGCCCTTAGCATCAGTCCAGCGCCTGCCGCCCAATCTTGATATAACTTGGCCCCCATCCTTCTCTGTTCCATCCCCCCTTGGTTTACACATGCCCCTATCCCTGCAGCCTAATGGACAGGCCTACCTAAGACAATAATAAAAGCAAGACCCACCCCATATACCCTGGAGACTACCAGCCACTCCTTTAGGACTGCAGTAAAAATGAAATAGTTTAAATCACAAACTATCCACTTATATAGGACACTTTGGGGAGGCCATGACTGTTGGCATAATACTGCTTTAAATGTATAGTGCAGAGGGAGCCCTATATCAGTGAGGCTTACTTCTGAGTAAGATGCACAGGATGATGCAGTTAATTTGTTATATTTATCCTTCATTTCCCAACAGTTTAAATTTGGGAAGGTGTGGGTTAACAGAGTTTATGAATCTCATATTGCTGTCAATTTTAGTGAACTAATTTGTTTTCTTGTTTATTATTTGTTTATTGCATCTAATTCCCACCTTTCCTCTGGGGTTGCCAGGTTCATGGCCCGAGACTGATCCTGTATCTTTAGGAGAAGAGAAAGTCAGCCAAGTGCAGGTGTTCTTGCTACACTGTAATGAGAAAAACCACAAGGTGGAATTCTCCCTTTCCCCTGCACAACTTTTAAAGATACAGAAGGCAACCAAGAGGTGATTGGTTCTCTTTCTCTCCATTTTATCTTCATAGCAACCCCAACATCACCCAGTGAGCTTCATAGCTATGTTGGGGATTTGAACCATGGTCTCCCACCCCACTCCCACACTAATCACTACACCACAGTGACATGCGTTATCCATTAAGTCAGTATAGTCTAGGAAACTGGATGAAATTCCATTATAGCATGCAGAAAAACATTGTTCCTTGCCCACTGTAAAAAGAACATATAAAAACAGTAAAAAAAAAAAGGAGCAGGTGGGAAAGAAAGGAGACAGACAGGAAAGTAGAACTGGAGTAGCACAGAATAGTAACAACATCATCACAAAACTAATACCTACTTGGGTATCAAATCTCTACCTTAGCATTGGTGGAGACCAAGAACTTTCCTCCAGGCTAACGCAGAGAACTTTCTTAGGTAGATAAATTAAGAAGCTGATTCACATAAACTTTCTTTTAGGGGAAAATAACTGGCCTAGTGCCGTGCATACTTTAGAATGTAATGGAGAAGATCACTGTGTTGTGAAATATATATATAGCCTCTCCCTGCATGTGGGCCCTTCACACATCTCTTCTGAAGCCTGCTGCACAACAAATGAGAGCTTTTCAAAGAGCTGTGTTGAATCACTATCAGACTGCACAATCACCATCTGAAAGAAACTTGGTGATTCACAAACAAGAAGCCAGAATTCCTGCTGGGGAGCCTGACTTAAGATCTTTGTCTGACTGCGCAAGCCCCATTGAGCTCAGTGGAGTTTACTCTCATGGAAGTGTTTATAGAATTGTTGTTGTTGTTATTTATTAAAATTATATCCCGGTCTGTCTCCCAGAAGGAGCCCTGGGCAGCAAACAAAAACACAAAAAACATATTTATAACATCTTTTTTTTAAAAAATCTAAAAACAATTCCATCACAGATGTAGACTGGGACAAGGTCTCTACTTAAAAGGCTTGTTGCCTAAGTTACCTTTTATTGCAAGTTTTATTGCAGTAGGCGACACTTGGGGAAATGTTCTGAATATTGCTATGGTCTACTATATATTTTAAAGTACAGTGGGTGACTAATCAACATAAATCATAAAAGTAGAGAATGTTGATGCTACTACTAGAGATTGTGCTGGAATATGAATCTCTATTAAACCCTTTTAGAACAGACCCAATAAGACTGCATACAGATGCATCTTTAAAGAAGACTGTTTTTTTCTTTCTTTCTTTCCATAGAGTAAGCCTGGCTCTCCCTCCCTCCAGCCTCCACAGCACATTGGTCAGATGTACTTACAAGTGATCAATTGTCAATTTGGATTGCCCTCCCCCTTAATTTTCTGGTGAAGCATTCACCTTTTAATTTTTTTAAAAAAGTGAAGCATAAACATTTATTTATGTTTATTTTGCTTGTTCCCTTTTTTTTAAAAAAAGTGAAATCCATATCATTAGAACAGAAAATCCAATCCAGTAATTGTGTGTGTGTGTCAATAGTTTATAGACATCCCTTCGTTTGGGACCCTATTCAAACCTTCTTAAAAGCTGGTAATTATTTTACTTGATACACCCAGGTCCCAAAGCTTGTGGGAGAAGACATAGGCTTGAGTTTGCTGTACAAACTGTTGACTGACTCTGAAGAATAAAGCTATGCTTGGAAGCTATGCCTTGGAATAAAGCTATGCCTTGGAAAGCCTGCCCCATACTGATCCTTTCAACTGGAGCTTGAAAGAATCAGTGCAGGGCAAGCTTTGCAAGCACAAGGGATTTTGCCAGGTGTGTGGGGAAACCAACCCACCTGTCAAAGTTGGCCCATGGGGTGGGGCCAGATTGAGTCAGAAAGGTTCCCCACCCCAGTCTACTGTTAAGCACTGTCATACCTGCAATCCAAAGTTACTCTAGGTTTATTCACACATTACATCATCATCATTCTTGCACTAAACACAGGGATAAGCTGTCTCTACACATGTACTAGTATTTGTGTAAAACAGTGTACCATTGTTAAGTTATACCCTCAGCTATCGTGTACACAGGTAAACAGACTATCCTTGTGGAATGTGTCATGTGAATAACTATACAAGCATATAGTACAACTATTTGTGTACGCAGTTACACAAGTTGTACATTCATTGAATGTAATGTATGATCCCCCTTGACCTTATTAGAAAAAAGGAATGGTTACCTCAGAACAGCTATATATCGTCAGAACTGCTATATAACTTCACTCCCTTCATTAATCTCAATTATATTGTTACATAAAATAATGAAACATAAGTTATTTTTTGAATAAAAGGTTTAGAGAAAAACTGTACATGTTGAGGCAGAGTGAATTAAACAGGAATTAATCAGAATTCAGCACTATATATTTATTGCTTCTGAAGTAGAATCTATGCTGGAACAGATGTGAGTGACTTTATCTGCCAAATGCCTTGCAAACAAGTAGTCACAGCAGGCCTCCAGTGGCTCAGTGTTATCATTTTGAGAGAAAAGATGTAAAGGCCAACTCACCATCTGAAAGAGCTCTGCTGGGTGGCTTTGCATAATGGCAATGGTGACAAAGTACATTTCTAGAACTTATTATATGTGTCCTTGTGTCATTTTAAACAGATAATACTTTGCCTTGGATATGAGCTATTTTTAATGAATATGTGAAAATTATGTCACACAATGACCCAAATAATAGCCTAAGTTATTCCACCTGAAAGTTCTAATACTTTTCCTTAACTTGTATACAGTAGAAGTGACTGAATTTTTAAAAAAGACTAATTTGAAAATAAGTGGTATAGAAGAAAGCAACATTCACATCAAACATAAATAACAGTTGCTGTTCTGTGGGTCTAAATAATGTGGCTTAGATCAGAAGTTGTTGCACTCCAATATTCATTAGTCTCGGCTAGTTTGGCCAATGGACAGGAATGTGGGAGATGAGGTCTAGCAATGTCTGGAAAGTCACAGGTTTCCTATCACTGGCAAGACACTCTAATTAGTGGAAAGCACCTCTGCTCACTGGAAAAGACAGGACTCTGATTTCTGCTGATTCTCTATCTCCATCTGCAGTTATACATGCCACATCGCACACACTGTTCTGGATTAGAGAGTGCTCTGACTCTTAGGAGTGTTTTGTTCTTTATTTTGGCTAAAGGGCAAGCTGAACTCATGGTTCTTTGAACAGAAGCTTATACTTAACATTTTAGAGAGTACTAGAGTTGTGGTAGCTACACAAACCTCAGCAATAGTCTCAGCTGGGTTCAACACAGCATTTCCAAGGATGATTGTATGCATGGATTCAGATGATTTACGTTATGTACTTTAAAACTTTATCACACAACACCTGAAATTGCAGTGGGAGGTGATGATCTGCTTCTAATGCAACAACATGGTTAAGTTCAGAGTTACTAGCCTTCTGCTCAGTGCCACCTCTAGGGCCCTCAGCACAGTGTCATCAGATGGGTGCCTGGTGACTTCAGTTGCAATTACTATCCTAGTTTTCCCAAAATACAATGCCCTGAAAGTCCCACCATGCTTTTTTGTCCACAGTGCCATGGGACAACAAAACTTCTAGAACATTGCATTTTGAGGAAATTGAGAGGGTAGCCATGACTGCTGAGAACCAGAGCAGAGACCCCAGCAGATGCTACTGCTGGTAGTTGACCCCAGCAAGTGACCCATTAGCAATAAGCACTAGCAGCAGTTGCCAGGAAACGCTGGCTGGCAGGGACTACACTGGGCTTCAATGATCCCTTGGCATGGTGCCACTGAGGGGCCCTGGCTTAATGCCAGCCAGGGCCACTGCCAAGTGCTGTTGCTCACCACCATAGGGCTTCACATTTCCTCTGCTGATATGGTGTTGGCACTGCCAGTCACTCCACTTCCTGTTAGCTCCCCCAAATGCTTTAGTGATGGATGGTGGTGACACTTTTGAAAGTGAGCTGAGCTGTTCTTTGATTCTGGTGTGCAGTGGCCACCTGCTACGTTAGATTACCCAAAATGCAATGCCAGACCCGATGTTGGGTTGGGCATTGCATTTTGAGTAATATAACATAGCGGGTGGCTATCACAGATCCTAGTCAAGTTTGGCTCCTATTCAAAAGCAGCACTACCACACACCACTAAAATATGTCCAAATGCCCAGTAAGGTGAATGAATGAATGAATCTTTATTGGTCAGAGCCATAGGCTACCACAATTCAACACATGTAAAAGGAAAATACAAAATACATATTAAAAATACAAGTCATATTTCAACAAAACACAGTTCAACGTACAGTAAAGGAACAACAACAATACATTTCAAATAAAATTTCCTCTCCTGAGTGAAAGATACACTGACCCACCCCATGAATTAGTGTACATATACTACAATCATAATAATGCCAGGGCACATCCCACTCACCCTACAGATGTTTTTGGTATCCAACTCTTAATTTTCCCATAGTTAGAGCAAATTTTGCTAACTGGGTAGTTATAAATACATCATTGCCTGCTAACAGAATGCATATCTGCTCCAGGAAAGGTCTATTGGACAAGGAGCAAAGGATGTAGGAAAGTCATTTTATCCTTGGGGACTTTTATAGGGGGCAGCTTAGTAAATAACGTACAATGTCCTCAACATCACCAGATTCACAGATACAAACTCTTTGATGAGTTGGAATGTTAGAAAACCTCCCATCCAGAAAAGCAGAGTGCATAGAAGTCGTAAAGCTGGGACTGATTTTCTCAGGGGTGCCGCTGTCAAAAATGTGAAGTATTGCTCCATGCCAAATGTTTTATGTAGTGGGAACCAAATAGAATATGACATTTGGATAACTGAGTAGAGATCCCACCGTTGAGAATAAAGATGAATTCTTTCTTTGAACAGCTGTTTAACTTTAGCAGGAGAGAAGGTAGGTAAAATTTACGTGTTGATTCCATAAGCCAGCCTTTCCCAACTAGTGGGCCACCAGGTGTTGCTGGACCACAACTCCCATCAGCCTCAGCCAGCATTCCCAATGGTCAGGAAAGATGGGAATTGTGGTCTAACAACATCTGGTGGCCCACTAGTTGGGAAAGGCTGCCATAAGCAGAGTAGATTTAACAGAATTTACCCAGCTGCTTTGGGTTGGAGTTTGCTGTTGTTCTAGAAAGCATTTCTTTGGCAGGCGCAGATCATTCATACAAGCTAACTTCAGCCAATACAAGGCAAATGAAGCATGAACACAGGATTCTACAGAATATAGCCCTCTTTCTGCACTTAAAAGAAATGCAGGTGTACTTTGAGGGGCAGCTAACAGGGATCTCCAGAGTGAATTCTGCACTACCTTGAGCGTAAAGACATTTGTATACCCCCAAAGCTCTGTGCCATAACAGCAGTTGTGGGACTATCTTCTTCCGAAACACCTCAACTGCAGGTGCAACCAAACGTCCCCCTTGGAACTTAGAGAAGCGCATCAATGATTGTACGGAATGGGAGGATTTCAACTTAACTGTATCCAGGTGTGACTTCCATGAAAGTTGGGCATTAAGCTCAAGTCCCAAGTATTTGAAATTATGTTGTTGTTCAATGGGTTTATCAACCAACTTTCAAACATGTTTTTTTCTCCCCCCAAAAACCACTTTTGTTTTGGCATGATTGATAATTAGATGCTCCTTTGAACAAAATGTACTCAAGCTTATTAATCACCTTCACATCCCAATTAATGAGGTGGAAATCATAGCAATGTCATCAGCATACAAAAGAACAGAGAGCTTGGCATCTAAAAATGAAATTGGGAAGTATTCTAAACCACTCAATTAATGAACAATACTATTGATATAAAAATTAAAAAGGAAGGGCGCCAAGAGACATCCCTGGCATACTCCTCTGATGGTTGGTATATTATCTAATAGTAATCCATTTGCCCTGAGCCTTACCCTGAGAAAGTATTAGAGTGCAGCATTTGTATTAAATACAATAACTTGTCAATATTAGTGGCAGATAACTTTTGCCACAATTGGCCTCTGTCAATGAGATCAAAGGAGGAAGTAAAATCCACAAAGACAATGAAAAGCTGTTTTCTACCATTTGGGAAGCATTTCTGAATCAGGTGATGGAGAATAAAGCACTGATCTATTGTGCACCATCCCTTTGTTAACTTTGCCTGCTCTTTGGCTATGACTGAGTTCTAAGTAGCCCAAGATTCCAATTTGCATAACAAGTATTTAGAATATAATTTAGCAATGACACTGAGCAGGCTAATTGGTCTAAAAAATTTTGGATCCACCTTAGAACCTCTTTTATGAATGGACACAACTTTACTTACTCCCCAACCCTAAGGAGTTTTCCCATGATGGTTTATATAAGTGAACATTGTAGCAAAAACTGGGTACCACCAGGCAGGATTTGATCGAAACAATTCTGCAGGAAGCATATCCTCCTCTGGAGGGTTTTTTTTTTTTTGCAGGCAGCGAGTTAATCAAGATATGTATTTCATCTGTGGTTACAAGGTCCCATTCAGGGCAAGAGAAGAGCAGTAAAGAATCTATAATGTGGGGAATATCTAAGGTTAACCTGGTGATAGACTGACTGAAAAGGGAAGAGAAATGTATGTAACATTGTGATGAAGTAATTTGATTATCAATGAAGCCATTGGCTCCTTTTGTCCCTTTTGTCACCAAGGTCCAAAATCTAGCTGAGTTAGTTTCCAAGGTTGCCAGACCTAACTCCATCCACAACTGTCATATGTGCTTATCCTTTTTAGAATGCAGCAAATTTTTATACTCTCTACAGAGGTGTATGTAGGAGTTGAAATTTTCTAAAGAATCCACTTTCCTTAATTTCCTTATAGGTCTTGCTAAGATATGTTTGTGAACAGCGCACTGCTCATCAAACCAACCTTGATTTGGTTGTCTGAGTGGGAGGCTTTGGAGCTAACCACAAGAGGCCTGATTTATTTCACTATTTTATTAAAATGTTCTAACGGATCTGAAAAGGACAAAAGTTGATCCTTTAAAGTTAATATCCTAGGGGACATTAAAAATAGATTTATTCCTTCTTGTACCTTCCCATTCCAGTGGACCCTTTTGTCACCTTAGACTGTCAGGTTTTCTGGAAGGGCTGGCACTGTAGGGATAAATCCAACTGGAAGAGAAAAAAGAGATTGAATTGGCATAAGATCACTCTTGGGACTTACAAGAACTCTAAAGGTCTCAAAGTAAGAGACAGGTGATTGAGGAAGGATCATAAAATCTATAATGTTTTTACGCCTTGGTCCAATATATGTATATAACTCTGATTCTAGGCTTCTGCCTGTTCCATTACATATCTACAGATGGAACTTGAAGACTAGAACAAAAAGTGATTGTGTAGCTATGTTGATACTTAGGTCTTTTGAGTTCCTAATAGGAAAAGAATTCAGGTCTTCTGGTGACAGACCCAATTTCTCCCCTATTTTAAAATTATTCAATCCTATCCTGGCATTCATGTTGCCTGTTATTAAAATTAGAGGATCTAGATTGGACTGATATAAAGAGGTAAGAACCTGATCTAGATCAGTCCAAACTGAAAAACCCTCATACTTTGAATTCTGAGGGGGACAATAATACACATTTATCAGGAAAATTTTTAAGCCTGAAGGCCAGACAATTTGGAGAGTTAAGATATTACTACTAGAACCCAAATCAATCTGTGTGATATTTGGATTATAATCAACCAAAATTATAGTTGCCAGACCACCTCGAGACCATCCTCTACTGTTTGATTTTATTGCTGGTAGGGTATAAACTGCATACCCAGGGAGGGAGGAAAAGGTTGTTGAAGCAACCCAAGTTTCTTGAATAAGAAGAATTTGAAATTGAGCACAAAAGTCTTTGAATTTTTCATCTGTTAGCTTAGAGAGCCATCCTGCAACATTCCATGACAGGAACTTAATAGGTATGACACCATTGGAATGTGGGACAGTGGATAGTCAACACTGGCCTTCCTCTTTATGCGAGCCACAAATAGATCTGGGAACCAAAGTTCCTTGATAACAAATTCCTTTGCCCTTGTTTCTGTGATTCCCATCATTTAAAGGGCCCTGATCATGTGGAAACAGGAGGTGTTCATCTGGTCTAGTTCTATCAGAAGTTCCTCCACAACTATACATTTTGAGGCCTCATGGGATACAATTTGTGCCTCTGACTGGGGAGTGACCTTATTCCCCAAGGCTGGTATAGAAGGTGAGGGTAATAAATTGATTTCTGCTATGACGTTTTGAACCTTGTTGTGAAAATAGCCCAGCTGGGTTAAATCCAATTCTTTTACAGAAGAGGAGATTGGGGGATCTAAAAGGTGTAAGGAGGGGGACGACTCAAGAGATTTCTCCTGAATAGATGATGTAATTACTGGATATTTATTGACAACATTTTCTTTAGAAGAATTAAAAGTAGAAGGTCTCTGATGGTCTTTTAGAATTGGAATTAAAACCTTAGTAGATTCTGGGTGAAGGTTCTGACAAGTATTGTTATCAACTAATCTATTTACCAGTTTTTGTAGCCTAGCAATAATAAACTGTTGCTCCCCAACTGGAAGTGATTAAAATGTAGTGATTAGTGCTTCTTCTGGTGTTAAGGAGGTCAGAACGTGTTCAGAGGGAGAGTGTTTTCCACTCCTCAATGGGGAGAGATGTCTCTCATTTAGGTTTCTTGGAGGGGATTCTTCTACTATTACAGGCAAAAAGTCATTACAAGCGGTTTGCCAGATTTAGATTTAGATAGAGGTCAGGCCCATAATTCTCACAATATCATCTCCACATCCCAGGTCTATACATTCATTTGAGGGTAAAGGTGGCTTATCACCAACTAACACAACCTCCTTCAAGTCCAGCAGTTCCTCCGTAGGACAATTTAAAGGCAAAAAATTATCTTTCCTAATGGGCATTGTACTCTGATAAGTGGCACACGATTCTTTGATCAGAGGTTGGATCAGAGTATTATAGAAGTGCCTGTTCACCTCTATTCCAAATTTTGCAAAGACTTCCCTGCATCTAAGGATAGCATCTACAATGGAGGTTCTAGTAAAAGTTTTAATCCAAAATTAGAGAAATAAAAAAACAGATACTCAACTTCCTTTATATCTAGAATTGATAAATTAATAACTCCTATGTCATAAAGTATCTGTATAAAATGAAGTTTTTTTCCATTCTGTGTTAACTCATCACTTGGCCTAGTGAAATTACAGAACACTAACTAGAGTCTTAAGAGCACCATTGTTGAAGTTATTGAGAGAGATAAATTACCATTAGAAGGAGTCCCATTTATAACTGGACCCTTAGATAGAAGTGGGACTTTAGCTGGTAATTTTAGATGGTCTGGCTCAAGAGACAGGAGATCACTATTGCAGCCTGAGGGTTAGAGTCCTCTACTACAGGGGGTAGAGAGGGGAGGCACCAGAAACTATCCCCCTTGCCTTGGATATTTTGAGATTGTTTAACTTTTTTTGATTGCACCTTTTTTTCATTTTCTTGATTTTCAAGCAAATTGAACAATCTCTTAAAATTAAACTTAGTGCCGTGGGAATTTTTTTTCTTTTTTCCCTTAATTGATTTTTTGTCACTTCCTGTCTAATTTGAGATTGATTTCCACCCCTAACCCTTTTGAGCCTCTCCCCTATTCTCCCTCCACACCTGGAAATATCAGTATCCTTTTCTACCCTTAATTCAGTGGTCCCCTTAGATCTCTCATTCCTTTGTTAAGCAATTCTGGGTGGGACATCTGGGAACTCAGTTTCAGTACTAACATTAAAACAAATCTCATTCCTGGTTCCTGTGGGTCTATGCACATTACAACTTCTAGTATCACCACCCTTTAGTGAGGTAGCAGAGAAAGCAGCCTGGGTTAGGTGTACAAGAGTTTCATTGACCAATCCCATAGGATGAGCATAAAATTGTTTAAGGTCCACAATTTGTTGCTTAATATCCGCAATGTCTAATATCTCCAAATTAGGATAATCAAGTGACTTTGCAAATAGCATATTTTGTGCTCCCATAATATCAAACCATAATGAATCAGGACTGGAGAGCACTTTGAAGCCAACTGCGAGGAATGTAAGAATTCTGCATCAGTCAGTAATGTAGGCTGTTCCTTTAAGTCAGAAAAAATGGAGGGGTGAACTTGCATGTTTTATACACTCCCCAAGAGTGGAGAGAGGCAAGTCCTACCCCATTGTGATAGATCTGCCCCATGCCCAGAGTTATCCAAACATTTTTTCTGTTCTGGAGTCCAGAATACAGTGTCCAAAAGTTGATTTGGTGTTTGTACACATGCTTCAGGGCTCTTTAGCTGATCTGGAAGTTTCACTATCAGGGCCTATGGCCTGGGAAAAAAGTTTGTTACTTTGGGTGCTTTCACACTGCACTTTATTCCGTTATTCTGATGATTTATTTCCTGTTAAATTGCGCTTTCACATAAATAAATAAAATTTGAGCTTTCACACGACATAATGGGTAGCTCCGGAATTCTGGTGGAATGTAGTGGAAGTTTAGCACTAATTTCCGCAATAAATGATATAAGAAAAATTCCGATAGCAGGCTGGGAACCCGGAAGATTGCGGGAGATTTGCGTTAGCTGCCGCTGCTCACATGACAGCCATCCCAGCATGCAGCCTTCGTGCACTGCTGTGTTGCCACCACTGCGCCTCCCAGCTGATCCCAGCTGCTCCTGAGAGCAGCCTGTGTTGCTGCTGCTGCTTGTGCTCAACCAGAGCCTCTGCTGCTGTACTACCACGCCTCTCAGCTGATCGTGATCGCACCTCTTTCAAACCCCCCTCCACGCAAAAGGAACAAGCAGAGCTTTTGAATAGAAAAGGTGGGAAAAGAAGCAGTTTTCTAACGGCGGCGATAGGTGAGAGTGCTGTGTGAAAGACCATTGTGCGAAATGCCGCTAAATTGGTACTGCAGTGTGAAAGGGATTTTTGAAATCCGGAAAGAAGCACTAGATTTTTAATCTGTTAAACTAGCGCTATTAGCCCCATGTGTGAAAGCAGCCTTTATCCTGAGCAGTTACTTGTGCTTAAGAAGAGTCTTGGAGGCATTTAGGGGAGAGCCCCAACTCCTTATAATTCATCCTTGTATGCATCATTTTATTCTTTCTAACGTGTTTCTTTTTTGCTAAATCAGCATAAAGCTTTTCTGAGGTGCCTGAGCAATTGAGAGCTCTGCCAGAAGCCCTGCCTCTTTGCATTCATTAACAAGTTTTAGGTGAGACTGGAAGAGGTAGTTTGTACCTTGGAGCTTTAAAGGGGCCTGACATTGGAATCAAATGACAATAACGATAATAACATAATGAGGCCTCCAATAAAAAGGAATAAAATGAAATAAAAGCATAACAGAATACTTGGATCAGCAGGAAAAAGGCAAAGAATTAAAAAGGAAAGAAAGCTCAAAAGAAAAAAATTAAAAAAATTAAAAACCATTGAAAAACACCTTTAAAAACAATTTGACAGCATTCAAACAAAACAAATAAAAGATAGATTCAGAATTCTTACAGTAAATAAGCAAACCAAAGGATAACATTCACTAAATGTGGAGCTTCACAGGCCACACACACACACACACAAACACACGATAAGATGTCAATGGTTCTTTTTCATTAAAAAAAACTAGTTAAAACCATCTCAGTATAGACTTGTGACAAGAAAAGTACCCACAAGTGTTCTTTTTTGTCAGTAACTATAAGATCTGTAATCTTCAAAATATTCCTCATTTCCATAAAACAGACCTCATCTTCACTCATGGCTTCTTAGGAAACTTTCCTCCTCCACACTCACAAGGATATCTTTGTTCCTTTCTCCCTGTTTATGCTGGAAATCTTTACCACTGGTGATGTCTGCTCTCTGTCTGGTCTCTCTACTATCACAAGTTGTTTATAACCACGTTGTTTACTTCTTGTAATCCTGAAAGGGAAATTTACTGGGCTTTGCTAGGCTTTTGCCGTGTGTAAAGCCACAAGGTTCCCACTGGGTTAACAAAGTCAGCAGTTGTCAAACTAGAATGTTCTAGGAGGTAAAGAGTCATATAAAGCCTTACAAATGGAGCTTGTGAGGGTCTTAGAGACTACAGCCATCCATTGTAATTTAAAGGAAGTTGATATAAGTTGTTTAGCAGTGTGAAACAGGGCTTTGAATGCAGCTGGAATGCAGAGCTCACCAAAGCACGTCTGATCCCTGGCACTCCTCACACTTACCCCCCTGAAGTTTGGCTCCCATTGAAAAGCAGCACTACCACACACCACTAAATTATATCCAAATGCCTCGTAAGGTGAATGACTAGCAGCAAAGTTGGGCTCATTGATGGGCTCTTCAGAGATAGGTACCTGAGTATGCCAACCCCTGCTGGTTAGTAACACCACACCTGCTCCTGCTTCCCAGGATTTCTTAGTAATGAGTGTCTCTGTGTGTGAGATATAATGCTGCTTGGATACTTCAGGTGACCACTCTTCCATATGGTTGCAGATGCCATTAACAAATTTTTGAGCAGCTACTGTATGGCTCCTGGACATCTGTGAATTCAGTAAATACAGGTAGATTGACTTAGTTTAACTTGATATTAGCTTTGGAAACCCAGATGGCTGCTAATATTCCAAATGTAATCTTATTTGTGTCTACATGTAATAGAATTTTCCCAGAGACCCAGATTTTGTGCCCATTCATACTCTGTTTTTGTAATGTGCAATGATATTTGATATGTTGATATGGGCCCCATCTGTACTATACATTTAAAGCACATTTACATTTAAATTTACATTTAAATTATACCACTTTAAACAGATGACTTCCTCCAAAAAATCCTGTGAATTGTAGTTTGTTAAGATGGAGAGTTGTTAGGAGATCCCTATTTCCCTCACAGAGTGAGTACAATTCCCAGAGTGGTTTAGCAATCGTTCCATTTGCCCAGGGAACTCTGGCAGTGTAGCTCTGTGAGAGGAATAGGAGTGTCCTAACAGTTCTCAGCTTCTTTAACAAGCTACAGTTCTCAGGATTCTTTGGCGGAAGCCATGACTGTTTAAAGTGGTATAATAATGCTTTACATGTATAATAAGAAAGGGCCATAGTAATTTCCCCTGGCTTTTATCATACCTTATCCTGCACTCAATTACAGATAACTTAAAAACAAATTAACATAGAATCCAAGCACACATTTTAATATTTGATCTAATGGTTGTGTTTTTCAGTGCATTCCCAACAAATATTTATGATGCCACTTCAAAGGTACCAAATGTGGGTTGGATGTGTGGTAGCATAATATGAGTTGATGCATAGGAACTCTGGTGCATGAGAGGTGTATCACCTCCTTAAGAAGTCCTCCTTGGACCCAGAAGTGTTAAATTACTATTGCCCAGTGGCAAATATCCCTTTTTTGTGCAACGTGCTCAAGAAAATAGTGGCAGCCCAGCTTCAGGCATGTTTGGAGGAGACTGAATATGTATATGCATTTTGACCTGGCTTTGCCTGGTCATGGCACTGAAACTGCCTTGGTTGCCCTGGTCAATGACATTTGTCAAGAGAGAGGTGGAGGAGTGTAACTCTTCTAATTCTTCTTGACCTGTCAGCAGGTTTTGATACCATTGACCATGGTATCCTTCTGGAGTAGTTCTAGGAGGTGAGGTTGGGGGCACTGTACTTCAGTGGTTCTGCTCCTACCTCCAGGGATGTTTCCAGAAAGTAGTTTTGAGAGGCTTCTGTTCAACACCATGGGAGCTTTCCTGTGGTGTCCCACAATGTTCCATCTTGTTGCCCATGCTGTTTAAAATCTATATGAAGCTGCTGGGAGTGGACATCAGGAGATTTGGAGCAAAGTGTCACCAATATGCAGAGGACACCCAGCTCTATCTCTTTGTGCCATCTGAATCAGGAGAGGCAGTTGAGGTGCTAGACAGGTGTCTGGAGGCAGTGATTCAAAAAACTGAAGCTATATCCTTAAAAGACAGAAGTATTATGTGTTCCACGTTTTCGAGTCCAGGAGATAGGAAGATGGCCTTGCACTTCCCTGGAGGTTTGTAGCTTGGGGGTACTCCTCAATCCAGCACTGTCACTGGAGGCTCAGGTGGCTAGGAGTCCCTGTTGCCAGCTCTGGCTGGTTTGTTAGCTTCAGCCCCTTTTGGACAGAGATGACTTGGTAACAGTACTCCATGCTCTGGTAACTTCCAGATTGGATTAGTGCAATGAGCTCTACATGGGGCTGCCCATGTTCCATGACTTAGAAAATTCAACCGGTCCAAAAGTCAGCGGCCAGTTTACTGACTGGGGTTCCTTTTAGAATTCATATAACTCCTGTTCTGAAACAGTTGCATTGGTTGCCATTTCATTTCTGGGCCCAACTGAAAGTGCTCATGTTAGTGTTTAAAGCTCTAAATGACTTAGGCCCCAAATATCTCACAAACCATCTCCTTCCCTATAGACCCTCTCAGGTGTTAAGATCAGTAGAGGGATCCTTCTTGGTAGTTCTATCATCCACAGAAGTTCAGGGTATGACGACCCAAGCGTAAGGATGGAAAGATCTGTCTGTTTTGGTTGTCTCAGTTTCTCATTTTTCCAATGTTAAATTCAGTTCTCTACATTTCTACAGTGATCTACAATTTTTTTTAAAAAAAATCCTAATGAAAATCCTCCACCACTTTCATGTGAATTTCTCCAAATAAACACATTTTTGGGACTTCCCGGAAGGGGTGCTCTGCTGGTGGTTGCCTCTGAGTGAGCTCTGTCTCAGAGGAAGCTTTTTTCAGTTAAAAACCAGTCAAGAGAAATTTTTGACTGGTGTAAATGTTCTCCAAGACAAAGGTGAACCGAAGAGATTATCCACGGAACTTCGTTGAGCTGTAGATAGCTGGAATTGATCAGGAATCCCCTGAGATAAGAAGGCTTATCTAGCAGCGGAAGACGAAGTCAGGACTTCCAGCAAGCTGTGCTGAAAAAAAGTGATACGTTTTTTTTCTTAAAAACGTTCTATAACGAGCGAGCCTCCTTCTGTCTAAATCTTATCATTTGGTTTAAATTACTACAGTAAAAGAGACTTGTTTACGAATCAGCAATTGAGAAACCTGGGTGAGTCACACTTTTTTCCTTTTATATAAAATTAAAGAAGAAAGAGAATTTAAAGAACTTAATTTATAGCTTAATGACAAAAAGCTGGCTTGAATTTGGAATTATAAAGATTAAAACGGATGAGAGGCAATTTATCCGATAAGATGATTTGATTATTTGAAGGAAATATATCTGGGACGATTCTTTTTCTTTTTTTTTTTGGACTATTCTCTTTGGACGAATCTGCTGTTCGTGTATGTTACTGACGGCTGGGTGCTGTGAACCAAACTTGTTTTGCATTCCTGGACGTGCAGGAGATAAGAACTGTGCTGGCTAGATCATATTAACAGGCCTGGAATATTAACTCTTTTGTTGTTGGGGAAAAAAAAGAAACAGACTGCCTCTAGATTTGGGAACATTGGTTAATAGCAGAAACTAAAGGTTTTTTTTCCAAGAATGACAACTAGGAAAGCAGCTAAGGCTCTGGAGCGAAGAGGTTCAACTGATGCACAGGAAGGGGCTGTCTCCCCAGACATGTTCCAGAAAATAATGGATGGGATTAATGATCTTAAACAAGATCTCAAACAGGAGATGAAACAGGATAGACAAGAAATTAAAGATGAATTTGGCAAAATGAAGATGGAATTGAAAGATATAAAAGATCATATCAAAATAGAAGTGGATGAGATTAAAGGCACAATTGGGCAAGTAACACAGGACGTAAAAAATGTTAAAGGAAAGGTGCAAACCTTGGAGAATACAACAGATATATTAAATATGGAATTGGAAAAAAACTTGGACCATATCGCTGTGATGGAATTGAGAGATAAAGAATATTGTTTGAGATTTTGTGCAATTCCTGAAGAAATAGGTGAAGATATCAGAGATAAAATGGTTAATGCTCTGGTAAAATTTTTGGATTGGAATAAAGATCTGATGGAATTTGAAATAGATAAAGTTTATAGAATCAATTCAAGATATGCAACAATGAAAAAAATCCCAAGAGATGTGCTTGTGCATTTTGTAAAAAAGAGGACCAGAGATATGGTATTACAACAACACTTCAATAATATCTTTAAAATCGATGGCAAGGAAATACTGGGGATGAAAGAAATCCCTATTAGACTTTTACGCAAGAGAAAATAATATGCTTTCTTTACAGAAAAACTTAAACAATGTAAAATTCAATTTAGGTGGGATGTTCCAGAAGGAGTGATTTTTACATTCAGACAACAAAAATATCGATTGAATACTGTTCAAAAAGCAAGGGATTTTTTGAGAAAAGCTTCAAAAGACATGGAAGAAGACAAACTCGAAGACATGGATATAATTCCTGGGAAACAAAGTCAACAGGAACATGCAGAGGAGGGAAAGGAAGATGATGGATTAAAGGGAGCATCAGGTACTTTTTAAAATACATGCTTAAAGATGGATTACAAATATCTAACTTGGAATATAAATGGAGCCAATACGTCGCAGAAGAGAAAGAGTTTCATTATTTGAAAAAATTAAAATTGGATATAATTTGTTTACAAGAAACCCATATCAAGAAGAAAGATTCTAAATATTTGATCTGTAAAAATTTGGGTGAAGAATTTACTTCGGCTGGATCAAAAAAAAATGGTGTTGTTCTTTATATTAATCCACAATTGTTTCCTAAATTGATATTATTGGACGATAGTGGTAGATTTGTGGGGGTTGAAATTACTTTACAGGGTACAAAATTTTGATAATGGGCATTTATGCCCCCAATGAAGATAAAACAAGGTTTTACACAGGACTCATGGAAAAATTGTCAGAGTTTTCATATGATCATTGGTGTGTTATGGGTGATTGGAATGGAGTAATTTTACCAAAAATGGACAGACTTTTTGAGAAAAATATTAAAGAGACACAAGGTAAATTACCGAAGATTTGTTTTGAATTGATGGAAAATCTAGAATTGGTGTATGCTTGGAGACATATAAATGACAATGCAAAGGAATTTACTTATTTTTCAGAAAGACATAAAACATTTTCGAGGATTGATATGATTTGGATGTCTAAAAATCTAGTGAAAGACATTTCCAAAATGGATATACTACCAAAAACCTTTTCGGATCACAATCCAGTGATATTGACTTTCAAAAAAAAAAATCTTGGATTTAGATGGAGGCTAAATGAATCTTTATTACAGAATGATAAAATAGTGCAAGAATGTAAGAAGAAATTAAAAGAGTTTTTTGAACACAATTTACATAAAGGAACAGATGAAAATATTGTTTGGGATACAAGTAAAGCATTTATGAGGGGATATTTTATTAAATGTAACTCTGAATTAAAAAAGAAGAAACAACAGAAAATGCAATTAATCTTGGAAGAAATAAAACAAAAAGAGGAAGAATTGAAAAAGAATCCAACTAAAGTTTCTATCGTAAATCAAATTAAAATGTTACAGAAACAAGTGTCAATGTTGACAGTTAGAGAAATTGAAAGGAAATTAAACTTTGCTAAACAAAGGACTTTTGAATTTGCAAATAAACCGGGGAAATGGTTAGCATATAAATTAAGAAAAGAACGACAAAAAAATCTTATTTTAAAGATACAAGAAGGAGATGAGATGTTGACAGATAATGTAAAAATCCAAAGGGTTTTTCATCAATATTATTCAACTTTGTACAAGTGTCAGGAAATTCCTTCTGAAAAAATAGAAGAGTATATATCTAAACAGAATTTGCCTAAAATTACAGATTTTCAGAGACAGGCTATTAATGGTCCTATTATGTCAAGAGAAATATCTGAAGCTATAAGTAAAATTAAATTAGGAAAGGCGCCAGGACCGGGTGGACTATCAGCAGTGTATTACAAATGTTTGGAGGAGGAACTCTTATTACCTTTACAGTATACAATGAATTCTATTTTGCAAGAGGGGAAGATACCGGACAGTTGGAAAAATGCCAATATAACATTAATACCTAAAGAGGAGCAGAACCTAACCAAAACAAAAAATTACCGGCCGATATCTTTATTGAATAATGACTATAAAATTTTTACAACAATTTTGGCAGAAAGAATGAAAATAATATTGCAACAATTTATTCAGGAAGATCAAGCGGGGTTTCTACCTAAAAGACAATTACGTGACAATGTCAGGAATGTTTTGAATGTGTTGGAATATTTAGAACAACGAAATGATGAACAAGCAGCTTTGATCTTCTTAGATGCTGAGAAAGCATTTGACAATTTGAATTGGAAATTTCTGTTTAAGGTCTTGGAACAAATGGATTTTGGAGAAAACTTTATAAAATGGATCAGATCTATTTATACATCTCAGAAGGCACAGATAATTGTTAATGGGGGGTTAACGGACTCATGTGAAATACAAAAGGGTACAAGACAGGGATGTCCATTATCTCCTTTTTTATTTATCTTGGTCTTGGAAGTGCTGCTTAGAGATATAAGGCAAAATAAAAGGATCTCGGGAATAAAGATAAAAAAAGAGGAATATAAATTGAGAGCATTTGCTGATGATTTGATAATTGTATTAGAAAACCCTTTGGAAAATTAATGTATTGATGGATAAATTAAAAGAATTTGGACCGTTAGCAGGATTTAAGATCAACAATCAAAAAACAAAGATGTTGGTGAAAAATTTATCTTCAATGGAACAAAAAGAGTTGATGGACAAGACAGATTTTAAAATAGAGGAAAAGTTGAAATATTTAGGTGTTATTATGACAAATAAAAATTCAAAGTTGTTTCATAATAATTATGAAAAACTATGGACAGAGATTAAGAAAGACTTGCTAAAATGGGATAAATTTCAATTGTCATTAATGGGCAGAATATCTGTGATAAAAATGAATGTATTGCCGAGAATGATGTTTTTGTTTCAAACAATACCTGTAATATCCTCTGATTTACCTTTTAAACAATGGCAAAAAGATATTTCTAAATTTGTTTGGCAGGGAAAAAAACCAAGAGTTAAATTTAAATTATTACAAGATGCCAAAGAAAGAGGAGGACTGGGATTACCAAATTTGAGGCTTTATTATGCTGCCTGTTGTTTAGTCTGGATAAAGGAATGGTTATTATTGAGGAATAAAAGACTATTGGATTTGGAGGGTCATAACCTAAAGTGGGGATGGCATGGATATCTATGGTATGATAAAGTAAAAGTTAATGTGGATTTTAATAATCATTTTATAAGACATCCTCTGTTGAAAATATGGAATAGATATAAACCAAGTTTTTACTCGAAAATACCATTATGTGTCTCAAGTCAAGAAGCATTTTATAGAAGAGAAATGGCTGGAAAAGAGAAATGGTTAACTTATCAAGAACTTTTAGAAAATGTACATGGAGAATATATAATGAAAGAGAGAGAACAACTGATAAAGGAAGGATATAGTTCTCAATGGTTTGCCTATTTACAATTGTTAGAGAGATATAAAATGGATAAGAAAATGTATGGGTTTGAAATAAGTAAATCTGATTTTGAAATAGGTTTGTGTACAAATGATGAAAATACAATTGCGAAAATGTATAAACTCTTGCTGAAAATGGATATGGAAGAAGAACAAGTAAAAGAGTGTATGGTAAAGTGGGAAAAAATTTTTGGTTATAATATACAAATGGATCAATGGGAAAATATGTGGAAAAAAGGCTTGAGATTTACATTATGCTATAATCTTAAAGAAAATTTCTATAAAATGATGTATCGTTGGTACATGACTCGTGAAAAGTTATCAAAAATGTATAGTAATGTTTCTAATGTTTGTTGGAAATGTAAACAACAGGAAGGTTCATTTTATCATATGTGGTGGTTGTGTAAACAGGCAAAATTATTTTGGGCATAGATAGGTAGGATGATGCAAAAAATTCTAAAGATAAATATTCAGTCAAAACCAGAATTTTTTTTATTGGGTTTTATGGATAAACAAATAGAAAAGAAATATGGAAGAATAATATTATATATGATTACGGCAGCAAGATTATTATATGCACAAAAGTGGAAAATGGAATCAACACCAACAACGGAAGAATGGCTATTGAAATTAATGGACTTAGTAGAGATGGATAAATTGACATGTTTACTTAGAGAAAGATCGACAGATACATTTCTTAAGGAATGGAAGCCTCTCTTAGATTTTTTGTTGAAAGATAAAAATGAAATGATGATAATGGGATTTGACGATTAATTAAGATAGACTATGGAGAAAAGTGATTTTGTATGTATTAAGGGACAGGTTTGATATATATTATATATTTATAGCTGATCTGTGACAAATCGGAAGTCAATTTTTTTTATTGTGTTATGTTTTTTGATTTTGTTTTGTTTGTTTTATGAAAATTTGAATAAAAATTATTGTAAAAAAACAAATAAACACATTTTTGCAGGCAGTTTTGACAAGGGTACACATTTTTGCAAGCCATTTATCATCATTTCATGCTGTTTTGCATGTTATTTTCACTCATGTATTCATTTTTATGCACACTTTCCCCTAATATACGCATTTTGTAAATGTTGTTCAGTTGGTGAACTGCATCCCAAAATTCTAATAAATGCAAATTTCAAAGGATGGCTGTGTTTTGGTTCTCATATTGTTTTGGAAACTGCGAATTTGATAGATTCTGCTTGAAATGCAAACTGAATAAAAATTCTCATCCATCCCTACCCAAGAAAGAGCTTTCACTGTGGCAGCTCCTAAATTGTGGAATTCCCTCTCCACAGAGGTGTGTCTGACACCTTTACTATACAGTTTTTGGCTGTCGTTGAAGACACACCTTTTTACTCTGGCCTTTAGTTCCTGAGAAGTATGGAGGGGGGTGTCTGAAGGCTTGCTCCCATCCACCCATCAGCTGATGGGCCATTCAGAGCATACCTTCAATCCCTTCCACCATTCTCCTTCAAACCACAGAGGGGAGATGAAGATCCGGCCTTCTGGTCAGAAAAGGTTCCCCATCCCTAGGCTTGATCTTCCAGGGATATTTGAGGTCACAATAAATGCATAGATTTCATTTTTAAAAATGTAAATGCCTAGTCCTTTTACTTGCAGAGAGCATGCTGGCAGTATTCTAACCAATGCTGTATTACTATGAAGTACTAATACAATTGAATAGCATTTTACATATTTATCCATTTTTACGTTTTGGTGAATCTGCAATGATTCCTTGTCCCCTTAGGCCTTCTAAGCAGAAAACATGTCAGGCTACAGGTCTGCACAAAAAGTATATTCTCAAACACGAGTTTGGTCATGTGAGTGCATACAAATATGTAAAACATGATCAGTATATCATTTGAATATATACAACAGAATCCTATAAAACAGCACAGAAGTAGATTATTTTCAGTTTAAAAGTAAAGATCTTTGTCTTTCTTGATACAGAATGGCGTTCCCACTTTGAGGGGGCGTGTTTGTCACCACCTGTATTGAGTAGAAGACTCGGGAAGGTTCGAGAAGAAAGTAAAGGGGGTTAGGTGGTATTTTTAGGGCCAATTAGGAGACAGGGATCAGCGGATATATAAGACTGCTCCTCCCTGGAAGACCTGCCTTTTTTGCCTTGTGGCAGCTTTGGCTCTTGCCTGTGGCTAAAGAGTGCTCCTTCAGTGTCTTCGTTCGAATTGATCCCAGCGACTTCTACCACGTGGACTTCTCTCTGCAGCCTCAACAGCTCGAGTGGCAGTGACTACATTTAGGCGGTTTTCCTGCCTTGTTAGCTGCGCGTGCTCTGCATAGGCGCCTAGTGGGGAGTGCAGGGCTTCCCCTTTGTTTGCCATCGGCACTTCTGCGGGAGCTTCTGGGGTGGCTTGTTTCCCTTACTGTGCCTTCTGTTTTTGGTGCATTTTAGGTTATTGCCTGAGAGGGGGTGGGTTATGCTACTGGTTTGTGAGCGGCCTCACCAGCCTGCTATATAGTGGAACCAGTAGCCTCGTGCCTCGCCTGTGCTTTAATTTATAAAGTAACTAATTGGATTACCTTCCTGCGGATGGGTGGGTTGTGCAACCGGCTTTCCGGAGGCGCTGCCGGCCTGCTGGAGAGCGGCATCGGTGGCTTCTTTGCCTTGCCTGTATTTTGACTGCATTAGTAAATAATTTGATTGCCTGTTTGTAGACTGGGCGTGCGTGGCTCATTTAGCCGCCACTGCTGCACAGCACATGGGTGTTAAGTGGTGCTGATCCTTGGGTACCTTATTTTTGTTTTGCAGTGCGCTTGCAGCTTGGTGTTCATATTTCTCTATTACCCCCCCTTCCTTTTTCTCGTGGGCTGAGTCCAACTCAATTGCCTATCTGCAGCTTCATTTATCAGGGGTTCAGGGTATTTCACTGTGGGGTGCAATTAATTGATTTGCCCTGGGCATACTTTGCCAATATAGATAAATAAATAAATATTGAATATACAAATAATTGATTAATTGATTGATTATTAATTTATCAGTTAATTAATTAATTCATTATACAGTTTGTGTTTCATTTGGATTAGCTACAGTTCCATTTGCTTGTTTTGCAATCAATTCATTGCTGCTGTTGTTGTTCCTTGGTGAGTTCAAAGTTTGATTTACAATGCTGTATTAGATTATTTAGCTTCATAATTCTGCTTCATAATTCTGTTCCATGTATCATGCAACACAATAAATAAATAAATAAATAAATAAATAAAATAACAATAAAATGATATATCCCCATGCAATATCATCTTTAGAGGGCATAATATATATTTTACTTTAATGTGGGTAAATAAAAATCCTGCCTCTTAGAATTCCTATGTCATTAAGTGAGACTCAGAGGAAGGAAATGTATGCCGTGCAAGTTTAAAAGATATGCTCTTTAGCCAGTTAAAATTCATCATTGTGGCTGTCATTGTGAGCCAAGACGTAAACTATTAAACTTTAAAATATTACAAGTTTGCTGAATCAGAAGCCTGGCTTTTTGTATGATTAAGTTTAACTGTAATTTTCTTTAAGGATCTCTAGTAGCTAATAAGCTTATAAAAACTAGTTATTTATTCAGCAGGAGTATAGTAGGAATGTTTTGATATGTTTGGTTGCCTAAGGCATTCTACTGCCTGTAGTTTCAAATGTTCTGTTCTCATCCCTGAAATATCTTTTTTTTATCATTAATTTTATTCAAATTTTCAAACACAAAACAAAACAAAACAAAAAAGAAACAGATTAAACAATAAAATAAAATGTTGACTTCCGATTTGTCACAGATCAGTTATAGGTCTATGATATATAACAAACCTGTCTCTTAATATATTACAAAATCACTTTCCTCCAGTAGTTATCTTAATTAATCATCAAATCTCATTAACATCGCTTTATTCTTTCCGCAAAAAGTCAAAGAGAGGTTTCCACTCCTTGAGAAATATATCCATCGATTTTTCTCCAAATAAACATGTCAATTAATCCATCTCATCAAGTCTGCTAGGTCCAGTAATTTCAATAGCCATTTTTCCATTATCAGTGTTAATTCCATCTTCCAACTTCCATCCTTGCACCCATAATAATCTTGCTGTCATAGTCATAAAGTAAGAGTCTGATGGGAATTTCCTTCATCACAAATATTTCCTTGCCGTCAATTCTGAATGTGTTGCTGAAATATTGTTGTAAAGTCATATCTCTGTTCCTCTTTTTTACGAAATGCACTAGCACATCTCTTGAGAGTTTTTCCATTGTCACATATCTGGAATTAATTCTAAAAATTTTCTTTTTTTCAAGTTCCATCAAATCATTCCAGTCCAGAAATTCCATCGAAGCATTGATAACTTTATCTCTGATATCTTCATCAATTTATCCAGGGACAACTCCGAATTCCAAACAGTAATCTTTATCTCCAGGATCCACAAACTCCAAATATTTTTCCAGTTCCACACTTGATATATCTGTTCCAATCTCCAGGACTTGCATCCTCCCTTTCAGAAGAATCAGAATTCTTTATTACAGTCATTAGACCAGGTAGCAAAAATACAAACAAACAGCAAAAAGACTGATTATTAAACCGCTACCATTTCATTGAGACAGATGCGATTTAAAACTCATTTACGATAGGAGTTAGATCGGATTTAATTTTTGACAAAACTGGACAAATGAATATAAGGATTAGCTCCTATACAAAACCTTAAGGGCTAAAACCACAAAATCGTTTAACTATAATAAATATATTTAATTAAAACTGCATAGGTTAAAACTTGAGGGTAAAATTAAAATCGGAATAAAATTAAACCGGGTTATTTAGGGTTACTTTCCTATGGTTTAGTACCGCTAAACTATACTTGGCGACTGATAAAGTTATTGCAGGTGAGTGATCGCTGAGCAGGTAGTCCAGCCAAAAAGATTCAGGTTTAATTTCAAAGGGTTCTAAAAGGGGAGAGATTAAATGGAGTCTCTGGGCACAATAGAATGGACAGCGGAATAGGACATGTGCGTTGGTCTCGATCTCTCCTGACCCACACGGGCACAATCTCTCTTGATACGGAATCTTGTTGAATCTGCCAACTAGAAGCGCTGAGGGAAGAACGTTTAATCTCATCCATGTGAAGGCCTTGCGATGTTTGGGAAAGGTTAAATCGGATAAATAGGGCATTGGGCTCAAAAAGCTTAAATTGCATCTTTGTTTTTTTATGAGCATTTGTTGGTGTTGGACATCAATGTCTTTTATCCTCTGACTAATATTCATCCGCGCGGTATCAAAGCCCATGGCAAGGATAGCTTGTATAGAAAAGCCAATCTTTAATACTTTATCTTGGATCGCTTTAGCCTATTTGGAATTATGGTTGTTCCTCAACATAAGGGGGGTTAGTCCAATCGGCTCAAGAATAAGTTTTAACCATGTGGTAATCTTATTCAGCCATATTCGAGATTCAATGGTTTGGACACCCACCTCTAGTCTCAGTACACAATTAGGGACACAAAAGGGAACAGCCATAATAGACCTTAGAAAACTATTTTGCACTGTTTCTAGTTCATTTAAATTATCCTTACAGCACACCTGAGACCCAAATGTCAGCTGGGGGATAATTTTAAAGTTAATTTTTTTTATGGCAGGTAGGATGGCTTGGCCTCCCTTAGAGTAAAAGAAGGTTAGGAGGGCTTTTGATTTTTTTTAGCATTGAGCACCGCCTGTTTAGTATGCAGTTGATGACTCCCTGTAGCTTGGAAGGTTATTCCAAGGTATTTAAAGGATTTAACCTGGTCAATTTCCTGGCCGTCTATGTGCCAACGATGGTTGGGTTTTTTTTTGTAAAGACCATTACTTTTGTTTTTTGATGGTTTATTGACAGTAATTCCGAGGTACAGTAGGAGGCTAATTTCGACAATAAACGTTTTAGGCCTATTGGGGTCCTTGATAGTAATACCATGTCATCAGCGTACAAAAGAACATTCAGCGGCCTACCAGCTAGTATCGGTGAATGTGAGGAGATAGAAGCCAAACTTGACACGACATCATTTATATAAATGTTAAACAGCAGGGGTACCAAAATGCAACCCTGCTTAACCCCTCTATACGTTGGAATGGGGTTTGTCAAGTGACCCTTGGAGTTACATCTTATTTGTAGGGTGGTATTAGTATGAAGTCCTTGTATCAGTATAAGTAGTCGCTTATCTATTCCTAAGTCAATTAGTTTGGACCATAGTCTGTCTCTGTCAACCAAATCGAAGGCCATTTTTAAGTCTGTAAATGCTGTATATAGGGCCCCTCCTTTGAATCCTGCATATTTAGAAACTAAGTGCTGCAAAATCAAAGCATGGTCAATAATCGAGCGTCTTGGACGAAAACCTGCCTGCTCCGGGACCAAAATATCATTTTGATCCAGCCACATGCTCAGTTTTGAATAAAGATGAGCAGCGTATAATTTGCTAATGATGTTGAGTAAGCTTATTGGTCTATAATTTGTCGGATTGCAGTGTGGCCCTTTCTTATAGATTGGAATAATAAGGGCCGCTCCCCAATCAGCAGGGATCCTCATTGAGGAATTAATATTGGTGAAAAATACTGCCAAGATGGGGGCCCACCAGTTGGCATTCGATTTAAAGACCTCAGATGGAATATAGTCAGGGCCTGGAGCTTAATTAGGTTTTAATCGCCCAATAAGTTCCAAGATTTCGTCAGGTGTAACAGGGGACCAAGATGGAACCTCGGTTGACCGATAATGGTTCTCAATTATCTTGCCATTATTGGAATGGTATATTCTTGAAAAATAATCCTCCCAAACAGATGGAGGTATCAAGCAGTTAGCTGATACATAGGACTTTGGCCAGTGATGAAAGATTAAACGCCAAAAAACTCTTGAATTTTTCATATTGGCCACATTTGTTAGCCTCTGCCAGATTTCTATGGTTTCTAACCCTTTTTTCTTCCTGATTAATCTTTTATATTTTTTCTTAGCATCACAATACATTTGCAGATGGAATGAGGATCTACTTGACTTGTAACTATGATATATGTCTATTAATTCTTTACGTGTATCGCCACATTCCTTGTCGAACCAAGGTTTAGATTTATGATAAACTACCTTTTGTTGGTCTCTTTGGTTTTGTAGAATGATAGTTTGTAAAGCAACCATCAAATTTTGGAACTCATGAAAGGGATCTTTTGAAAGGGTGGGAGATAGGAGTTGGTCTTTGATGGACTGTATTTCGGGGGTACTCAGACTATCTGTTATAACTTTTTCTAGTTTAGACACCCATCTGATCTAAGCCGGATGGATCTCAACATTAACATCCGCAAACGTGCGTTGTGCTAGATGAATATGTTCGTCTCTACAAGTAATTTCCAGTGATACAGGAGAGTGGTCACTTTCAGGGCGATTCATAGTTTTACAGTTTTCGACCGATTGGAATAGTTCTTCTGATACAAAGATTAAATCAATCATCGAAGAGCCTCTGGTCGAAAAAAAGGTAAGTTCCCCTTCTAAGTCCCCTCTAGTGCGACCATTTAATAAGACTAGATTTAATTTAGTTGACATGTTCATTAAACAAAAACCCACATAATTAGTTTGTTTATCCTTTGATTGGCGCGGGGGTATATTTTGGCTGTTTGGATCAATTGGTGGGATTTGATGATATTTAGCATAAAGGGCAGGATCCGATTGACCCATCCTGGCGTTAAAATCACCTGTTAATATCACTAACATTTCCAGATAAGTTGTTGTCAGATTTGTTAATTGGACTTCCAATAGAGCAATTTGCTTTCTAACTATGCTTTTTTTGCGACAAGGGGGGATATATACATTAATCAGTATTATAGAGTAATTTGGCAATTTTAATAGAATTGCCATGGCCATTTCATGTAACAAGCCCATCTTTATAAATCTAGTTTCCAACGAAGTTGCAATATATATACTGAGCCCACCTTTTGGGCGACCACCGCTGTGACTCCTAGTAGCTGTCTTATGATATGCTGTATAACCATCTAAGTTTACTTCTTCCACAGACCAAGTTTCTTGGAGTAATATAAGATCATGCAAATGCAAAAAATCGTTAATATATACATCGTTCGCCTTACTGCTCCAGCCTGCGATGTTCCAGAAGACTAACTGTAATTTATCTTTAGAAGGCTTATTTAGCAGTCAGTTGACCGGTAGCATAGATCTATTGGATTTCGATGTTGTCTCCGGGATTTGGGCAGACTTTAAAGGCAATTCCCGTCGAGATGGTGGTTTGTTGACAATATTTGAATTATTTGTAGACTGGCAGAAGTCATTTAACAGAGAATGAGATGTTAGGTTCGGAGATAACGAAGCCCTACATTCCTGTTCAAGCACAATAAGTTTAATTTGCTCAGAGGTCTCGCCACACGTTTGAGAATTCAGGTCGATTGGGGCGTTTGGCCGGGGATGTTTCTTGGCCGTAAGATTTTTTTCTTCCAGAGTCAAGATTAGGTGATTGAGTCTGTTAAGTATCTCATCTTGAGCTTTTGGATCCAGATCACTATATGAGTCAAGAAGAAGCAGCTCTTCAGGAGAAAAATTGGAGTACTTTATGGATTTAATTTTAGGTATTAAATTTACATCAGTTAATTCTCGATGATGGCGAGCAGTTGTTGCCACGAAGTCTACATGGTCCACAGATGGTAAATCATCAACTGGGCTATGCTCAGTTTCGTTATGCCTCTTTGGGTAAATATAACAGCTGGGGTGGGAAGTTACCACTGACAGCAGCTTGTATGGGGGGCTTGTAATCTCTATTCCGTGGTCGAGAAATCTTATTCTTTCCTCAAAGAGAGAATTTGGAATGACGGTATCTTGAAACGTAATTATAGCTCTTGTGTTTACGTAATTATAGAATAAGTCATCAATAGAGATAACTTCACTAAAATGGAACAATCCCGGAGCTATTCCTTCAACAAGATTCCTGAAGTGGAGTCTCCGTTCATGCTGGGTTAATACTCCTTTGGGTTTTGGATAATTTGTGAAGACCAATTTGTATTTATTTAACACTAAATTCATTATTTGATATGATGGGTTCTTTGCTTGCATAGAAACTTCCAGACATTCAGGTATTTTATGTGAGTTAACTGGAGAAGGATGAGCGGAGATTTGATTTTCATTGTCCACTGCTAAATCTGCTGGTTGAGAGGTTTTTTTGGGAGTTGGAGGCTTGTTTTCCGGAGTTAGTTGATTTAAATCCTCCTGAGCTATGGTTTTCTTATGCTTTCTCTTTCTAATACGTCACTTCTTTTTTTTTGCCAGCTGACACGGTGAGTCAATTAGTCTAAAAAGTTTTCCAAAGTTCATATGGGAATTATGTTTAAATCTATGATTTTTTATATTATATGATTTCTTGCTATGCCGTGCAGTATGTTGTCTTTCCTTTTGCTCCCTTCTGGGACTCAGCCTACAGACCGTAGAGGTTGTTTGAGATGCTTGAGAAACTTTTACAGCTATGTGAGCCTTTTCTTTAATCCTTTCATTTTGGGAATCCTTTTTCATTATGCAGTCTATCAGAATAGTAAGTAGCAAAATGGATTCACCTACAAAATTAGAAATCTGTGATAAAGATTGCGTTACTGCTGAGTTCCATGTTGCTTGCTGAGGAGGAGTCAGTGAGGTACCCAGTTTGTTCAGCTTGGGCATGATAGAAAGAGGGGTGGCGCCCGAAGTGCTTTCCTGGTGATAACTATCCCTAGGTGGGATAAGGTTGAACGACAACCTCTCGAGGAAATTAACTACCGTCGAGACTTCGTCCTGAAACTCATACTGTAATTCGTTTAAGTTTGACAGCTCGACTGAGTCATCATTGTGAGAGGATTCCAACAGAGGCATAGAGCCATATGAATTTTCCTCCGTCAAGTTTGCTCTCTGCGACATCGCATCCATCAAAGGGGAATTATTTGGAACGTCAGCTGTTATTAGTTCCTGCGCCAAGTTTAATGCTGACATCTCGGCGTCTTTGGGTATCCACACACAAGCTTTACTTATGGACCAGTCATTTATATTTAGGCCAGGTACCAGATTAGAATTTAATTCAGCCCCCTGCTTTTCTTTCTCTTTTGTGGCATAAAATTGGGTTATTTTTGACTGTTTTTGCTTTGCTTTTTTAACATTTTTGGTAGATGACACAAGCTCCTCAGAGGGAGTAATACCCAAAGTCTTATAAGCCTTTCTCGTTAAGACCATAATATATTACAGCCTGTAGAATTGCTCTTATAAAGACACTGGAAAATAAATTCTCAGAGATATTCTTAAATTGACTGGGGACGTATACTTTGTAATCAAGCAAGGTAATTGGTACTTACTTAGAGGCACAAGCTGTTAAAGCTGTTAGAAGAGTTCCGTCAACAGCTATGTAATAATTGGCGGTGTTTCCTTTAAGGAAAAGATTCATCAAGTTCTGCATTCCAAGAAATCTTATGCTTCAATATTTCCCAGATGCTTTTTATGGTGAAAACTAGTACTATTTCCACTGGTTTAAAAGGACTATCTTCTAAAAGGATTGATTGCTGCCAAGAATCTTAGCTTTATCAGACTTTATCAGCCGCTTATGTAGTCTGAGCCTCCCGGTTTGTTTTTAAAAAACAATGATAACAGCTTTCTGCATGATAATTAGTTCCCAGCAGTTTCCTGGATGTTTCCATAAGCTGTTAGAATTAGAAGACTATAATTAGTTGCCACTAAGGTTATTTCTGTTTTATCAGGACCAAGATAAAATACCGAGCACCAAACAAACACACGTCCACTCAGGTTGCCATCTTGGTTCCACTTCGCATCCTCCCTTTAATTTTTGCCATAAAGTCCAAATTTTTTTCCAATTCCACATTTGATATATCTGATCCAATCTCCAGAATTTGCTCCTTCCCTTTAATTTCTTTTTCATCTTCTATTGCTTGTCCATCTGCTCCTTTTCTCATATAATCCTTTATTTCTTTCAGCTCCTGTTTCACTTTACCAAATTCAGTTGCCATCTCTTGTCTACTCTGTCCCAGTTCTTGTTTCGTTATCTTAATCTCATCCATTATCTTCTGAAACATATCCAGAGGGGAAAACCCTTCCAGGGATACATCCAGGGTCTCTGCCACTTCTTTGATTGTCATTCTTAAAGCCGAAGAAAAAACCCTTCAAATTTCCAATATAGCCACAATTCCCAAGCAAAGAGTAATTTGCTTCTTTTTCCAGCAATAAGGGAGTTAATATTCCAGGCCTGTTGACATCATCTGGCCAGCACAGTTCTTATCTCCCGCACGTCCAAGAATGCAAAACAAATTTGGTTCACAGCGCCGAACAATTAGTAACATACACAAACAGCAGATTCGTCTAAAGAAAGTAGTCCAAGAAAAAGTAGTCCCAGACATATATCAATCAAATAATCATCTAGATCAGATTTTCTCTTCGGGTAAATTGCCCCTCATCCGTTTTAATCTTTATAGTTTCCAAATTCAGGCCAGCTTTTTGCCATAAAAAATAAGATAAGCTTTTTAAATTTTCTTTCCTCCTCCTTAATTCCTTGTATAAAAGAGAGAAGTGTAACTCACCCAGGTATCTTGATTTCTGATTCTTAAACAAATCTCTTTTACTGTAATAATTTAAGCCAAATGATAAGATTAGACAGAAGAAAGCTTGCCCGTTGTGGATCGTTTAAAAGAAAAAATGTCTCGCTTTTTTCAGCCCAGCTTGCTGGAAGTCATAACTCCGTCCTCGGCTGCTAGGTATGCCTTCTTTTCCCAGGGAATTCCTGATCGATTCCAGCCACCGACAGCCTAACGAAGTTTCTGTGGATAATCTTCGGTTCACCCTTGCCTGGGAGAACATTTATACCAGTCAAAGTTCCCTTTTGACTGATTTTAAACTGAAAAAAGCTTCCTCTGAGACAGAGCTCATCTCAGAGGCAGCCACAGGCGGAGCAATCCTTCCGGGAAGCTCATCCCTGAAATATCTAAATGAAATATGCTCATTTTAAAATGACAGTTTATTGGTCCTTGCTTCAAGTGCTGCTCTAGCATTTGGTAAATCTATAATATGAAGCTTTTACAGGGCTTGTTTAAGTCTATTTAACTTTATTCCAAAAATGTCAATTTTATATTACATGTTTAACAATATATAGGCACCCTTTAAATCATGACCATTTCACAGCAGTCTTGCACATAAGAGGTGATTGCTACCTGTCAGATTCACATTCAGTTGCACTTCAGGCTGGCAGTACTTGTTTTTATCATCTGAAGGCGAACTTTTGGTGGAACACCTACATAGGTTGTGTGGGCATTTGCATCATGCCCAGGCCGACACTTCTCTGGGATTGTACAGGTGCTGCTGGCCAGATGTGAGAGTAATTGAACACTGGCCCATTCTTCATATCCAGTATTAACTCTTTTAGGGCCAGAGCTGTCCTGGCAACTGGTGGCTGGTTTAAAAAACTGTGCACAAGCACTCTATCAGACAGTAATGCCTTTTTGATGATACTTCAAACACATTTAGAGGACTTTGTATTGCCATCCTAAAAGGTGGATTCAGTGTATCATGTCCTATGCTTACCCTCCTTTTATTGTAGGAGTTCCTTGGTCACTTCTATTTACCTCCTAGGCCAGTTCTTCTGACAGAGCATTAATTCGGTGCCTTTGTGAGAACACAGAAGTGGTGTGATCATGCTTTTCATTTCAGTGGTGTCTCAGATAGGAGGTGTGTGGATATCCCCTGTGGCTTACCTTTTTGAAGGACCTCAGCGGCCGTTCTTTGTTTGGGAGAAGAGGACTTGTCCTGGAGGATGAACTGCAGGTAAGCTTTGATGCAGTTGGTGGTTGGAATTCTGGTGTTAATTTCAGGTCCTTTGGTGTGCTGAGCAATGGCTGGCTTCCGTGAGGGGCATGGGGTTCACCCTAGATTTTATTTTCTTGGGCTATTTTTCCAATAGTGCTTGTGGTAAATGTGTGGCCTTCTGCCCTTCAGAACCGCACAGTACATTTTCGGTCCAGCCTGGCTATGGTTCTTTGGTAAATCCCCAGACCCCCATCTCTACTTGTGCCATGCGTCTTGTGCATGAATTTGCTCTGCAATGTACGTTTTCATATTCTGCTCGTAGCTCGGCATATTCCGGGTTTGCAGAATGATGCAGCTGTCCCATCTTTGTATCCCCCACCTTGGACATGGTTGATATCAGTTTTACACCTTTACAGTTCATGATCACCTAAAGGGGGCAGGGTGTTACTGTAAGAAATATATCCGGCCACATTTTTTTCTGCCCTGGCCTTTAATTTCCAGGCCAAGCACATTCAGAAACCCACTTCATGAAATTCAAAGGGGATTGGTTGCACTCCAGCCTAAGGCTGCCTGGTCAGAGCTTGGAAGATTACTTTTAAAAAGTAATAAATTACAGTTACAGTTACATGCCCCCCAAAAGTAGTAATTACTGTTACAATTGCAATTGCTCTGAAAGTAACTGATTGCTTTACTTTTACTCAAAAGTAATTGCTACAATTACATTTTAGTTACTTTTTAAAAAAATTGCCTGCAAGGTGCTGGCCTTGACTGCACATCTAAGTAGCCTAAAACAAAAAATAAGCACACACACACAGAGGGTAGTAGTATATTTTTTTATCCATAAGATTAATAGAATGGCATAACAGAATCTCACACCCCCTCACCCCACCCCCAGCAATGATACCCCAACACACATTTTTGTATATATATTGCCTCCAGCTCTTTTCTCCTTCCACTCCTGTCAATTTTTAAACAATTGTTTTTTCCACGCCGTCTCACTCTCCACCTCCTCCCTCATCACCTCCTAAGCACCCATAGAGCAAGAAGGAGGAACAATGCTGCACAGAAGCCCAATTTGAAGCACATGGTTTTTATTCACAAATCAGAGGAGCAGAAGACTTCCCCTGCTGCCCCCCAAGTAATGCACAAAAGTAATGCTGGAAACATTACAATTACTCCTCAAAAGTAATGTTCTATTACCAGCAAAATGTAATGAAGTTACCCACTCGTTACTCAAAAAAGTAATAAATTACAAGTAATTCATTACTTGTAACTAGTTACTTCCAAGCTCTGCGCCTGGTCCTATGTGGCCATTCACCCCAGATGTTATCATGATGCTCCTGCCTTCGATCAGCACTTTGTGCTTCCCTCCTTATGAGGGAAAGTTATTCCAGGCAAGTCACATCATGTTGAGCCTTGCACTTACATTTCTGTGATGTTTTCTGTGCATATGCTCAATACGGACAAGGGGGGTAGTAGCTGGGTGGTGAAGCTGAGGGGTTACCCATTGCCCACTCAGTGTCTGGTTTTGTTCTAAAGGAGCTTTCTTTCAGTCAGGCCAGTGGGCCAGCACTATCTATTCATATGCATCGGCTACGCTTTGACTCAATTTTAATTATTGGTATCTTTGCAGGGTCACGAGGGCCTGTGGGTGAGATCCCTGAGTGTGGGGGTTACATTTCTTTCATACAGGAGTGGCTGTGGCCGCTGCCCTCGTGGGCATGTGTTCTGGAAACATTCTGGTCATACAAGCCAGCTTTACCTGTTCATACATCTCGACGGATCTGCCCTAACCCAATTCCAGTGCTGGTCTTTTGTTCGGGGGGGGGCTTTACAGGCCTCTGGTAAGATTCTGGAGAGTATGAGCTATATATTCCTTTTCAAACTGGAGTGGCAGCAGCCGCCACCCTCGTGGGCATGCTTACAGATTGTATTCAAGCCATACAAGCCAGAGTTACCTCATTTTCTGTGGAGCCTTGGAATTAGAAGTGGGGGCCGCCATAGCCTCTGCCCTTGCTCCCAGCACTCAGGGAGCATACCAGCGTGCCTTTGGAGAATTCCAGGCGTTTCGAGCTCACAGTGCTCTGCCTCTTGGTCAATTCCTGTATCTCATTTGCGGCAGTTTATGTTATATTTAAAAGGGCAAAAGTATTGCTGTTACAACTATCGCTGGACACCTCTCCGCACTGGCCTTTATTTCCAAGGCAAGAGGATTGCAGGATCATTCTTTAAGATTTAGGGTCAGAAAGGTCCTTGAGGGTTGGTCGCATTCCGCTCCTAGGCCCCCTGACCGGAGGAGGCCAATCATGCCCGATGTCCTCCTCCAGATCCTGCCTTTGTTGTGTTGTTTATGCTCATATCTTATGAGTTGCACCTTTTGCCGCAGTAGCTCTGATGATATTTTATGGTGCATTTTGCCCTAGTGAAGTATTGATTTTCCTCAAAGTGTGGTGTGTCCTATTAAGCCTTATGCTTTAGCGATTGCATGTTAGGTGCTGATTCTGTGACGTTCTCCTTAAGAGTCTCTAAGACTGACCAAAGGGACCGTGTAAGTGCTGTGTCTCTTGGCAGCTGCCCAGTGACTGATGTATGCCCATTTCTGCAATGCAACAATTACTGTCTGTTTGGCCAGCGGGCCAGCATTATCTCTTCATCAAGGTGGATGGTTCTGCCCTGACTCAGTTTCAGTTTTGGCTGTTGTTCGGTTGGCCTTGTTGGCTGGTGGACATGATCCTGGAGTCTATGGGCTGCATTCTTTTCATAGTGGGGTGGCTATGGCCACAGCCCTCATGGGCATGAGTGTTGAGGATATTGAGGCAATTGGCCGATGGCGATCCACAGCTTTTAAGACATACTTCAGGTATTGATTCTAAAGCTTATCATTTTTTCTGTTCCCGTCAGGTGCGCGGAGCCTTCCAGTCCCTGTGAGGATCATCCTGTATGGCCACTGTATATTATTTTGGGCCCACCTGTGGGCTTTCTCTTCTGTTGCTGGGACACAGCTATAGCTCTCTGTGTGAGCGACAGTTAGCTGGAAGGCTCAGAGGGGCATGTTGTGGGATGCTTTTTTGCCTTTGGTATGCCGAATAATCTCTTTGGCTCATTGGCCCCACGTCTTGTTAGTCTATTTGATGAGAATGATTTGTCCAGCGGCCAGGTATGAAGTTGTTGCTCACGGTCACTCACGATTTAATTTGGCTATGGTACTCATATCCAGATCTCATTACTGTGTGGTCGGATATGCTTGAGAGGAGAGTTTGGAGGGGTGCTACTCACCCCAACAGGATTGATAGGTCCAGAAGGTGGGTTAATCAAAAGGTTTGTGACCTAGTTTTATCGCTTGGTGGAGCCTTTATTCCCCATGAGAGGATGCAATTTCAATTTCCACATTTATTCCATGATGATGGTGTTCATGTTGGAGACTGGGTACGATTTATTCTTGGAGGACCTTATGTTGGGCTTTGGGTTTTTGTTTTTCTTTGGGTTGAGGGGAACAAGCTTCAGCTGATCCCCTCTTGTGGCGTGGAATTTGGGCAGGTGAGGTATTTGGGGAAAAAGTAAGGAGGCTGGGGCATTTGGGTAAAGGGCATTCCCTAGGGAACCATCAGTGCTTAATGTCTGGTGTGGATCTGGGGAGTGTAGGACCACCTTGTGCATAATGGTGAACGCCTGTACGGTGGGGCCAGGATGTGGAAGTTGGAACCACATACCTGAATCCAATAGCAAGGAGGGATGACGTTTCCCACATCCTTGGTGGGGAGTTACAGTCCAAGGTGACTGACCTATTTTAAGATTGAGGGAGTATTCCCTACTAGTTAGTGTGCACCTCACCTGCCCGAAGGAGTTAAATTGGATTAATTTGATTGAATTGGATTATGGCTTAATATTTGTTATATTTTAATAAATATAACATTATACCATATCTGTGTCCCGAGTCTTCTTTGGTGTGGTGGCAAATGTATGCTCCTATTGAAGGGTTAGGTGAAATTTGAGTGCTTTATCCAGTAGAATTCAGACTTTTTCCATGCTAAGGTGAGAGATTTCATCCTGGAGGACAAGCTATAATAAAAAAGTTATAACAACAGCAGGACTGAATTGATTTGATAAAAGAAATGACCTGCTCTGAGAAATATTCTTCTATTTTCAGCCTGGTTCCAGCAAATGATAATTAAACATTAAAATAAATCAATGTCTCAGAATCTTGGAGATAATAATTACCACAACTGTATCTTACATGTAACTTCAAATTCCCTTTGATATTGGCTTGAGGAATGAAGCCATTACGATTATTAATGGATGTTGAGCAACCTTTAGAATTACACCACCTGAGCTTTGGTGAATTTACACCTTCTGTTAAGGAAAACCAATTAGTTTTCTGAGTTTCTTTTTAAGACACTGAGCTCTGATCTCACTCTTGTGGAACCCTGTGAGGAACCTTCTTCATTTTCCTATTTTAGTTTCAGTATTTTCTGATGCTAAAACATTGTTCAAGAGAGGCACATGCTTTTTAATATTTTTTAAGGACATTAGATGAGTGATAAATGGCATCCTGTCAGCTGATCTTGCCATTCTAGGATTCTGATCCTACACTTCTAAGGCTAGTTCTCTAATTCCAGCTGATTTTCATCATGCTGCCATACTGGGCTTTAAGAATTTGAGACTATGAAATCTAATGAAATCACAAGGCAGGGAGCACAAAATACTTTCTGTGGGATTTACTATAACTTGTGCTATATTGCGTATGTGAAAGATCTATGCCTTGCTCAAAAGCTCACTGGAGTAAAAATAATCAGATCCAAGACATGAAAAAAAGTTGTAAGACAGAAAAAAAGTCATAGGATTATTGAAACCAGGCCTAGAATTGTCACCAGCTTGCCTCTTTTTTTCTTATCTGAATTCTAGACTTATATGTTGGAGGAGGAGAGTGAGCATGTGAGACTGATAGTCTGGTTGTAGTTACCTTTTGGTAAGAAAAGGCACTGGGTTATATCCAATGCTGTTGTTCTGCTTGTGTAATCAACTTCAGCTTGCTCAGTGGAACATCCCCCTCCTTTTTTCACCCCTACATCCCCCCTTCTAAAATCTGCTCCAGAATGTTGGGGGACCCCTCAGAGCATATTTTAGGTGTGTGTGTGGAGACAAGGGGTAATTCTATTGCACAAGCACAATTCCACACATGGAATGTTGGATACAATTAACTCTCTCTTATATATTTATATTAGTGTTGCCAGATCAGAAGCATCCCAAACCCTGAGATTTTAGGGGCTGGCCCTAGTGATGTCATAGGGGTGGGCCCTAGTGATGGCATCCACCACAGCTGCTTGGAGCATACCACTCAAACAAAGAAAATTCTCTGATTGGAAATTAAGATAGAAATCTTAGCTAAATGAGGGTGTTTCCAGGTCCAGCTGAAGTTCTAAACACACTTACTAAGGGACTAGGCCCCATAGACCTCAACAGGACTTACTTCTGAGTACATATGGTTAGAATTGTGCTGTTAGTAAGGCTTGATTAGGGATCCTCTGCAACGATATCCATTTGAAAGCAAGGTTGGCAACCCCCTGACCTGGAATGCCCTGCCAGCCTTTTAACATGGCTGCTCTAAACTTCTTTACAGACTTTACCCTTTACTGCAGAGAGGTTTGAGAAATGAGTAACAGTTAAGAATATTCTCTACTCTTTCCTGGCTACTCTGCTGGCTGATATAAACTCATTTTGACAGCCAACCCAATTCCAGTGAGCAATAATTTGTTATGGAAATAAACATATATGTATGCAGAGATCCTCAGCAGTCTGAGCTGCGTGTGTGACAGTATGTGTATTTACCTAAGTAGCAGCCTTTTACCCTACATTTACATCACTGAGACCTACAACTTAGTAAAATAAGAAAACCTACTTTATTTATAGAAATACACAGTAGATAGGAAAGGCATACCTAGTTCTAACTAACTAAATTGGAGGCATAATGCTCAGACATGGGTATTGGTCTCATGGCTCAAGAGAAAGAACAAAGACAGAGATATCTCCTCTGTTCTCGGACAGTCAAAGAAGAAGGAAGGAGGAGCAGATCTGCTTCCCTGAGCATATCAGTTTACAATGGAAAGAAGTTAGGTAGAGAACAGCACAGGTAAAGGTAGGAAAGCCTAGCCATCTGGAGGACCCTAACTCTATCTTCCTTCTGGAATATAAACAAAGGAACCCAAACAGGAGTTGCTCTTGCCCCACTTCCAACATAATTGACACAGAGAAAACATACATGGTTTGGTCTACCTTCACAGGCAGTAGATCGGGAACAACAGCAATTGAAGCACACTTCTCAGTATGTCAATTCTCTTTTACCACTATTGGGCAAGAAACAAACCATCATGAAAATAATGAGGTGCATCATCAGTGCGTTTAAGGGGGTTGAGCTGAGTGCATGGAACCACTGTTGTTGCTTCTATGGATGTAAGGGAGTGAAGTCAGAGGTAAATGAAATGCAAGTAGAAAAATAAACAGAAAACACAGTGATGATTTCCTAAATGCAATACCGTACCAACCACTACAAGATTCCTAGGAGTAAGGCAGAAAACTCAAAATCCCACAACCAGTCAGGGTTCCTAAGCAAAAACTCAAACTAAAAAAAACCTGGCAGCCAGTCAACCAATGTCACAGAAATCCCCATGCAGCATAACCTCACCCAGGGGCTGCAGTTAGTGCAACATGCTGTGACACAATTGCTGACATGAGAGAGACCCTATCAGCACATAATACCTTTGCTCTGAAATCTGCACTGGTTGCTGATTTGCTACCAGTCCAAGTTCAAGGTGTGCTTTCCATGCTATGGGTTCCAAATAATACTTGTTCTGCTCTTGTAAGATATCAGTCCATTAGTGTAGCAGTACATATATTTTGGAACTCCCTGCCTTATTTTCATTAGGCAGGCACTTCATTGTACTCATTTTGGCACCTGTTAAAAACATTTTTATTAAGGCAAGCCTACCCAGGCATGTAGAAGCTATTGTGTTTTTTTAAATCTATTTTTAACTTACAGTTGGTTTTATTATTTTGAATGTTTTAAAATACCTGTCTTTAACTGTTTTTGCCAATAATTTTATTGCTTTACTTCCTTCTATAAACTGCTTTGAGGTTTTTTTTTTACAATAAAGCAGTATATAAATGTTGTAAATAAAATACATAAATAAATTTCAGAGTCACTGTGGCCCTTGGGTCTCTTTACTCTTTTAGGAACAAAGGAATCTGTCTTATACTGACTCAGACCGTTTGGTACCATCTAGCTCAGTAATGATGGCATGGACTAGCATTGGTTCTCCAGGCTTCCAGGCAATAGTCTTTTCCAGAGACTGAATTCTGGACCTTTACATGCAAAGCATGTCCCCTACCACTGAGCTACAGCCCTTCCCCTGTTTAAAAAAGTATATTTTAAAACTGTTATTTTCAATTTATTAATGAGTGCACAGCATACTAGGGCTGATCCATGCCATTCATTTAGAACACATTCAACATGCAGTTGAAGCACATGAATCCCACCACAGAATCATAGGAACTGTCATTTGTTAAGGGTGGTGGGAACTATGGTTGTGGGGGAGAAGCTACACTTCTCAGGATTCTTTGGGGGATGTCATGCACTTTAAATTGGAGTTGGATGTGCTTTATGTGTATTATGTGAATCTGCATTACTTCACAAACTTTGCCTGCATATATATCATTTTAAATGGAAATATGTTACAACATTTACTGGGTGACCATGGGCTACTCACCATCTCTCAGCTTAATTGGCCCCTCAGGGTGGAAACAACAGAGGAGGACCATGACCATCCCAAGGAAGAAGGGCACACTTAAAATGTAGAGGAAATAATAATTTGTAAATAATAATCTACAACTATAGTGTGAAGTCAGATACGTATCTAGACATAGTGTGAAGAAATATTTATATAAGCGTGAATGTCAAAGTTGTTTATTATTTACACAACCTGTAAAGATATTTATAGTGCAATCATATGCCTATTTATTCAGAAGCAAGTCCCAATGTATTCAATGGGGCTTACTTAGACAGGGAAGCATGCATGGTACTGCAATTCAGTGGTAAGTAACTGCACTCACCAATCCAAAATTCAGAATCATGCCACTTTAAGCTATTTTGCAACTGTTTTGTACCTGTTTTATGTATTTCAAATAGCTTAACTTTTTTCTTGTGAGCTGCCTTGGTTTCCATCCCTACTTCACAGGTTTGTTGGAAATATTCCATATATACACACACTGGAGATGTAAAAATACAATGCACCATATAATAGTTTATTGTCAAAACCAGTTGGCCAGTGCAGAACATTTTTTTAAAGTATTAGTTTCCTGCCAAATAAAAGCAGTGATGCCTGAGTAAACCCTGCCTAACTGCTTTTTTTTTTTAAAGGATTGGATAGGGAGAGAAAGAATTACAACATACTCCTTTTCTATGTTCACTCAAAAGTCCCACTGATTTTCAGCACAATCCTAACCATGTCTGTTCAAAAGTAAGTCCTACTGAATTCCCAGATATGGAATTAGCATTGCAGCTTTACTCCCAGAAAAGCTTCATATTGGGAAGGTTTTCAAAACAGGTTATGAATAAGACAAAGAAAGTGCCCTCTTCAACAGTCCAGTAAAATTTAAACTTATTTGACTCCTTAATTAGAAAAGTATAACACTGCAGCATGTTCACTTTTTTAAATTTCTGTTCAAAATTTATTTGAAAGATGAAATATATAATATGCCATTTTTGCGAGTAATTAAAAAACTCTGCATGCACACTTTTATTATAATTATAACTAAGATTGCTTACTATGTATGCCCACCAAGATCCTGCTGTGATGTTCTGTTGTAGTGCAATCCTATGCATGTTTACTCAGAAACAAGTCCCAGTCCGGTACAGAGAAAGTACTTTTTATGCTGCTGAAAGTTATATATTTACTCAATTCCTGATGTGAGACACACAGGAAAAGGAAACTGTAGGTTTAGGTATTGCCAGGGGGGTCAATAAATCTTGTCAATCACAACCCTAACTTCACATATTGGTGAAAAACCTGAAAGTCAGGGTGTAGAGCAGCCGGTACTAATAGAAGTTGCAGGGGTGGTGGCTAACATTTTGGTTTATATCTTTTGAATCAGACCACCTAGGAATTTAATTTTTTTAAATTAAATTTTAGTCCAGAGACTAAAGTGACTCACGTGGAGACCCAGAGAGGACCTCCAAAAACTGGAGGCTCTGGGCGAAATCTGGAGATCTGGCAACCCTAATTTGACAAGCCCAAGCCTTGTGGCTAAAACATAGTGTGGTATTCAACTAAGTCCAACTCAGAGCAGACCCTTTGAAATTAATAAACCTGAGTGAACCCAAGTTAGTAATGTCTATTAAGTTCATTTAGCCTACTCTGAAGAGCACTGGCATTGAATATCGCCCACAGTTCATGCCTAAATGCTGATAAGCCATTACACAAATTAGATTTGCTTTGAATCAGGAATATTTATGGCCAGGAATGGAATTTCCTGAAAATTTCAATGTCAAGTTTATTAACACCAACTTTTCTAATTTCCATCTCACTCATTAATTAGAAGTGAGTTCCTCTGCAGTTCTGCTAAAAATACAAACAATTCTCACATATTATATGCATTATAATACATTATACAGCCAGCATGGATTCTTTGTATTCAGCGATGTTAAATTGAAAATACCCCTGTACCATTCTGATGCTTCCCATAAGCTCATTTCAAAACAAAACCTTACAACTCTGAGTTTCTGAACTCAGAAACGCTTGTTTAACAACCCTCTCAATTTTCATGGTGATACACAAAACAGAGAGAACAGAGAGTTCAAAGTGTAAAAAGAGAGATAGAAAAAACCAGACCCCTTTTGGACTTTTTTCTGTCAGAGTTCTCATAATCTGTTGAAATTCATTAAAAACCAGCCTTGTTCACAGAGTACCTGTAATCCTATTACTGACCTTGCTCCATACTCTGATCTTCATCTTCTGCAGCTTAAAAGTTAAAAAATGCCTGGCTGATTTTTAATTAGTTTAAGAAATTCAGCATTGAACTGAATGATAATGTCGGGCATGCTCAGTAAGAACCAACTGTCACTGTTCTAAAAGCCAGACTCAGAGCTGCTTGGCTTGGCTAATCAGGGGGCCACACAAACATCAGACTTTGATTTCACATCAGACAGTCATGGCTTCCCCCAATGAATCCTGGGAAGGGTAGTTTGTGAAGGATGCTGGAGAGGAGACTCCTATTCCCCTGACAGAGTGCTGAGAGGAGACTCCTATTCCCCTGATAGAGCTTGAGTGGCCAGAATGGTTCAACAGTCAGCCACTCTGATTGAAGCTCTGTGAGGGGAACAGGGCATCTCCTAGCAACTCTCAGCACCCTTCACTAACTACACTTCCAAGGATTCTTTGGGAGAAGCCATGACTGTGTAAAGTGAAACAAAGGTCACCTCTGGATATGGCCAGGGACAGCTTTGGTTTAAATTTGGGTGGTTGGCTACATGTGCCTACTGTAGAATAAAATGGTGGGGGAAACCCTGAAAAGATGATACTGTTGCAATGTTTTCCTTTTGGAAAGGAAAGGAAAGGGGCTTCCCTCTGCCTAGTGCCCACCCATCCAATCTCCTCCTCTCCCCCTCCACTCCCTTTCTCCCTCCCCATCCCATTTCATCCCTTCTCCTCCCTCCCTGCCCCTCCCCAGGTCAGTTTCACCTATCCTAGGCACAGGAGTAATCCCACTGAACTCAGAAAGCATGCATATGATCAAACCTGCCCTCCCTCCCATCTCCTCCCTCTTGCCCCTTCCCTCACCCTTTCTTCCCCTCTCCTTTCCCCTCCCCCATGGTCAGTTTTACTAATCACAAGCATGCCACCCTGAGCTCCTGCTGGGAGGAAGGGTGGGGTATAAATAAATAAAATAAATAAATAAATAAAATGATTGCAAGTGAGTAAATCTCATTGAACTCAATAAGCAAGCAAATGTTCAAACCTGCCCTCCCTTCCTCCTCCCTCCCATCAATTCCCTTTTGCCCTTTCCCTCCCCCTTCCTTCACTTCTCCCCTCCCCTTCCAATCCCCTCCTTTCCCCTCACACTCCTGCTCTCCCCCCATGATCAGTTTTACCTATCCTAGCCATGATTGCATGGGAGTAAATCCCACTGAACTCAATAAGCATGCAAATGATCAGAACTGCTGTTCCCCTCCTTCCCCTCCCCTCTTCCTATTTCCTCCCCCCTGCCCACTCCAGTCCTCCCTCCCCGTGGTCAGTTTTACCTATCTTAAGCATGATTGCACAGGAGCAAATCTCACTGAACTCAATAAACATGCAAATGATCAAACCTACCCTCTTCCTCCCCCTCCTGCCTGCTCCCATCCCCCTCCTCCCTTCCCATTCCTTGTTGTGTTTCACCTATCCTAAGCATGTTTGCAGAGGAGTAAATCCCACTGAACTCAATAAGCATGCAAATGATCAATCCATTCTTAGCAAACTTGCACAGGATCCCATTTCTTACCTCCCAGATAAAAAGCAAAGAAATTCACTAATAGGCAAAAAACCTTGTGGTTTAAGAACATACCTATATCCAACAGATATTTCTATCAAACTTTAAAAAGCAGGAAAATTGGGCAACTATAGTGAATGCACCAGGGGAGCAGGAGACCTGACCTCCTCTCTGAGATATTGTACTGCCTTACAAATTTGTAAAAATGCAAACACCATTTGGGTTGGTCTTTCACAGTGGTGAGTGGTGGCAACACCTGCAATCAGCCCAAATAATAGAAAGAAGACATTTGTTGTGCTGATCTTGTTTTAGCGGGGAGGAAGCAACAATACTAAAACAGTTGATTTAGTTCTGATAGTCTCTTTAAATATGTTTGATTTACTTTGTAATTTTAGTGACGTTTCCTATAGTAAATCATTTTCTTTTGCTTCTGTTTCTGTGAATATGTGAAGCACAGCAACACTAAAAAAAAGCTCCAAAACAATTGTGGAATAATGGCACTGACTGTTCTGCAGAATAGTTTCCAATGGACATGAGGAGTGTCTCAGTTTGCACAAGGTAAAACAGTGGGAGGTGAAATATGTTCTAGCAAAATTCTAGGTGTGCTCTATGTTTTTAATTGACCATGCCCACCTTGCCTTAAGTGGAGTAGTTTAAGCATAGCCAGCTGAAAACATGCACCTTGGGCAGGCCAAGTTTTTTTCCCAACAGCTAGTGTAATTGCTTAAGTAGCAACATATTGTAATCAGTCTAATTTTACATCAAACTGCAGTTTCAGATTCAACTGTTAATGCACCCAAAATAGAAATAGAATATAACCTCCAATTTGAAAGACAAAATGCTATCTTCACCATCATATGACTTTGATTAATAAAAAGGCTTTGAAATGAATAAAAATAAATTTGACACAGGTTTCTAGGATGAATAATGAGAGAAATATCATTTTCTAGGTTAGATTTTCTGTAGAAACTTTAGTAACACAGGAAAGAAGCAAAGTAAGAAGAACACCAACAAACATACAAAAATGTAATTCTCCATCTTTGGAGATGCCAGGTGTTGCCACCACTCACCATCTGCTCAGAGGTACATGTTACCAAATTCTTCCAAGCTACACAGGAAGTGGACTGTGAAAGACCAACCCAAATTGTGTTTGTATTTTGACAAATTTGTAGGGCAGTCCAATATCTCAGAGAGGAGGTCAGGTCTCCTGCTCCCCTGGTGCATTCACTATAGCTGCCCAATTTCCCTGCTTTTTGAAGTCTGATAGAAATATATCTTGGTTATGGGTAAGTTCTTAAACCACAAGGGTTTTTGTCTATTAGTGAATATATTATATACATATTAAGTGAATATATTAGTTTTTGAAATCTGTTAATTTTATCTATATTTTTATAATTTTATTATGTTCACTGTTGTTAAAGTCTGTTTTTATTGCTGTTTTTATTAATATTTTATACCAGTTTATGTAAAATGCTTGGAGAGTTTTTTAATTAAGCAGTATTTAAAACTTGCTAAATAAAAAACAAAACAAAATATATATATGCTGCAGGTTTCCTAAAGTAACCAGCACACAAACAGATACATATAACAATGTGTATAACTGTATAAAAATAGTTAATACTAATATAAAATTATGCTGCAGAAATATAGTACAGCATATCTTGTAGCTCTTTTGTACTTTTTTGCATATAATTTTGCATATAATTAGTTAGTTTTGTTTTTAATAAATGAACCATGTATGAGCGCGTCAGACATAAGTGGGCACTTGAAACAAGACGCGGTTTGATGCAAGCAAAGCTTGATGAGATCAATACCACCAAATTCTGTGCATAAATCTATAAAATGGATTCCTCCTTATCGCCAAACTGGTTTGAAACTCCTACAATTTCCAAATTTTCAGCTATATGTTGAGTGCCCCATTAAAAAGATCTGGATTGCCAAGAGGATATTCATCTTCTATGTTGTTTCTCTCATAAGATTCTAAATTTTGCTCCATGGGAGGTGATAGAATTGGGTGGGTGAACAAGCTGATGGGCCTAAAAGCTGGGGAACATGATCAGCAGTCAATGTTTCAGTCAATGGCAGGCTTATTTTCAGGTGAATACCTGCCAAGCAGTGCTGAAGAAGTCCATTGTTATGCATGCATTTAAAAAATAATTTCCTATGACCAATTGTGCCAGACTATGGGTGGAAATGTGCACTTGAGTGCACATTAGCAATTCAATGTTAACAGCTGGCATATTCACTTAGATACATATCCTGATGTGCACTTAGATTCACACTCAATTTATTGCCTCCCAGGGCTCCTGCTGGGAGAAAGAGTGGGCTCTAAATCTAATAAATAAATAAATAATGCCTGCAATTCCTGATGTAACAACTGATATGCACACCAAGAACTTAGCTAGATGTGAGGTCTTCATTTTTAGGTTTCCCTGAAATTAAAAAACTTTTCTTCTAGGCTTTCTGAATATTTTATGTGGCCACAGTTACCTGATATATGGAGCTGTATATATATTGTTTTGGTTGTTTTAATTGTATCTTACTGGTTATTATACAGCCACAAGAGTGGCTGTATACTATAGCCAGCGTGGATTTTTCACATTCAACAATGTTAAATTGAAAATACCCCCCATGCCATTCTGATGCTTCCCATAACCTCATTTCAAAACAAAACCTTACAAAACGTATAGTCCTGAACTCAGAAACACTTGTTTAACAACACTCTCAATTTTCATGGTGATACACAAAACAGTCAGAGAGAACAGAGAGTTCAAAGCGTAAAAAGAGAGAGAGAGAAAACCAGATGCCTTTTGGACTTTTTTCTGTCAAGGTTCTCATAATCTGCTGAAATTCATTAAAAATCAGCCATGTTCACAGAGTACCTGTAATCCTATTACTGACCTTGCTTCATACTCTGACCTTCATTGTCTACAGCTTAAAAGTTAAAAAATGCATGGCTGGATTTTTAATTAGTTTAAGAAATTCAGCATTGAACTGAATGATAATGTCAGGCATGCTCAGTAAGAACCAACTGTCAGTGTTCGAAAAGCCAGACTCACAGATGCTTGGTTTGGCTAATCGGGGCCACACCCACACCAGACTTTGATTTCACATCAGACAGTCATGGTTTCCCTCAGAGAATCCTGGGAAGTATAGTTTGTGAAGGGTGTTGAGAGGAGACTCCTGTTCCACTGAAAGAGCTCCAGTGGCCAGAGTGGTATAACAGTCAGCCGCTCTGATTGAAGCTCTGTGAGGAGAACAGGGCATCTCCTAGCAACTCTCAGCACCCTTCACCCTTCACTAACTACACTTCCTGGGATTCTTTGAGTAAAGCCATGACTGTCCAAAGTGAACTAAAGACCTGGTGTGGCCAAGGACAGCTTTGGTTTAAATGTGGATGGGAGGCTACATGTGCCTGCTGTAGAATGGCGTTCCTGCCTTTGTGGGGGCATGTTTGCCGCCACCCCAATCTTCCAGAGGACTCGTGAACGTTCTGGAAGCTTGAGAATGAGCCACGTGGGATCTTCTTACCAATCAGGAAAGGGTGGGAGCAGCAATATATAAGACTGCCCCACCCTTAACACTTGCCTTTTTCGCCTTGCAGCAGCTGATCTTGGTCCTCTCAGGCAAGAGGCTTCCTCAGCGTCCTGCGTTCTCCTGCGTTCCAGCGCCGCTTCATTCATTTGAAGTCTGCTTCCTACTCCTTTCTTTTGCTCATTGGCTCGTTCTTCCAGGGTCGGGTCTCCCGCTGGTCAGCTGGGCTGCAGGCGTCCGCCCACATGTTTTGCAGCCGCCTGGTGGCTTGCCGGCGATCGGCTTCTCCTTTTGCCTTAATCAGCGCTTTTTCTCTCTTCCACATTCCCTGGTATTCAGGGTGGCTTAGTGGCGAAGAGCTGTGGGTTGTCAGAACACAGGTTGTTTGTTTTCTGTCCCACGGGAGTTTGTGAGGCCTTATTCCATGTGGCCCCCCCTCCATTTGCTTTGTTTTGCAGTATAGCAGGCTTTCCTGTTTGGCCTGTGTTCATGTGTTTTCATTACTTAATTGCTGCTTCTTTATTTTTAATTCATTGATTTAAGAAAAATATAATTATAAATTTAATTGATATATAGTGATTGTTTAACTAATTATACAATATATAAAAAGGATTGGTGTCTTGTTCCCCTTCCTCTCCCCCCTCCCCCCCTCAGTTTTGATTGTGGCCTGTTATTCCTTGTTCCTGTTCTTTTTCTTTTTGTAGTGGTATTTCATGTTATTTTGATTGTTGTTATTGCTATTTTCTGCTGTTTAAAGTATTCTTAATAATCCTGGTTATTTAATCTAGGGTCCTTGTTCCTATTCTAATTTTTATAATTATTGTTTCTGTTGTTGTCTTGTTCCTGGCAACAAAAAAGGGCTAATATGCCGCCCAAGAAGGTTGAACAGAAAAAGGGGATTCGTGTGGTGAAGCAGGCTACAAAGCGCCCCCCATCTCAGCAGCACCAGTCTTCTGATGAAGATGATGATATGGGTACTATCCATGCCTTGGTGGCCAGGGTGGAAGCCCTAGAGAGGGAGCGCAGGCTCCCAGTTGATTCAGAGGTGGGTCCCAGTACCGCCCCTTCAGGTAAGAAATCTGCTTGCTTGGCTGCTAAGAGGCCTAAGTCACGTGTTCTTATTGATTGGTTTCCAGGATCACTGTCCTTGAAGCTGCTGCACCTGCTGATGAGCTTGCTGTTCAGATACCACCAGCTTGTTTGTCTGTGGTTCCATCATCAACATCTTCTCCCACGCTCCCAGTCCCAGCTAGTGCTGGGGTCGTACAAGGACAGCTTCCTCTTCCTCCACCTGGAACCCAACCTGTATCTTCTGAAGCTTCCGGGTTTGTGGTGCCTGCAGTGGTTGCCTCCCCAAGTGCTTATACAGGTGAGCATATTGCACCATTACACGTTCACGGCACATTAGTTCAGGCTCCTGGGGCCTTTACACAGCAGAATGCCCCCATGGCAGGTTCTCAGGTACAAGGAGGTGCCCCACAATCTTTGGTCTATATGGGAGGTGTGTTAGTCCCGCAGCAGCTTCAGCTCCCATGGCCTGCTGCGGCTGTGACTCCGAGGCAGCCGCCAGTGGCTCCATCTAGTCCATCTCTCGTTCCTTCACCTCTTCCTCAGGGTGTTTATCCACAAGGCGATACTTCCCTTCCGTTGGGTGACCACCTATTGTTAATGACAAAGGAAAAAGTTTGGCGTGGGCAGTATATTGATATATTTGTTCTCCTTTTTCGCGAAACTGAGACAAAACCTAAGGAGGGTTCTGATTATAAGGAGCGAGAGGTGGCTAAAAAAAAGAAAGTAGATCACGTATGGCCTAATTGGCTCAACGTATATACGATCTATATGGGTGTGATGACTCAGGCTTATCCGTCCAGGGCCATGTCCATGTTTAAATATCAGGACATTATTCATCGGGACTTTCGTGAATTCTCTGGTACCGCTTGGTTGAGGTATGACAAGAATTTCAGGCAAAGGGTGGCATTAGATCCTACCCTTCGTTGGGACATAGAAGATCAGGGCCTTTGGCTGCATTCTATGACACCGGCCAGGCTCACTCCAGGTGACAGGGCCGATAGTGGGCATCTCTTAGTGCGTGCGCAGACTTCCGCCTCTGGTTTTGGCGAAGGCGGGCAATGGGTTCAATCCCACCAAGTCTGCTGGACATTTAACAGCACCGGCTGCTGCCTCAGACGTCCTTGTATGTTCTGACACGTCTGTGGACTCTGTGGTGGCAATCACCCCAGCTCCTCCTGCCAGCATGCCCGTCAGACTCGCCAGGGTCCAGGGGAACAACAACACCCCAAATGTGGGTCTGGCAACAGCAGCAGTATGTCGCAAGGCCAGTAGCCCTATTAAGTTGCTTCCTCTTGCGGGGTTGTTGCACTGTTATCTCAATGGGGGGCCGCTAGTTACCTGTTCCAGGGTTTTTCTGAGGGTTTTTGGATCCCTTTTGAGGGTCTGAGGGTGGCCACTTCCTCCGCCAATCAACCTTCTGTCAGTATAATGGCCCCAGTAGTTTTGGCTAAACTCCAAAAGGAAATAGCTGCTGATCACATTTCAGGCCCCTTTCCCTTTCCTCCATTACATAATTTGAGAATTTCTCCTTTGGGTATAGTCCCTAAGAAGCAGCCAGGTGAATATTGCCTTATTCACAATTTGTCATTTCCCAAAGGTGCCTCAGTTAATGATGGTATCTCTCCAATATATGCATCGGTCAAATACACCTCCTTTGATGAGGCTGTTAGAGTAGTTCGTCGGGCTGGTAGGGGTGCCTTAATGGCGAAGTGCGATATAAAGTCCGCTTTTCGCCTCCTCCCAGTACACTGTGATGATGTTGATTTGCTAGGTTTTAAATTTCAAGGCCAGTTTTATGTTGATAGAGCCATGCCGATGGGCTGCTCTGTGTCTTGTACTGCTTTTGAAGCATTTAGCACTTTCCTTGAGTTGGCATTATGAAGGAAGGCTTCTTCTTCCTTCTCGGCCCATTATCTGGATGATTTTTTGTTTGTGGGTCCATCTGGTTCTTCTCATTGTTTCCATTTGATGCAATCTTTTGAAACTTTAACCACTGAGTTGGGTGTCCCTTTAGCTCCAGAAAAATCTGAGGGTCCTTCTACTTCCCTTACTTTTTGGGGGATTCATTTAGATACTATTACTCAGTCTTCAAGTTTGCCCCAAGACAAGTTGCTTGCTCTGCGGCAGTGACTTTGTTCAGCGATCATCTTGAGGAAGATCACACTTGCTCAGTTGCAAGAACTTGTAGGCCGTTTAGTTTTTGCTTCTAAAGTCATTTCCCCTGGTCGCGCATTCCTTAGGCGTCTCTGTGACGCCATGAAGGGAGTTTGCTCTCGCTTCCATCTCATCAGGGTTACAGTAGGAAAGAGAGAAGATTTTCAAATGTGGCTAGTTTTCTTGGAAGATTTTAATGGTCTTTCCTTTTGGCATGAGGACTTATTATTGGAAGCTGAATTGCAGGTACATTCTGATGCTGCTGGGGGCCTTTGCTTCGGTGTAATTTTTAGATCTCAATGGTGTGTTGGCCTTCCAAGTGGCCTCTCTGCTTACGTCTGATATGACCTTTTTAGATTTTTTTCCGATTGTGGTAGTGGTTTATATATGGCCGTTAGCATTTCAAAATTGCACAGTACGTTTTTGGTGTGACAATTTGTCCACAGTGTGCATTGTCAATGCTCAGACTTCTAAATCTCCTCGCATTATGCACCTAATGCGTGCTTTTGTTTTGCAATGTTTGCGTTTTAATATATTATTTGTTGCCAGGCATGTTCCAAGCTTACAGAATAGTGTTGCTGATGCTCTTTCCCGCTTACAGATGTCGCGTTTCCAGGAGCTAGCACCTGGAGCAGCTCTGGACCCGGTCCCAGTACCACGTTTCCTGTGGAGCCTTGGCAATTAGAAGTTGGGGCTGTCATTGCTTCTGCCCTTGCTCCCAGCACTCAGAAGGCGTAACAGCGTGCCTTTGAAAGATTCCATGCTTTTTGAATCAGTACTGCTCTGCCTATTGCGTGGCCTATTCCTGTATCCCATTTGTTGCAGTTTATGTTACATTTAAGAGGGCAAAATATTTCTGTATCAACCATCGCCGGACACCTCTCTGCGCTGGCCTTTATTTCCAAGGCACGGGGATTGCCGAATCATTCTGTAGATTTTAGGGTCAGAAAGGTCCTTGAGGGTTGGTCACGTTCCACTCCCAGGCCCGCTGACCAGAGGAGGCCAATCACACCCGATGTCCTCCTCCAGATCCTGGCATTGTTTCGTTCTCTATGCTCATTTCAGTATGAGTCGCACCTTTTCGCTGCAGTAACTCTGACGATGTTCTATGGTGCCTTTCGCCCTAGTGAAGTATTAGTCCCCTCTAAGCGTGATGTTTCCTATCAGGCCTTATGCTCTGGCGATTGCACGTTAGGTGCCGATGTAGTGAGGTTCTCCCTACGAGTATCTAAGACTGACCAGAGGGGCCGTGGCAGTATTGTCTCTTTACACAGCTGCCAGGTCTCCGAATTATGCCCTGTGTCTGCAATGCGTCAATTCCTGTCTATCAGGCCAGCGGGCCAGTGTTATCTCTTCATACATGCAGATGGTTCTGCCCTGACTCAGTTCCAATTTTGGGCCATTGTTCGGTGGGCCTTGTTAGCCAGTGGTCATGATGCTGGAGTCTATGGGCTGCATTCTTTTCGAATTGGGGTGGCCATGGCTGCAGCCCTCGTAGGCATGAGCATTGGTGACATCCAGGCAATCGGCAGGTGGCGTTCTCCCGCTTTCAAGACTTATGTCAGGTATTGATTCTAAGTAACGTCGTGTTTCTGTTTTCCTTAGGTGCGCGGAGTCTTCCAGTTCCGGCGAGGATCGTCCTGTGTGGCCATTCTATCTTATTTTGGGCCCACCAGAGGGCCTCTTTGACCATTGCCAGGACGCAGCTGCAGCTTTCTGCCAGAGCTACAGTTAGTTGGGAGGCACGGAGGGGCATGTTGTGGGATGCACTGATGCCCATGGTGTGCTGAATCCTGTCTTCGGCTTGCCGGCCTCATGTCTTATTGATTCATTTGGGGGAGAATGACTTGGTGCAGCGACCGGGTATGGAATTGCTGCTCAAGGTTATTCATGATCTCACATGGCTCATTCGTTCCTGTCCTGATCTCATTTTAGTGTGGTCTGACATGCTTGTGAGAAGGGTCTGGAGGGGTGCAATTCACCCCAATAGGATTGATAGGTCTAGAAAGTAGGTCAATAGAAAAGTTAGGGAATTGGTTTTTTCTCTTGGGGGGGGCTTTCATTCCTCATGATAGGATTAAGTTTGATTCTCCTCACTTGTTTCGAGATGATGGGGTTCATCTCTCAGAGCATGGGAGTGATTTGTTTCTGGAGGATCTTAGGTTGGGTCTTAGGGGTTTGTTTTTGTTGGGTTGAGGGGACCAAGCTTCAGCTGATCCCCTCTTGTGGCATGGGATTCAGGCAGGTGAGGTTTATTGGGGTTCAAATTGAGGCAGTTGAGGCATTCTGGTAAAGGGCACTCCCTAAGGAACTATCAGGGCTTAATGTCTGCTGGGGATCTGGGGAGTGTCCTCATGGGACCCGCTTGCACATCATGGTGAATGCCGGTACGGCGGGGCCAGGATGCGGAGGTTGGAACCACAAACCTGACTCCAATAGCAAGGAGGGAGGATTTTTCCCACATCCTTTTCTGGAGAGTTACAGTCGGAGGAGAATTATTTGCCTCAGGTAGGGAGGGAGTATTCCCTCCCACTTAGATTTAGCCACACCTGCCTGAAGTATTTTATAATTGATAATTGGTTGAATTGGATTTGATTTCATGTGTTATATTTTAATAAATATAACATTATTCCATGTTTGTGTCATGAGTCTTCTTTGGTGTGGTGGCAATAAAAAGGTGGGGGAAATGCTCTCGCTTTCTCCTGCCCTCCCCTCTTCCTTCTTCCTCCTCCCCTGCCCACTCCAGCCCTCCCTCCCTCCCCCCTGGTCAGTTTTACCTATCCTAAGCATGATTGCACAGGAGTGAATTCCACTGAACTCAATAAACATGCAAATGATCGAACCTGTCCTTCTCCTCCCTTCCCCCTCCTGCCTGCTCCCATCCCAGTCCTCCCCTCTGTCTTACCTCCCCTCCCTCCTCTTCCTCCCCTCCCCATCTCCATCCCCTGTGGTCAGTTTCACCTATCCTAAGCATGATTGCAGGGGAGTAAATCCCATTGAACTCAATAAGCATGCGAATGATCAATCCATTCTCAGCAAACTTGGACAGGATCCCATTTCTTACCTCCCAGATTAAAAAGCAGGGAAATTCACTAATCGGCAAAAAACCTTGCTCAGAGGCACGTTACCAAATTCTTCCAAGCTACACAGCAAGTGGATTGGATTGTGAAAGACCAACCCAAATTGTGTTTTCATTTCAGCAAATTTGTAGGGCAGTACAATATCTCAGAGAGGAGATCAGGCCTCCTGCTCCCCTGGTGCATTTGCTATAGCTGCCCAATGTCCCTGCTTTTTAAAGTTTGATAGAAATAGCTGTGGGCTATAGGTAAGTTCTTAAACTGCAAGGTTTTTTTGCCTGTTAGTGAATTGTGTTTTTCAGTTGTTGTAACCTGCCCTGAGATCAGTTGTGATGACGGGTGAGATAGAAAATTCCTGCTCTTTGACAACTCTGTTAACTTTTGACCTTCTATTTATGACATACAATTCCAGTTATATGTATCTTATTATTATTGTTGAGATTTTTAATGTTTTAATGTATTTGTATATTTTTATTTTGTACGTCGCCCAGAGTGGCTGGACAGCCAGCCAAATGGGCAACTAATAAATTTAATAAAATAAATTAATTAATTAAATGTCTTAAATAAATCAATATTACAAATAAGAAAACCTTATCAAGAATGTTTCCACCCACCCCATATACTTCATAATAAAAAAAATTGCTCTATCCTTGAGACGGCTGTATTAGTGTCAGGCATTAAAGAACTATACAACATTTATTTGTGTTATTTGATATTATTTTTAGTTTAGCTTGATCAACAAGGTCAGCTCTAGGGTTAAAGAGGCCCTGAGCAAAGTGAACTCTGGTCAGCCACCTCTAGCAGCAGGCACCGGAAGGCTAGATCTTGCCACCATTTTAATATCTCACAATGCCCCAGACTCAAGACATCATGTGAAATTAATATGGAAGCTAGTGCCTAGCATGTTCAAAGCTCTTAAGCAGATTTTAATAAGGGACAGCACTGGTGTCAATAGAGGGCTCTTTCAGAAGGTTGTGGTTCCAGCAGCTATCCAAGGATACCAGGGGTTGATGCCAGTCCTGTTGATTAATATTTGCAACTTATATATCATTTGATATGGGACCACAGGCTGTAGTCTGCTCTAGGAGCAGTAGTGGTTGATGGCTGCATTTCAGTGGGGCAGTAAAATCTGCTCTGGGTTTGCTCCAAACTTTCAAGGAGCTGTCCAAGGTTCTTCAGACTAAAACCCAGAGCAGATTTCACTGCACCACTGACATGAAGCCACCAGCCACTATGTTGTTGTTGTTGTTGTTTATTTATTTATTTATTTATTTATTTTGTATTTCATCCTTCCTCCCAGCAGGAGCCCAGGGCAGCAAACAAAGCGCTAAAAAGACTTTAAAACATCATAAAAAACAGATCTTATAATACATTAAAACAAAACGGCATTTAAAAAGGGTTAAAACATTATTAAAAAACATATTAAGCAATTCTAACTCAGACGCAGACTGGGATAGGTCTCAACCTAAAAGGCTTGTTGAAAGAGGAAAGTCTTCAAAAGGCACCAAAAAGATAGCAGAGATGGCGCCTGCCTATTATTCAAAGGGAGAGAATTCCACAAGGTAGGTGCTGCCACACTAAAGGTCCATTTCCTATATTGTGTAGAACGAACTTCCTAATAAGATGGTATCTGCAGGAGGCCCTCAGCTGCAGAGTGCAGTGATCGACTGGGTATATAAGGGGTAAGACGGTCTTTCAGGTATCCTGGTCCAGAGCTGTATAGGGCTTTGTACACCAAAACTAGAACCTTGAACGTGGCCTGGTAGCAAATGGGCAGCCAGTGTTCTAGCAGTCACAAGAAGTTCAAGCCAATAGTTGGGAGAGGGCTAGTGGGAGATGGACATAAATGGAACTTGCACACACAAGCAGAGTAGAATAGCAAGAGACATGGCAAAGGTGACATTAAGAGCAGTTTAATAACAGAACCAATTACCTTGAGGTCTTCAAGCAGAGGTTGGGGATGTTGTAGCAGTGGATTTCTTGCATTAAGAAGAGGGTTAAACTAGATGGCCTACAAGACCTTCTCTCACTCTATGATTGCATTACATCAGCTGAACAACAGGTTGGTATGGTTTGAGGAAATGGCTTTGCAGGGCAAATTGGACCCCCTGGTGGGCCAGGATTGACCTGTGGACTGGAGGTTCCCCACCCCTGTTCTATGGGGACATCTGGTCCTACAGGTGCTTATGACTAAAGAAAGAACAAGATGGCTGTTCATAAGCAGAGAAAAGGGAATTATTAATGAGGCACTGTTGGGAGCTAGTGATTAAAGGCATTGAGGAAGGGGAAAGTTTGGGGACAAAGCCACTGCAGTGTTGAATTCAACTGCAGGGAGATTCAGGGACAAGCAGCTGTTTTTCCAATATCTTTTCCTTAATTTGAGGCTGCAGGGAATGATCAGGGGAACACAGAAGTGAGACAATAGGTTCCTGGTTCTCCCAGCTTCTAGCTCCTACACTTGAAAGCATGAATAGATCTATGTCCCCCTACAGCATGTTAATCATTTTCTGCATCCCCTGTGGTCTGAAAAAAGAAAGATGCATGCTATAATCACAAGTAATTTTTATTTCCTCCCAAGAGCCGTATGCCTACCCTGTTTCTCCCAACTCCATATCCAGGAACAGTGTAAATTGAAATTGAATTAATTAGGCCAATAGAATTTTTTATGACTTTTCAGTGATTCTTTTTGTAGCTCTATAATTTTAATATGCTTTAAAATGTTTTCTTGTGAGTGATGGGTAAATGACCTCCAGCTTTCCTCAGAATGCATCAGCATTTTTTTCCTAGCAGAATTCTTGGAAAAATTTCAGCACTTTCTGATCTCAGTTACGAGGATGGTTGCTCCCTCCCTTCCAAGCAAATATAACCTTGTGAAGGGTAGTGTGCTGGTGGTAAGGAGAGCCAAGGGGATGTGTGTAGGCCTCTCCAGTGCCCTTAACAAACTACCCAGGATTCTTTGGGAGAAGCCATGTGTTTTAAATGTGCATTACACCCACCTGCTTCTTGTGCAGAAGATCCAAGGTTCATTTTCTAGGATCTCCAGACTGGTACTGTTAGTTGCTGTATATTAGGGGTAGGAAATATTTGGCCCTCCAGGTGTTGCTGAACTACATCTCCCATCACTTCAGCCAGCATGACCACTAGTCAAGATTGTTGGGAGTTGTAGTCCAACAAATTTGCAGGGCCAAAGGTTCCCCACCCCTGGTGTAGACAATATCAAGCTAGATCGACCAATGTTCTAACTTGGTGTAAGGCAGCTTCCTATGTCCTATATGCATCTCATACCCCTTTGTAATAAACAATACTCAGGAGCATCCAGTCTAGCTACATATTATCTCCTTTATCAAGGAAGCAATCTATATCAGTTCTTCTGCACCTCTGCAAGAATATTTATTTTTATTTATTTAAAATATTTCTATCCCACCTTTCTAGGGCACTCAGCTTACAAAAATAAAATCAGTATTTCTGCATGTAACTTTTATATTGGCACAATTGCTGTTTCTTTCATATCTCTGTCTCTGTCTATACAGCATGCTTCCACACGAAGTTGTCATTATTCAGCTGCTACTCCAGAAAAATGTATTCATGTTCTTCTACCGAAAAAAATCCCCCTGACATTTGTGAAAGATCGGAATGGATCCTCAATATTTTCATTTATGTTTAATGTGTCTGAGCATCCTCCTCCTTTCTGTGTGGAGGGGTTGAGGGTCGGTAGGCATCACCCTATGTTTTTAAATCATGTTTTCTGTCAGGTTCGACATTAGATTGAAAAACTGCTGTCTCCTTCTTAGTTGTGCATGCTGATATTGTGGCAACATATTCCCCATGACAGCAGTCATTAGATGCAGATAAAATTTAATCTTGATAATCAGGTTCACCATCTCTCAGACATAAGTAGCTCCTTCCTTCTATTCTCATAATCTCCCATAGGGTTAGAATTCTGGATATTGAATACAGTTAAACCAATTTTAACTCCTTTGGGCAGGTGAGGCACAAACTAACTAGTGAGGTATTCTCCCTCCACTCTTGCAATCAGGTCAGTAACTTTGTACTGTAACTCCACACCAAGGATGTGGGAAAACTTATCCCTACTTGCTATTGGAGTCAGGTATGTGGTTCCAACTTCCGCATCCTGGCCCCACCGTATAGGTGTTCATCATGATGTGCAAGCCGGTCCCACAAGGACACTCCCTAGATCCCCATCAGAGATTAGGCACTGATGGTTCCCTAGTGAGTGCCCTTTACCTAAAGGCCTCAACCTCCTCTGTTTTCCCCCAATTACCTCACCTGCCCGAATTCCACGCCAGCCGAAGCAGAACAACCCAGACCACTCCCAGGAAGCCAATCAAATCAACCCTAGCAGTATGGAGTAGGCGAAACCAAAGGGATTCTGAATACAGGATCCCCCCAAAAAAATTCCTGCTCACCCCCATTTAGGTGACTAGCGAAGCCCATACTGACAAGGGATGGAGGGCAGATGCCGCAAGGCAAAAAGGCAAGGCTTTCAGGGAGCAGCAGTATTATATACCCACTAATCCCTTTCATTCAATTGGTCTAAACTCACCACCTGACCCCCTTGAAACCTCCGAGAACTTACCCGAGTCTTCTGCTACATGGGGTAGTGGCAAACACGCCCCCTTGCAAAGCAGGAACGCCATTCTCCAGTGCTGTAGACAGGTGACAGTCCCAGGTATAGCCTGGAGGTGTTGAGAACTGAACCTGGGACATTCTGCATGCTCTTTCACTGAGTTATAGACCTTTCCCAAAGAGTGCCAGTGCTTTTTGCTAAAAACCGTGCCAGTACTCACATCTTGATAAGTGCCATGCAGAAAATGGCTGCTGCAGACAGCAAAAAAGAGGTGCTGGGACTCCATACCGGTGAGTGCTGTCATAAAAAAACTCCTGCTTAATACAATGTCATATAAAACAAAGTCCGAGCTCACCTTTTTTTTACACTAAATTGGAGTCATTGACTAATATATCTTATTGGGTTGTGCTTTTTGAAACTAAGTTTTTGTGACTTCAACACCATGCCAATACAGTAGCTTCCTCCCCCACATAAAAAAGGAGGATTAATAAGATAGCTGTAACTATGGGAGTTTGGTAGATACAGAAATTAATAGTCTGGTAAGATTGATGGTTGAAAGAATAAAGAAATTTAAGAGTTATTACTCTTGAGAAATAAAACCATTCTTAGTTTGTTGTTATGCACCTTCAAGTCGATTATGACTTATGGCGACCCTATGAATCAGCGACCTCCAAGAGCATCTGTCATGAACCACCCTGTTCAGATCTTCTAAGTTCAGGTCTGTGGCTTCCTTTATGGAATCAATCCATCTCTTGTTTGGCCTTCCTCTTTTTCTACTCCCTTCTGTTTTTCCCAGCATTATTATCTTTTCTAATGAATCCTGTCTTCTCATTATGTGTCTAAAGTAGGATAACCTCAGTTTCATCATTTTAGCTTCTAGTGATAGTTCTGGTTTACTTTGTTCTAACACCCAATTATTTGTCTTTTTCGCAGTCCATGGTATGCACAAAGCCCTCCTCCAACACCACATTGCAAATGAATTTATTTTCTCTTGTCCGCTTTTTTCACTGTCCAACTTTCACATCCATACATAGAGATCAGGAATACCATGGTATAAATGATCCTGACTTTAGTGTTCCATGATACATCTTTTCATTTGAGGACCTTTTCTAGTTCTCTCATAGCTGCCCTACCCAGTCCTAGCCTTCTAATTTCTTGATTATTGTCTCCATTTTGGTTAATGACTGTGCCAAGGTATTGATAATCCTTGATAAGTTCAATGTCCTCATTGTCAACTTTAAAGTTACATAAATCTTATGTTGTTATTACTTTAGTCTTCTTGACATTCAGCTGTAATCCTGCTTTTGTACTTTCTTCTTTAACTTCCAACAGCATTCGTTTCAAATAATTACTGATTTATGCTAGTAGTATGGTATCGTCTGCATATCTTAAATTATTGATATTTCTCCCTCCAATTTTCACACGTCTTTCATCTTGGTCCAATCCCACTTTCCGTATGATATGTTCTACATATACATTAAATAAATTGGGTGATAAAATGCATCACTGTCTCACACCCTTTCCGATTGGGAACCAATCGGTTTCTCCATGTTCTGTCCTTACAGTAGCCTCTTGTCCAGAGTATAGGTTGCACATCAGGACAATCAGATGCTGTGGCACCCCCATTTCTTTTAAAGCATTCCATAGTTTTTCATGATCTACACAATCAAAGGCTTTGCTGTAATCTATAAAACACAGGGTGATTTTCTTCTGAAATTCCTTGGTCTGTTCCATTATCCAACATATGTTTGTGATATGATCTCTGGTACCTCTTCCTTTTCTAAATCCCGCTTGGACATCTGGCATTCTCGCTCCATATATGGTAAGAGCCTTTGTTGTAGAATCTTGAGCATTACTTTACTTGCATGGGATATTAAGGCAATAGTTTGATAATTACTACAATCCCTGGGATCTCTTTTGTTTGGAACTGGGACGTATATTGAACACTTCCAGTTTGTTGGCCATTGTTTTGTTTTCCATATTTCTTGACAATTTTTTGTCAAAATTTGGACAGATTCAGTCTCAGTAACTTGTAGCAACTCTATTGGTATGCCACCTGCTCTTGGTGATTTGTTTATTCCAAGTATTTTAAGAGCAGCTTTCACCTCACATTCTAAAATTTCTGGCTTTTCATCATATGGTTCCTCCATGAACGAATCTTTCATCCTTGCATCTCTTTTATATAGTTCTTCAGTGTATTGCTTCCATCTTCCTTTTATTTTATCTGAGTCAGTCTGTGTGTTCCCCTGTTGATTATTCAACATCCCTACTTGTGCTTTAAACTTTTAATTTCTGTAATATTTTGGAATAGGGCTCTTGTTCTGCCTTTTTTATTATCCTCTTCTATACAGTAACTATTGTAATAGTTCTCTTTGTCCCTATGTACTAGTCGCTGTATTGTTGCATTTAGGGTTCTGACCATGTTTCTGTCTCCTTTTGGTTTCCTGCTATCTTTAATCATTTTAAGAGTTTCATCAGTCATCCATTGAGGTCTTTCTCTCTTTTTAACTGGAGGTATTTATTTATTTTATTTATTTATTCTATTTGTATGCCGCCTTTTGGGCAAAGGCCCTCAAGGCGGCTCACAAGATCATAATAAGAAAAAATAAACACAAATACAAAATACACATCAGAAAAGAATTCAGTGCACAAAAATTCAAACAACAAACTATTAACATTGTTTAAAAAACAAGGTTCTTTACAGGCCTGGAGGTAATCTGTCCTTAAAATGTAGCACTGCCACTCCAAGAATTTTAGTCCTCAAACATTGCATTTGCATTCTTCCATGATAATGTCTCTGACTTCAACCCATAGTTCTTCTAGTTCTCTGTCACCTAAATTTAAAGCCTCAAATCGGTTCCTTATTTGATTTTTATATTCTGCTAGGATGTTATTTAAATATTATTTTGGCATTATGATTGCTTTGTTGTTCTTCTTTAGCTTTACTCTGATTTTTGACACAACCAGTTCATGATCTGTACTGCAGTCTGCTCCTGGTCTTGTTTCCACAGAAAATATGGAACTTCTGCATCTTCTGCTACCAATTATATAATCAATTTGATTCCTATATTGACCATTTGGTGATGTCCATGTGCAGAGTTGTCTTTTCGGTTACTCAAAAAATGTGTTTGCAAGAAACAAATTATTGGCTTCACAGAATTCAATAAGTCTTTCTCCTGCTCCATTTCTGTCTCCTAGGCCCCATTTCCCCACAACTCCTAGTTCTTCGCTGTTGCCTACTTTTGCATCCCAGTCCCCCACAATTATCAGAACAACTTATTTTGGTGTGTGATCAATTTCTTCCTATACGTCTGTGTAAAATCTGTCCAATTCCTCTTCTTCTGTGTTTGCCATCGGAGCATACACTTGGATGATGGTTATGGTAATAGGTTTCCCATTAAATCTCATTGATATCACTCGCTCAGACCTTGAGTTATAGCTCCTAATTGCTTTTGCTACATCACATCTCACGCTTAAAGCAATCCTGTTTCGTCTTAATTTCTCATTTCCTGCATAAGATATTTTGTAGTTGCCTGATTGAAAATGTCCCATTCCCGTCCATTTTAATTCACTCACACAAAGTATTGTCATGTTGATGCATTCCATTTCTTGCTTGACAATTTCTAACTTTCCTCGATTCATGCTCTTCACATTCCATGTTCCTATTGTGTATGTTGTACAACTCCGGACTCTCCTTTCGCATCTGTGCACGTCAGCACCTGCGCTGCCTTTTGGCTTTGACCCAGTAGCATCATTAGTCACAGCGCTACTCGTATGTGTCCATTGTTCTTCCCCAATAGCTCGTTGAGTGCCTTCTGATCTGGGGGTCTCATCTTCCAGCACTACCTCGTGTTGTATTTTGGATACTCTGTTCATAGAGGTTTTATAGTAAGAGGTATTCAGAGGTGTTTTACCACTGCCTTCCTGTGAGTTTGGATGCATCTTAGTCTGGTGTCTCAGCTTTGACCATTCCGCCTTGGGTGACCCTGAGTAATTAATGACAGCCAAAATCAGGGAAAGTAATTGATGATAAACTCACCACTATCAGAGTTCTACTTAAAACTATCACAAAAATCTGGCCATCAGATGAGTTTATTTATTATTTGTTTACTTATTACATTTATACCCCACCTTTCTTTCCATGATAGAAACCCAAGGTGGCTTATATATGGTTCCCAGTCGGTCTCCCATCCAGGCACTGACCACACCTGAGCCTGCTTAGCTTCAGCAGGGAACTGGCCTTATGTGCCTTCAGGCCATAGCCTGAAGTTTGTAGGATTTAAATGATTTAAATTTCTTATCAGCACGATGCTACACATGCTTAGTTGGATTTAAATCCTACTGTCTTCAGTGGGGCTTACTCACTAGTAAATGTGATTAGGATTGATACCTAACTAATTTCTCTTGAGATAGATTTCTTTGCATTGGCCTCTTAATGAATACTTGAATGGCAGAGGCCACTCTGAAGATTTGGGGCAGTATGTTTCTTTCAAAGAAAACAGCATTTTGAAATCCTTTCTATATTGGAGAATGTTGCTCATAGCCTTTAAACAACAATTATACCGTACTTCAAGTTTGGGCTTTTTCATAGCTGATTTATGACATTTGCATTTCCCTCTTCTCCCGCTGAGTCACGAATAGTAACTTGTAAATATAAATACAATCCTATGAGATTTGTTCTTAAATATCAGGTATCATTTCTCAGATGGACCATTGCAATTAACTTCAATGATTGTAATTTTACAAACAGGTGAAATATAAGGGCAAAGTCTAAATTGTGTTAACTCATATGTGAAGGATTGAAAATATATATATCTTAATAAGCCTAAAAATTAGCTGTTTGCCTGCAACAATTCCTTGTGGGTAAGTAGCTTAGTATACCCTTTTTGTGACACACTAGTATGACTGAACAGCCAGGTAATTTATATTTTTTTGTATTGAACTGGAAAGTTTATCTATATAATTAAAATGTTTTATTAAAAAAAAAAGTAATGCAATGTGTTATGTATATAGCGCCATCAATATGCATGATGCTTACAGAGTTAACATAAACAAAAGACAGATTTCTGCCTGAGATGCTTTTAGTACACATGTTGTCAGGTTGGCCCAGGGGAGTGAGGAAGACAAGCGTATGAGAGATGGGAGGTGCCAAGGTTTTGTTGCAATTAAAGCTCAGCACTAAGGGGCCATTCTCTGACACACACTCACAAAACAAACTCCCAAACAAACATTTGGATGAAAAAGCACATCCTTTTCAAATGAGCACAGCCAAATGTATAAAACTGGTACCAAGAAGCTGCATTACATCTTGGGCCGGAAAAAGCAGCTTGTTTAAGAAATGACTGGGCTGCTCTTTTAGGCTTGTTTTCAATTACAAAGGAGTCTGCAATGAGTGAATGCTATTTCCTCAAAACCACTAGGTGGCATTGTGTCTGTTTTTAACTTTTATACAATAACTTATTCTCAAGTGCCTTGCCCAAATTATCCCTGAGCTGAAGACTTTGTCTGCTTATCAACATCTCTGATTAAAATGAAAGAAAGACACAAGAGTGCTCAATATATTGAGATTTCAAGCAGCTCAAGAAATTAGAAACCAGATACACGAAAAAGCTTGTGAAAGACTAGAATTTGGGCATAAGTCTGGAATGAGCCCTCCTGGATCAGACCAAAGGCCCATGAAGTCCAGCATCCTGTTCTCACAGTGGCAAACCAGATGCCCATGGGAAGCCTGCGAGCAGAACATGAGCACAAGAGCACTCTCCCCACTTTATCCCCTAGCAACTGGCCTTCAGAGGCAGACTACCTCCAACTTTGCAGATAGTTCATACACATCATGGCTAGTAGCCGTTGGCAGCCTTATCTTCCATGAATTTGTCTAAACCAGTTTTAGAGCCAACCAAGTACTTCATCTTGTCCGTCCTACATCTTCTAGCGTTCAGCTTCCTTGGATGATCCCCATTTCTACTATTTTGTGTGTGTGTGTGAAACAGAAAAAAAGTTCTCATCCATTTTCTTCACATCATGACTAATTTTATATACCTCTCTTGTTTCCCTCTTTACTTGCCTTTTTTCCCCTAAACTAGTGTTGAAGGAAAATTCTTTACAAAATTTAGGCGAAACTGTTGATTGGACAGATGTTTATTGCAATAACAAGAAAGTACTGATGGCCATCAGGAGAGAGAGCCCAGTGCTAGTTGCCTGAACACAAAAGGAAGTCTCTCTACCTGAGGCATAGTTACACACAGTTATATTGGCATGGCATTCAAGCATCAAGATTGCCATATTAGGAAGCAGTGTTATATGTAAGATGGGGCCTTCATATATGAGAGGGTACAAGGCATAAACACATTTCCATCTTAACTTGATGACTGCTCTTCTTACTGTAAAAGTGCCTACTCTGTTATAAAATTTTCTCTCTAACCACTTCTGCTTTTCGGGTACACAGCGGTTCTCCGAGCCTACTTCCTTTTTATAACTTAAGCAAATGCAAGCTGCTCCAAGCATTATTATTATGAGATAAGCATTGATTTATGTGAGAAGCAGGCATTTTCCATTTATTCCTGAGGAAGGTTGAAGCCAACCTTCCTCACTAGTGTTGTAACCTTTTCTCAAAGAGGAGTTGTACCACCCCATGAACATTTTTGGTTGCCCTTTCCTGAAGCATCTCCAGCTCTACAATATTCTTTTGAGGTGCAACAATCAGAACTGTACACAGTATTCCAAATGCAGGTGCACCATAGATTTGTATAACATGATGATAATGGCAGATTTATTTTCAGTCCTTTCCCAGTGTTCCCTAGCATGTCATTCACCTTTTTCACTGCAGCAACACACTGAGTCAACATGGTAAGCTAGCTATCCTCCCTTGTTACCTGCCAGTTCAGACTCCTCAAGTGTATAAGCTGTTTTACCCCAATGTGCATCACTTTCAATGTGACATCAAGTAAGTGACAGGTGGTAATGACTGGGGGAAATAACATTGCAGGCAACGTAAGGAGCTCTGTCGGCCTAATTTGCCCTTCAGGCCGGATGTTCCTCATGCTTATTCTGTTGTGAGAACTGTCCATTTATTCATGGTCTCTGGGCAGTATTCAACTAACTCTTCCTGTCAGTGCAAGGATTACAGCTAGTACAACAGGACTTTCCCCTGCTCTCTTCCCCTGAATGCACCCCACACCCTCTCCAAATTTGCTCCAGAAGGTTGGGGAACCCTTAGAACACATTTAGGGGGCACACAGGGGATTTTATGTTATGCTAGTTGTGCTTACAGGACCCTGACTTAGCATCACTTTGGATACCACCTCTGCTTCCTCTTTCTTAACCAATTAATCATCCATAAGAGGATCCCATGACTGCTAAGCTTAGACAGGAGGTTTTTTAGGAGTGGGAACTCATTGAAAGTTTTCTGAATGTACAAGTATACAGTGTTGACTGGGTAATAACTATCCCTATGTATTAGCACTCTCAAAGAAGTCTAAATGTTTACTTAGACAGGACTTACCCTTGTGGAAGTCATGCTGGTTCTTGGCAAGACTTGTTCTTCTACACGCTTGTTAATTCTATCTTTAGAATTAGACATTAAGCTAACTGGCTTGTAATTTCCAAGATGTCTCGCTGGATCCCTTTTTTAAAGTTGGTGTTACACAGGTCAGTTTCCAGTCCTTAGGTATGGAAAATAATGTTAGGGACAAGTTACATATTTTGTTAGAAGATTTATTTACTTACATATTTATAAACCACACTTTCATAGAAAATGTAACAAGGTGGTGCACATTATAAAAATACAATACTGTAATAATAACAGTAAAAGCATTAATCATTAGTGATCACTCATAGCTGAGTAAGATTGTCTTCCAAGATAAGGTCTTTAACAGTGGGTCTGTAAGTGACTGTGGAGGCCAATTCTGGATCCACACAGCCTCCCACAGTGAGGACATAGGTTTCCAGTTGGAAGATGGTTGTGATGAGGATTTATTTGACGTGCCTTCCGCTTGGATCATTTGTCCTGTTCACCCTGTATTCGTGCTTCTTCGAAGTCCACAGCACCTTTGATAATAGATGGCCTCCATTTGAGATGTTCATGGGCCAAGACTTCCCAGTTCTCAATGTTCATGTTACATTTTTATAGATTTGCTTTAAGAACATCTTTAAACCTCTTTTGCTGTCCAACAATATTCTGTTTTCCATCCTTAAGTTGGGAGTATAGTAGCTGCTTTGAAAGATAGTGATCAGGCCAGTCCAGCGAAGTTGATGATGAAGGATCATTTTTTCAACACTGGTAGTCTTTGCTTCTTCCAAAACGCTAACATTAGTCCATCTGTCTTCCCAAGTAATTTGCAGAATTTTCCAGAGGCAGCATTGGCGGAATCTTTCAAGAAGTTGGGAGTGACGTTTATAGATGGTCCATGTTTCACAGGCGTACAGTAAGGTCGGTAGTACAATGACTTTGTAAATAAACATTTTGGTCTCGTGCAAATATCCCGATCCTCGAACACTCTACGCATCATTTGGGAGAATGCGGCACTCATAGAGCTCAGACAATGTTGAATTTCAGCATCGATGTCAGCTTTTACAGAGAGATGGCTGCCAAGATAGGGGAAGTGATCAATGTTCTCCGTATCACACCATTAAGCTGGATTGATGGTGCTACAGAGGGACTAGTTCGCACATGTTGATGAAGCACTTTGGTTTTTTTAATATTAAGTGAGAGCTCAAGCTTTCCATTTGCTTCCGCAAAGACATTTAGGATAGTTTGACAATCTTCCTCTGAATGTGCGGAGACTACATTATTTATTTATTTATTTAATTCAATTTTTATACCACCCATAGCAAAGCTCTCTGGGCGGTGTACAACAATAAAAATATAAATTTACATTTCAATTTTAAAACCACATAATCATCAAATCAACAATTAAACAAACAGATAAAACATGTAACTGACATATACAACAATAATACAGATACTACAATACTAAAATATTAAAAATATTAAAATGCCTGGGCAAAGAGGAAGGTTTTCACCTGGCGCCGAAAGTATAGTAAAGTAGGCGCCAGGCATACCTCATCAGGAAGGGTGTTCCATAGTTCGGGGGCCACTACCGAGAAGGCCCTCTTTCTTGTAGTCGCCTTCTGGGCATCTTTCTGAGTAGGCACCCGGAGGAGGGCCTTCGATGTTGAGCGTAGTGCATGGGTGGGTTCGTATCGGCAAAGACGATCCACCAGGTATTGTGGGCCCGTGCCATGTAAGGCTTTATAGGTCAAAACCAGCACCTTGAATTGGGCCCAGAAATGTATAGGCAGCCAGTGCAAGCGGGCCAGAATTGGTGTCACATGTTCCAACCGCTTGGTCCCGGTTATTAATCTGGCCGCTGCATTCTGCACAAGCTGCAGTTTCTGAACCATCTTCAAGGGCAGCCCCACGTATAGTGCGTTGCAGTAGTCCAATCTTGAGGTTACCAGAGCATGGATAACTGAGGTAAGATGTTCCCTGTCCAGATACGGGCGTAGCTGGGCCACCAGCCTAAGTTGGTAAAAAGCACTCCATGCCACTGAGGCCACCTGTGCCTCAAGTGACAAGGATGGGTCCAAAAGGACTCTCAAGCTACGCACCTGCTCCTTCAGGGAGAGTGTAACCTCATCCAGAACAGGTCGAACATCCAACTGGTCAGGGGATCCATTTACTAACAGCATCTCAGTCTTGTCTGGATTGAGCTTCAATTTGTTCGCTCTCATCCAGTCCATTATCGCGGCCAAGCATCGGTTTAGGACCTTGACAGCCTCACCTGAAGAAGATGAAAAGGAGAAGTAGAGCTGTGTATCATCAGCATACTGATGAGAGTGCACTCCAAAACTCCTGATGACCGTACCCAGCGGCTTCATATAGATGTTAAAGAGTATGCGGGACTCCATATTGGAGTGCCCAGGGTATCGAGTAATGCTCCCCAAGCACTACTTTCTGGAGACGGCCTGCCAGATAGGAGCGGAACCACTGCCAGGCAGTACCTCCAACTCCCAAATCCGCAAGCCTCTCCAGAAGGATACCATGGTCGATGGTATCAAAAGCCGCTGAGAGATCAAGGAGAATCAACAGAGTTACACTCCCTCTGTCTTTCTCTCGACACAGGTCATCATACAGAGCGACCAAGGCTGTCTCCATACCAAAACCGGGCCTGAAACCCAATTGAAATGGATCCAGATAATCGGTTTCATCCAAGAGTGCCTGGAGCTGGGATGCAACCACCCTCTCCAGAACCTTGCCCAGAATGACACATTTGCTACCGGCCTATAGTTTGTTACGAAGGGACCTTGAACTTCCTCATGGGCAGAGCTCACTAGAAATCCAAATTCCCCAAAAGAGAGCAGCAGGATCTTTTGCTGGAGTTACCCGCACGTCACCCCCAGAACATGTATAATTTTACCCTTAACTCAATAACACATACACTGCAAGTAAAATAAAGAGTGGTTTTATTAAGAGAAGGAACAAGGAAAAATATTGCAGTTTACAATTGCCGTTAACAATGAGTAGTTTTTTAACTATTATTCATTCATTCATTCAGCAACACTGGATAGACTAAAGCAAAGAGACTAGCCCTATAAACACTTTCACATTAAGCTCACCCACACAGAAAGAAAGAAAAAAGGAAAGAAAAAGGCCCAGATAGTTGCATATACCTTTCCTGGAGAGTTGCTACAAGCCTAAAGCTGAGAGAGAGAGACTTTCGTATCTAGCCCAATGAGCAAAAGCTCCACCCTTTGTAACCAGCACCAGATCTGAAAGTTCTCACCCAAATCCATAGCTCTGAAATTGTCCCAAAGATGCTAGCGTGCGTTGATAAGAAAAGCAGTTGTCGCAGCCCCCCAGAAGATGAACTGAACTCCCCTTCTCACTCCTCATGTTTTATACCTTTTCCTAACTAAACTGACCCCAAAGTGAACCCAAAGTAAATGTGATCAGGAAGGTGGGAACCCACTCATTTCCTGATAAGTTCCCAGATGATAGGTGTGATCTTTGTTTCTTTGTTTGACAGGAGTTTATCCTGTCTTCTCCAAAGGCTTAGAAATGCACAACACCTCCTAGTTTGAGAGGAGCTATTCTGTTTCCTCGTGATGGCCTAGATTATCATAAACATTTCCTTTGTTTGAAAGGAGCGCCTATTCTTACTGGGTGACAAATCCCAAATTTCCATGAGTCAGGAAGTCTATACCTTCAGGCATTGCAAGATATGTACTCAGAGGTCACAGAGGGGCTGTTTCCCAGGAATCTTTGCTGTTGCAGGCCTTTTCAAACTCTGGTTCACTGAGATGAATCAAAGATTAAAAATTCCCAGTATTTGATACCTCATAACAAGTTATTCAAATTATCTGGGTCCAGCATATTGAAGTTCTAGGACAGAGGTTGACATTACCTTACTTTTTGCTTTCAGCCTACTGAGATTAAAAAGCTTTCCATCTGTTCGATATATATTTCCACACCAGTAGGAAGTTTCCCCTCAATAAGGTGTAGAATCATAGCAATGAAGATAGCAAATAAGGTAGGAGCAATGATGCATCCCTGTTTTACACCTGATCCGACTCTGAATGGATCGCTCGGAAAGCCATTGTTATCCAAAACTGTGGCTGTCATGTTGTCATGAACGAATAGCAAAATGTTCACAAATTTATCAGGGCATCCAATTTTCAGAAGGATGGTCCAGAGAGCAGTTCGATTCACAGCATCAAAGGCCTTAGTCAGATCAATAAACGCCATTTTACCTGTGGTAGCAAGAAGAGAGATACCTCGATAGTTCCCACAATCTGTTCTATCACCCTTCTTAAAAAGAGAGAAAATTATGGCATCCCTAAAGTCTTCTGGGATCTCCTCCCTCATCCCGATTTTTTCGATGAGCTTATGAAGTTGTTGTGTAAGTTCAGGCCCACCTTCTTTAAAGACTTCAGCAGGAATCCCAGCAGGTCCACTAGTTTTGTTGTTCTTCATTTGATTGATGGCTTTACTGACTTCATCCAAATTAGGGGTACTGCAAGCTCGTCTCTAGTTTGTTTTTGTGGAACTTGCGAGAAGACCTCACCAGCCACAATAGAGTTATGATTAAGGAGGTCGTGGTAATGCTCTTTCCAACGCAATGCAATAGACTCTTTATCCTTAAGAAGTTTGGTACCATCCATTGAATGTAAGGGATTTGTACCTTGATTTGTTGGTCCATAGATGGCCTTTGTGGCATTAAAAAAGCCCTGTGGATCGTGAGCATCTGCAAAGTGCTGGATTTCTTGAGCTTCCTTTATCCACCAGGCGCTCTTAAGTTCTCTAGTTCTTCTTTGGACCTCAGCCTTTGCACTGGCATAGATTTTTTTCTTAGCAGCACAGTTAATGTCTTTCTGCCATATCTGGAAGGCTTTCCTTTTCTTGTCAATGATATGTTCAATCTCACTATCATTCTCATCAAACCAATCCTGATGTTTCTTAGTTTGGTATACAATAGTTTGTTCACATGCTGCAATAATGGAAGTCTTCAGTTTAATCCAGTGTTCCTCAACATTTTGAGGGAATTCCGTTGGTAGATGTTTCTTGACAGTTGTTTGAAAGCAGGCTCGCTTAATAGGATCTTGAAGGGCATGGATGTTCATTTTATGCCTTGGTTTTCTTCGTTGGAGCCTACGTTGAGGAACAATAAAATGGCCATAGTGGATCGAATTAATCGGTGATCTGTCCAGCAGTCATCAGCACTCATCATGGCCCTAGTGAGGAGTACATCATGACGATCTCTGGCATGGACAATTATGTAATCCAGGAGATGCCAGTGTTTTGACTGAGGGTGCTTCCATGATGTTTTAAATTTCTCTTTTTGGTGAAAGAGTGTGTTTGTAATAACAAGATTATGCTCTGCACATTTAGTCAGAAGTAGAATTCCATTCAGGCTGCTATTGCCAACTCCTTCTTTCCCAATGGTTTCTGGCCATAAATCAAAATCACGCCCAACTCTTGCATTGAAATTGCTCAAGAGGATGATTTTATCCTCCTTAGGTATCTCTGATAAGATGGTGTCCAGTTGGTTATAAAAAATTTCCTTGATGTCTTCATCAGCATCTAATGGTGGTGCATAAGCACTTAGAATAGTTGCCAGCTGGTTTTTGGCAAGTTTTCACCGGAGAGTTGAGAGTCATTCATTAAAGCCAATAGGAACTTCTGACAAAAGCTTCACAAGATTATTTTTAATAGCAAAGCCTACTCCATGTATTTGTCATTTTTGTTCTGGCAGTTCTTTCCAGAAGAAGGTATAACCTTTTTCTTTCTTGAGTTGTCTTTCTCCTGCTCTTTGTGTTTCTTGGAGTGCTGCTATGTCAATATTAAAATGTCTCAACTCCCTTGCGATGATGGCAGTCCTGCGTTCAGGACGTTCACTATCTGTATTGTCCAGCAATGTCCATATATTCCATGTTCCAAAGTTCAATTGTCTTTTGCGACCACTAAGTGGTGACACCACTGGATGTGGTAATCCAGTCAGGAAGAGAGATGAGGCAGACTATATTTAGGGCACCTTTTCTAGCCCCCTCCCCATACAGGGTGAGCAGAGTGGATCCTGAATAGGACTGCTCAGCCATGGATATAGCTGCCGAACTACTCAACTGCCTCAGTCCCTGAGCCAGGATGACTGAGTCTGCATCCACCGCCCATGTCCGCAATACCTGATGGAACGCCTCTCCCGATATGAATCTACCCGTACACTGCGTGCAACATCGAAGGCCCTCCTCTGGGTTCCGACTCATAGAGAGGCTCGGAGGATGATGACAAGATCTAGGGCCTTCTCAGTGGTGGCCCCCAAACTATGGAACAGTCTTCCTGATGAGGTGCGCCTGGCGCCAACATTGCTTTCTTTTTGGCGCCAGGTTAAAACGTACCTCTTTTCCCAGGCATTTTAATACATTTTAGTATATTTATAACACTCTGGTATATTAAATTAATTGTGTAATATGTTTTTAGCTTTGAGAATTTCTGTTACGTGTGCGGTAATTATTATGTGATTTTATCTTATTGTATTTTTATATTTATGTTGTTCACCGCCCAGAGAGCCGTTGGCTGTGGGCGGTATAGAAACTGAATAAAATAATAATAATAATAATACCTGTCCATGACTAGGGCCTTCTGGATTTCACAGTCCTGCCCCCATCACCATTTGCTGATCACTATGGCAGTTTTGGTTTTGTTTTGTTTTGGTTGGAAGACGCCTGTGCGTGAATTTGTTTTATGTTGGGAGATCAGCGCACAACAATCAACACACAATCTTGACAGAAAAAGGCTTTGATCCAATGGCATGCATACCACGATGACTGGAAGTCTTTTATCTGCTAAGTCTTCATCCGCCTTCACAGCCGTTGTAATGTACACATTATTATCCTCCGCTTGTTCTGCCATTGAGGACTTTCTTGGATAGTTTTGTCTGGTTCCTCTCCCTTGACCTTACCGCCATGGGTGACCATGTTGGGAGTACATGACTCCTGATGGCATCGCTCACAGGGTTCATTGGAACATGCAAGCCCAATCACCACTACAAGGTGACGATCTAGTGAGGGGAAAAGCATTAATAACATATCAATGAAAATTATTTGTTAAAAACATCCAGGTCAGAATGGGACCATGGTAGCACACTGCCACCAATATCCATCCCACAGAGTTGATCCAGAAGGATACCATGGTCAGTGATGTCAAAGGCTGGTAAAGATCAACAGTTTCACATCTGAATTCTTTAAGAACTCTTAGGTGGATGGCATCTGGACCTAAAGACTTGTTAATTTAATTTGTCAGTAAAGCCCAGAACTTCATGTCTTGTTACCACTATTTGCCTCAGTTCCTCAGACTCCTTTCATCAGGACCTTACTTCAGCCACAGATTCACATAATTCATTCAGCTCCTCTGCAGTCTCTTTATCCTCCTTTAGCATGTTTGATTCCTTTGTTCTCCAGGGGTCTAACTACCTCCCTAGCCATGTTCTTGTTTGTAATATATTTAAATATTTTTAAATTGTTGGTCTGGTTTTTAGTGATGTGCTCCTTGGTGGGGGCTTTTGGGGGGGCATGCGGGTGGATATCCTTTATTGTCTGCTTACATTTGTTTTGTCAAACATTGTGTTCCTTTTTCTTCTTATTTGGACAAGACTTCTGTTGGACTTGGTTTTCCTTTTTTCAAAAAAAAATTAAGCAGTTTAGTAGTTGCTACTGAAGGGGGCAAAATAATACACAAACACATTAGCTTGGGTTGAACAAGGGCCACTTTATTAAATCATAATATAAACCTCTTTTAAAGTGACATGGAGAGGGAAAACCTAGGTGCAGGAACTGTCTTTAAGCAAGCATCTTGCCATACAGCTCTCGGGCAACCAGCCCCTGCTGGGGGGAAGGGCAAGCCTATCTGCTTACTCCTCACCTCGGCCACACATAGTAGGTGAGCAGTAATGTTGCGAGCAGAAAGAGGAGGATGGGAGGAGTGGCCTGGCTTAAATAAGCCCAGGGCCCTGCCCCTCCACGCAGCACGTCACGCGTGCATAAAAGCTGTGACGCATGATGTTGCCCATTTTCAGAATGGCGGCGGCTGCATCGCCCCCCATTCACAACTATGTCTCTCCAGTCCATGCTGCGTGGAGGAGCAAGGTTTCATATAGGCACATATAAATCAGACAGTTGGTTATTCTATGATAGCTGTACTACTTTCAGTGTATTTCTGTATTATGCTGCTTCAACATTTTTTTGCTTCCTTTTCAGATTATCAATGTTTCAAATATGTTTAACTAATAAGCGTAGTCATGCTATCCTGAGTTTTGATTTTCCAAAGCTGAAGCTGCCTGAGCTCCTGATGTGAAGAAGTTGGAAGGTGACATTTTACTAATGACTCCTCCAAGAAATTGACAAAAGATTGATAGAGTTATTCTTAAGCAGGTCCCCTGGAGAAGAGTGCGTGCGTGCGTGCGTGCGTGCGTGTGTGTGTGTGTGTGTGTGTGTGTGTGTGTGTGTGAGAGAGAGAGAGAGAGAGAGAGAGTGGAATTACATTAGCATTTTCCCAGGTTAGACTCAAGACACAATATGAACCCTTCAACCATAGTTTTTTTTCTAAATATAGACACATTTGTTTCTGGTTTATAACTAGGTTCTGTGAAGGTGATTAAAAAGATGTCTTGTATGAAATGACATTTCCTGAAGATTACTAGAATGAGCAACAAATGGAAATCACATTATGGGGAAGCTGGTTCCAGAAAAGCACAGTTCTTTTGTCAGAAGCAATGAGACAAATTCTGAATTCAGTAAATTCCTTAGAATCCACAGTCGTAGAGTGCACCCATTCAAAATTTAATATTAAAAAAGTAGATTCTTACTTTAATGGGGAAACAATGAAAAAAATACAAAGGCACTTACCTCAAGCTTGCTTGTAAAGATTCACATTTATACTCTTCTAATTTCATTTTTCATGTCTAATTATGAATGCTGTTTGATTTATAGATTTTATTCAGCTGTGATGTAAAAGTATTGATATGATCTAGTTTACACTTTACATATTTGCCTTAAATTCATTAAAAAGGGTTAGAATGTAAGACTGGACTCAAAAGAGCTACTTGAGGCACATTTCTGGATTCTCACTGGGGGAGGAGAAGGAATTTATATTACACACTCTGTCACTTAGGCCCCACCTGCACTATAGTTTCAGATCATACCACTTTAAACAGTCATTCATTCCCCCCCAAAATCTTTGGAACAGTAGTTTGTTAAGGGTATTGAGAATTATTAGGAGACCCCTATGCCCCTCACACACCTAGAGTTCCCAGAGTTCCCTGGTAAGACCGATTGACTGTTAAACTTTGTTGTTGTTGTTATGTGCCTCCAAGTCGACTGTGACTTATGGCGACCTTATGAATCAGCGGCCTCCAAGAGCATCTGTCATGAACCACCCTGTTCAGATCTTCTAAGTTCAAGTCTGTAGCTTCCTTTATGGAATCAATCCATCTCTTGTTTGGCCTTCCTCTTTTTCTACTCCCTTCTGTTTTTCCCAGCATTGTTGTCTTTGCTAGTGAATCATGTCTTCTCATGATGTCTCTAAAGTAAGATAACCCCAGTTTCATCATTTTAGCTTCTAGTGATAGTTCTGGTTTAATTGGTTCTAACACCCAATTATTTGTCTTTTTCGCAGTCCATGATATGTGCAAAGCCCTCCTCCATCACCACATTGCAAATGAGTTTATTTTTCTCTTGTCCGCTTTTTTCACTGTCCAACTTTCACATCCATACATAGAGATTGGAAGTACCATGGTCTGAATGTTCCTGACTTTAGTGTTCCATGATACATCTTTGCATTTGAGGACCTTTTCTAGTACTCTCACAGCTGCTCTCCCCAGTCCTAGCCTTCTTCTGATTTCTTGACTAATATCTTCATTTTGGTTAATGACTGTGCCGAGGTATTGATAATCCTTGACAAGTTCAATGTCCTCATTGTCAACTTTAAAGTTACATAAATCTTCTGTTGTCATTACTTTAGTCTTTTTGACGTTCAGCTGTAGTCCTGCTTTTGTGCTTTCCTCTTTAACTTTCATCAGCATTTGTTTCAAATCATTACTGGTTTCTGCTAGTAGTATGGTATCGTCTGCATATCTTAAATCATTAATATTTCTCCCTCCAATTTTCATACGTCCTTCATCTTGGTCCAATCCTGCTTTCCATATGAAATGTTCTGCTTATAGATTAAATAAAAAGGGTGATAAAATACACCCCTGTCTCACACCCTTTCCGATGGGGAACCAGTCAGTTTCTCCATATTCTGTCCTTACAGTAGCCTCTTGTGCAGAGTATAAGTTGCGCATCAGGACAATCAGATGCTGTGGCACCCCCATTTCTTTTAAAGCATTCCATAGTTTTTCATGATCTACACAGTCAAAGGCTTTGCTGTAATCTATAAAGCACAGGGTGATTTTCTTCTGAAATTCCTTGCTCCGTTCCATTATCCAGGGTATGTTTGCAATATGATCTCTGGTGCCTCTTCCCTTTCTAAATCCAGCTTGGACTTCTGGCATTTCTGGCTCCGTATATGGTAAGAGCCTTTGTTGTAGAATCTTGAGCAGTACTTTACTTGCATGGGATATTAAGGCAATAGTTCGATATACTGCATTCCCTGGGATATGGAATGCTTCCAGTCTGTGGGTCATTGTTTAGTTTTCCATATTTCTTGACAAATTTTTGTCAAAATTTGGACAGATTCAGTCTCAGTAGCTTGTAGTAACTGTATTGGTATGCCATCTGTTGCTGGTGATTTGTTTCTTCCAAGTATTTTAACAGCAGCTTTCACCTTGCATTCGTAAATTTCTGGTTCTTCATCATACGGTTCCTCCATGAATGAATCTGTCATCCGGGCATCTCTTTTGTAGAGTTCTTCAGTGTATTGCTTCCATCTTCCTTTTATTTCATCTGGGTCAGTCAGTGTGTTCCCCTGCTGATTATTCAACATCCCTACTCTTGGTTTAAATTTTCCTTTCATTTCTCTAATCTTTTGGAACAGGGCTCTTGTTTTTCCCTTTTTGTTGACCTCTATACAGTAACTATTGTAATAGTTCTCTTTGTCCCTACGTACTAGTCACTGTATTGTTGCATTTAGGGTTCTGACTGTGTTTCTATTTCCTTTTGCTTTTGCTTTCCTTCTCTCTTTAACCATTTTAAGAGTTTCTTCAGTCACCCATTGAGGTCTTTCTCTCTTTTTAACTAGAGGTATTGGGGAAGAACAATGGACACGTACGAGTAGCGCTGTGACTAATGATGCTACTGGGTCAAAGCCAAAAGGAAGCCCAGAGGCTGACGTGTACAGATGCGAAAGGAGAGTCCAGAGTTGTACAACATACACAATAGGAACATGGAATGTGAAGAGCATGAATCGAGGAAAGTTAGAAATTGTCAAGCAAGAAATGGAATGCATCAACACGACTTCATTCCATAGTTCTTCTGGTTCTCTGTCAACTAAGTTTAAAGCCTCAAATCTGTTCCTTATTTGATCTTTATATGCTTCTGGGATGTTATTTAAATTGTATTTTGTTATTATGATTGCTTTGTTGGTCTTCTTTAGCTTTACTCTGATTTTCGATACGACCAGTTCATGATCTGTACTGCAGTCTGCTCCTGGTCTTGTTTTCGCAGAAAGTATGGAACTTCTCCATCTTCTGCTACCAATTATATAATCAATTTGATTCCTATATTGACCATTTGGTTACGTCTATGAGTACAGTTGTCTTTTCGGTTGCTCAAAAATGTGTTTGCAAGAAACAAATTATTGGCTTCACAGAATTCAATAAGTCTTTCTCCTGCTTCATTTCTGTCTCCTAGGCCCCATTTCCCCACAATTCCTAGTACTTCTCTGATCCCTACTTTTGCATTCCAGTCCCCCATGATTATCAGCACATCTTGTTTTGGTGTGTGATCAATTTCTTCCTGTACTTCTGCGTAAAATCTCTCCAATTCCTCTTCTTCTGTGTTTGACGTTGGAGGATAGACTTGGATGATGGTTATGTTAATAGGTTTCCCATTTAATCTCATTGATATAACTCGCTCAGACCTTGCGTTATAGCTCCTAACTGCTTTTGCTGCATCACTTCTCACTATTAAAGCAACCCCATTTCTTCTTTTCCTGCATAAAATATTTTGTAGTTGCCTGATTTTAAATGTCCCATTCCCGTCCATTTTAGTTCACTCACACCAAGTATTGTAATGTTGATGCGTTCCATTTCTTGCTTGACAGTTTCTAACTTGCCCTGGTTAATGCTTCTCACATTCCATGTTCCTATTGTGTGCGTTGTACAAGTCTGGACTCTCCTTTTGCATCTGTGCGCATCAGCCTCTGGGCTTCCTTTCGGCTTTGATCCAGTTGTGTCATTAGTCACAGCGCTACTTGTCCTTGTCCTTTGTTCTTCCCCAGTAGCTTGGTGAGTGCCTTCTGACCTGGGGGTCTCATCTTCCAGCACTATCTCGTGTTGCATTTTGGATACTCTGTTCATAGGGTTTTCGTGGTAAGGGGTATTCAGAGGTGGTTTACCATTGCCTTCCTCTGAGTTTGGATGCATCTTAGTTTGGTGTTTCAGCTTTGACCATTCCGCCTTGGGTGCCCCTGCTAGGAGTCTAGCCTCTTGGTCTAGACTCCTGACGGCATTGCTCTTAGCTTCTTCAGCACTCTCAAACACCCTCACCACGTTAAGGTGTGCATCCTAGAGGGAGACTGTTAAACTAAGAATTGTTTATAAAGAGGCCAAGGGAGGATGGAGCAGGGCTTAAATAGCCTCCCTGTCCCACCCCCATGCGATGTGGCATGCATGGCCATCTCACAATCAGGGGGGCTTTGAAGCTGCACCAGGACTTCTCCCAGCATGGCTGCAAAGGCCCACCATCAACAGAGCCCTCCAGGTCTGTCAATGTGCAGAAACTTCAGAGAGTACCCGAGAGCTGTATGGAAATAAATATAAAACATAATACAGATCATTAAACAGTATTAAAACATAAACTCCAACAAGAATTGAAAAACTGCAGAAATAAAATGTTTTCAATTTGATTTTTTTTATTCTGTTGTTGTGCTGTTTTGTTGTTTGCTGCCTTTGGCTCCTTTGGGAGAAAGGAAGGGACTGACATTTTAATTATCAGGGCTTTTTTGTTGTGACAGTACTCACCAGTACAGAGAACCAGCACCTCTTTTTTTGCTGCCCACAGGATACATATTGTCTGGCACCCATGGTACTTTTATCAATATATGAGTACCAGCACCTCATTATTTATCAAAAAGCACTGATCATCATCGTCATCATTTGGGAAGGCTTGGAAGACAATTTTTCAACAAACAATTTTGGGGTTGGTTCACTTATAAACAAAAAGAACTGGCACTCCAAAACTAAAAGCACATGGTCGAGTCACGGCATGCTTTCCTGCAGGGGTATATGGCACCATTAACAGATCTTCATCTCCACAAGCCTATCATTTCTGCCATGAAGATAGATTTGTTAATTAACTATTTTTCAAAATTAACTGTTTTTATGTGCTAACAATAATTCCTCCATCCCAATAGTTTTGCATCACAAAGAATCTTTTACATTTGAAAAAACAAGTTAGACATAATTTGAACTTCTGTTAAATGAGGACAGCATTGGAAATATATTTCCTAAAGTGCACCAGTAGGATTAGATTATCACGTTAGGATCTCAAAACAAAATAAATACTGTATGTTGATTAGGACACTCAATACGACATTGAGCTAAGTCCTTGCACTGGAGGGGATTTGGATACAGCAGAGAAGGTTCTCTGAATCTCATTGGCTTACTTCTCTAGGAAGGTGAACAAGGGAGATTGGAAAGCATGTGCTGTATATTCAGTGTTATGCAAGTGCGCTTAGCACCTGGCTGGAATTCTTCACTCTTCTGAAATTTTCAGCTGCACAACTTGCTTACTTAGAATGCTCCACTCCTTTGTCAGTGCTCTTTTCTGTATATAGAAATCAATTCTTCTTTGAATGCGGCTTGCTGAAAGAAAGGGGGGGGAGAGTCTTTTATATTGGTATTTTATCTCATTTGATCAGTAAACCATCACATGTCAAGCCTTAGTAGTGAAAGTCATATTAAAAAGCGCATAAGTGCTGGTGGCTGATGGGAGAATTGGTATTCAGCAGGATAAAGGAATTAAAGCTAACAACCCTGTAATTACTTCAAGAAGAAATTCACTGATGAAAATAATGAAAAAGGAGAGATTTTTGTTCTCTCCTGACTCAGGTACATCTCTAAGGTCTTCGATGGTCAGGTCCTTTGCTTAAAATGAGAAGCAGAGGAATACAGTAGAAAGAATCGGAATGAAACTGGCTTGCTTGGAGCAATAATTAAAACCAGAAATGGAAGAGAGTGTCAGAAGGTGGGGGAAATGGATGTCTGTCATGTAGATCACCATTAAGTCTGCTTCTCAGTTCATAAAAAAACCCTCATTCATGCAGCAGCGACATAGCAAAGCCAGAGAGACATGCTAATCGTGGCTATGGCCAGATTCTTAAATTGTCATCCTGTCAGGTGTAGTATAGGCTGTTGGGGAAAACACAATAGTCTTCTTTCATTGGAGTATTGCTGCATTAAACCCTTCTTGATGAGAAGCATTTGTTGGATCAATAAGACATTTCCCCACATTTTCCTGCTTCTCTCTTGGGCCTCCTATTTCCACCCCAGGTATTAATTGATTCAAATGACATGTGATAGTGAAAAAAGAAGGGGGTGGGGGAACACACCCACTTCCATTTTCCTTTTCCTGGCTAAACTCTGAAAGCTACCAGCACTTTTAGAGCTGATGCTAAAGTTGCGGATTGCATTTTCTTCTTTTTTTGCAGAGGGGAAAATACCATGTTTACAATTCTATGGCTTTTTTTAAAAAAATGTTTCTTCCTTTCACTGATGTCTCTCCCAAAAAAGGGGGGTTGGACAGGAAGCAATGGCTTAATTAATTGAAGACAAACTAACTCAGTCTTGAATAATCACAGAGAAGCAGGTCTATCATGCTGGGAGACTTGTTTGGATTTTACCTTTGTCCTATTACCATCTATCAACATAGCAACTATCATCAATGTGACTGTCTATCACTTGGAAGTGCATTGTTCATCTCTCCTTGTCAATTAAGTTTTATGGTGACATACCCAGAATCTCTGCTTCCCATGCTTTGATGATTTCACTTACCTGCCTCCTGGGTTTTTCACTCTCTCTCTCCCCTTCCCACCCTTAGACACGTTAACCAATTCCTTGGTTCTGCTGATCAGCCGAGCTCCCAGCCTCATCCACCTACAGAGAGTGAAATGGGTGTTATGTTGCATCGTAGGGGGCAAGTTAAATACTGTGTGCCTCAATGCATATTATTGGGAAATGCATTTGCCTTTTCAAGTTTACAGCTTGTAACTGTCAAGGGATTACACATGAGATGTTACGAGAGTGAACAGTGCTTCATTCTGTAAGTAGGAAGCTGAATGCTGCCGACTTGTAAGCTCTGCGTGCAAGAATCAGCAGGTAGCGATCCTTCTGTTTGGCAATGAGATTTCAGGAAGGGTTTTATTCAAAAGTAGGATTACATTTGAGCATGACATTAGACTTATTAAATCTGAGTACTGCACTGTGTAGCTGACACAAAATAAATGAGGTAATTATTACAAAACCAGCAAGGCAGAAAAGGAAGAGAGAGCCAGAATAGCACCCACCACCACCATCTCCTCTGGAACTGAAGATAAAGAAGAATGAGAAAAGAGTGACAATTCTGAACAAAGCAATCTCATCTGTGCAACGGTACATCTGCAAGATGTGACATGTGATATAGGAGAGGGTGAGGCTGGGCATATGGTGCTGTATTAGTTGGCAGTGAAAGTAATAAAAAGCTGTCAATCCTATTTGGCAGTCAATTTAACAAGTAGTATTGTATCCTGTGACGGAATGGTGCAATGTAGGAGACTTGCCACCAGCAGGCTTTATGTATGCACAGGATGGGGAAATTAGTATGTGAATAAGAGAAAACTCACCAGGAACTGCTAAAGTTGCATGAGCAGCCTCTGTACTATGTTGAACGGTGTGGAACTTCTGCATCACTGGAAGATGGACTGCTGGCAAGTTGTGGGTTGCATCTTACAAGGACTGGGAAGAATGTGTTTGGACACAGCATGGACAAGTTCATCAGGAGGGCTTTAAACTGAATCCTAAGGGGAGAGAGATGTAAATTTGGTGGTAACAACTGATGAAGGCTTGTGCACATTAACAGGAACAGGGAGATCAGCTCTAATAGGGCCCAGTAACAGTCCTCAGAAAAATGTAGTAAGGAAGCCAAGCCACAAATCACATGGTCTTCGATGTCTGTATACTAATGCTCAGAGCATGGGAAACAAGTAGGGCGAACTTGAACTCTTAATACAGGAGGACAGTTATGACTTCATAGGTATAACTGAAATGTGGTGGGATGACTCCCATGACTGGAATGTAGCAACTGAAGGATATAACTTGTTCAAACAGAACAGAAGGAATAAACAGGGAGGTGGAGTCGCACTATATGTTAAAAATATATATCCCTGCACAGAAATTCAGGAAGATGAGCTTAGTAGCTCAACCAAGAGTATCTAGATTAAAATGAATGGGGCAAGTAATAAAAGGAATGTGGTGCTTGGAGTCTACTACCGACCACCTAATCAAGGAGAAGATGAGAATGTAACTTTTGAAAAGCAAATTGCCAATGTTTTGAGGAGGCATGATGTAGTAGTAATGGGGGACTTCAATTATCCCGAGCCAGATTCAAGGTGCTGGTTTTGACCTATAAAGCCTTACACGGTGTGGGACCACAATACCTTGTGGAACGCCTCTCCCGCTATGAACCTACCCGTTCACTTCGTTCAATATCCAAGGCCCTCCTCCGGGTACCAACTCATCAGGATGCCCGGAGGATTGTTATTAGATCTAGGGCCTTTTCTGTGGTGGCCCCCGAACTGTGGAACAGCCTACCTGTGGAGATACGCCTGGCGCCTTCGGTACTTTCTTTTAGGTGCCAGGTTAAGACCTGGCTATACTCCCAGGCATTTTAATGTTCAATGTGTTTCATTTAATTTTTTTTTTCGTTTAACTTGTTGCTGATTTTATTGTAATTTTATTGTAATATTGTATTTTAATCTTGTTTTGTTCACCGCCCAGAGAGCTATTCGCTATGGGCGGATTAAAAATGAAATAAATGAAAATGAAATGAAATGAAATCTGTTGGGAGACAAATTCTGCCAAACATGGCCCCTCCAAGAAATTTTTGACTTGTGTTGGAGATAACCTTCTCCTACAGAAAGTGGAGGAAGCAACCCGAGGATCAGCTATGCTGGACTTGATTCTAAGCAATAGAGATGATTTGGTGGATGAAATGGCAGTTACGGGAACTCTGGGGAAAGTGACCACACCATACTTGAATTCTTGCTTTCAACAGAAGCAAAAGCTGAGAGTAACCATACGGTCACCCTGGACTGCAGGAAAGCTGATTTTAATAAACTCAGAATAATTGTAAGTATGGTTCCATGGCAAGCAACCCTAATGAGAAAAGGAGTCCAAGATGGGTGGGAGTTTCTAAAAAGAGAAATTCTAAAAGCGCAATGGCAAGCAATTCCAACAAGGAAAAAGGGGGGAAACAGCAGAAGAAGCCAATGTGGCTTCACAAAAAGCTTAGAGCTGAAAGCAAAAAAGAACACATACAGGTAGTGGAAAGAATGCCAGGCCACAAAGGAAGAGTACAGGCAGGTATCACAGAATTGCAGGAATGGTGTCAGGAAGGCTAAAGCTGAGAATGAGCAGAGGTTAGCGAGAGATGCTAAAAGCAACAAAAACACTTTCTTCAGGTAAGTCCAGAGTAAAAGACAGAGAAAGGAAATGGTGGCACAGCTACTCAATGAGGATGGCAAAATGATAACAGATGACAAAGAAAAGGCAGAAGTGCTCAATTCCTACTTTGGCTCAGTCTTCTCCCAGAAAAGGGTCTATGACCCTCCTGGGAAACATGACATAGAAGGGACAGGACTGGAACTTGAGATTGATAGACAAATGGTCAAGGAATACCTAATGACTTTGAATGAGTTCAATTCGGCAGGGCCCGATAAACTGCATCCTAGAGTATTGAAGAAACTGGCTGAAGAATTCTCAGAACTGCTGTCTATTATCTTTGCGAAATCATGGAGGACTGGTGAAGTGCTGGATGACTGGAGGAGAGCTAATGTTGTCCCTATCTTCAAAAAGGGCAGAAAGAAGGAACTGGGGAACTACAGACCAGTCAGCCTAACATCAATCCCTGGAAAAACTCTGGAGCAGATTATAAAGCAGTCAATCTGTAAGCACCTTGATAACAATGCAGTGATTACTACAAGCCAACATCGATTTATGAAGAACAAATCCTGCCAAACTAATCTCAACTCGTTTTTTGATCAGGTAACCTCCCTTGTAGACCGTGGGAATGCTGTGGACATAATATACCTCGATTTCAGCAAAGCTTTTGACAAACTGCCCCATGATATTCTGATTAGCAAGCTAGCTAAATGTGGGCTGGATGGAACAACTATCAGGTAGATCCACAGTTGGCTCCAGAATTGTACTCAAAGAGTGCTTATCAATGGTTCCTTTTCAAACTTGGTGGAAGTAATGAGTGGTGTACCACAGGCTCAGTCCTGGGCCCAGTGCTCTTCAACATTTTTATTAATTTGATTTTGATTTTGATTTTAATATTTGTACCCTGCCTTTTGGGCAAAAGGCCCTCAAGGCGGTTTACAAAAGAGCACCAATATAAAGATACACCAATAAAATATCAATAATACATCAATAGAACATCAGTAATACATCAATAAAACAATAAAAACAATACAATTTGCAATACATGTCAAGGTTGTCGCAAACTACCTCCCCCCTCACTTTGGCAAAATAGGTATTATAGACATTGGGCTACTTTGCAAGGCTAGCCACATTCTCTCAGTCATACTCCTATCCCCTGTAATATAAATATAATAATTATGAATTTTATTTGCATTGGCATTAACAGAGTCATATTAAAATGTTTATATTAGAAGACTTGGATGAGGAGGTACAGAGCATGCTTATCAAATTTGCAGATGATACAAAATTGGGGGGCACAGCTAATACAGTGGAAGACAGAAACCAAATTCAAAGGGACCTTGATAAGCTGGAGCATTGGGCTGAAAATAACAGAATGAAATTCAACAGGGATAAATGCAAAGTTCTACACTTAGGAAAAAGAAACCAAATGCACAGTTATAAGATGGGGGATACTTGGCTTAGCCATACAACATGTGAGAGGGACCTTGGAATTGTTGTTGATCACAAGCTGAATATGAGTCAACAGTGTGATGTGGCTGCAAAAAAGGCAAATGCTATATTAGGCTGCATTAACAGAAGTATAGTTTCCAAATTGCATGAAGTATTAGTTCCCCTCTATTCAGCACTGGTTAGGCCACATCTTGAATACTGCATCAAGTTCTGGTCTCTGCACTTCAAGAAGGATGCAGACAAACTGGAACAGGTTCAGAGGAGGGCAACAAGGATGATCAGGGGACTGGAAACAAAGTCCTATTAGGAGAGACTGAAAGATCTGGGCATGTTTAGCCTGGAGAAGAGAAGACTGAGGGGAGATATGATAGCACTCTTCAAGTACATGAAAGGTTGTCACACACAGGAGGGCCAGGATCTTTTCTCAATCATCCCAGAGTGCAGGACATGGAATAATGGGCTCAAGTTGCAGGAAGCCAATTTTTGACTGGACATCAGGAAAAGCTTTCTAACTGTTAGAGCCATACGACAATGGAACCAATTATCTAGAGACGTAGTGGGCTCTCCCACACTGGAGGCATTCAAGAGACAGCTGGACAGCCATCTGTCAGGAATGGCTCAGAGTGGCTGGATAACCAGCCACATGGGCGACTAATAAATCGAATAAATAAATAAATCGAAATCGAATAAATAAATGCTTTGATTTGGATTCCTGCATTGTGTAGGGGGTTGGACTTGATGGCCTTATAGGCCCCTTCCAACTCTACTATTCTGTGATTCTATGAACTTTATTTGCCACCCTGGGCTCCTACTGGGAGAAAGGGTGGGATATAAATCTAATAAATAAAAAATAATAAACTATCACACTTTCAGAAACAGAATCAATCATCCACCTGCAGGACTGCCATTAGTGATGGGGAAAAATGATTAAGTTCATACTTCAAGATGAATCTAGCAAATTTGCACTTTCTGAAATGGTATGCAAACCAAAGCACAGCAATCTCTTGAAATTGCACTTCTGCAAATTTTACAAAGCAGTTATCCAGCCAAGTAATGTGTACAAACATGGATATACTTGGGTAAAGTGTGTATATTTATTTATTTATTTATTTATTTATTTATTGCACTTGTATACCGCCCCACAGCCGAAGCTCTCTGGGTGGTTTACAGCAATCAAAAACATTAAAATAAATACACAATATAAAAATATATTTTAAAAACAATTTAACACACAATTTTAAAATTCAAAACAATATAAAAACAATTTTAAAACACATGCTAAAATGCCTGGGAGAAGAGGAAAGTCTTGACCTGGCACTGAAAAGATAACAGTGTTGGCGCCAGGCGCACCTCATCACAGAAATCATTCCATAATTTGGGGGCGACCAGTGAGAAGGCCCTCTCCCTTGTTGCCGTCCTCCGAGCTTCCTCTGGAGTAGGCACCTGGAGAAGGTCCTTTGGTCTTGAACGTATTGTATGGGTGGGTTCGTATCGGGAGAGGCGTTCCATCAGGTATTGTGGTCCCAAGCCGTGTAAGGCTTTATAGGTTAAAACCAGCACCTTGAATTGAGCTCGGAAACATACAGGCAGCCAATGCAAGCGGGCCAGAATCGGTTTTATATGTTCGAACTGTCTGGTCCCTGTTACCAATCTGGCCGCTGCATTTTGCACAAGCTGCAGTTTCCAAACCGTCTTCAAAGGCAGCCCCACGTAGAGTGCATTGCAGTAAACTAATTTGGAGGTTACCAGAGCATGGACAACTGAAGCCAGGTTATCTCTGTCCAGATAGGGACGTAGTTGGGCCACCAACCGAAGTTGGTAGAAGGCACTCTGTGCCACCGAGGCTACCTGAGCCTCAAGTGACAGAGATGGTTCTAGGAGAACCCCCAAGCTATGAACCTGCTCCTTCAGGGGGAGTGCAGCCCCATCCAGAACAGGTTGGACATCCACCGTCTGGTCAGAAGAACCACCCACTAACAGCATCTCAGTCTTGTCTGGATTGAGCCTCAGTTTATTAGCCCTCATCCAGTCCACAGTCGCAGCCAGGCACCAGTTCAGCACATTGACAGCCTCACCTGAAGGAGATGAAAAGGAGAAATAGAGCTGCGTGTCACTATAGCTGCCCAATTTCCCTGCTTTCTAAAGTTTGATAGAAATATCTGTTGGCTATAGCTACATTCTTAAACTGCAAGGTTTTTTGCCTATTAGTGACTTTCCCTGCTTTTTAATCCGGGAGGTAAGAAATGGGATCCTGTCTGACTTTACTGAGAATGGATTGATCATTTGCATGCTTATTGAGTTCAGTGGGATTTACTCCCCTGCAATCATGCTTAGGATAGGGGAAACTGACCACAGGGGATAGGGAGGGGAGGAGGGGGAGGAGGGAGGGGAGGAGGGGGAGGAGGGAGGGAAGGAAATGCAGAAGGGAGGACTGGGATGGGATCAGTCTGGGTTGGGAGGGGAAGAGAAGGACAGGTTTGATCATTTGCATGTTTATTGAATTCAGTGTGATTTACTCCTGTGCAATCATGCTTAGGATAGGTAAAACTGACCAGGGGGGAGGGAGGGCTGGAGTGGGCAAGGGAGGAGGAAGAAGGAAGAGGGGAGGGGAGGGGAAGGGAGAGGAGAGGGGAAGGAGGGGAAAAGCAGGTCTGATCATTTGCATGCTTATTGAGTTCAATAGGATTTACTCATATGCAATCATGCTTAGGATAGGAAAAACTGACCAAGGGGGAGGAGGGAGGGGGAAGGGGAAGGAGAGTATTGGAGGGAGGCAAAGGAAGGGGGAGGGAAGGACAGGTTTTATCATTTGCATGCTTATAGAGTTCAATGGTATTTATTTCCATGCAATCATGCTTAAGATAGGTAAAACTGATCATGGGGAGGAAGAAGGAGAGGGGGAAGGGGAAGGAGTGTATTGGAAGGGGATGGGGATGGGTAGGGAGGGGCAAAGGAAGGAGGAGGGAAGGGGCAAGAGGGAGGGGATAGGAAAGAGGAGAAGGGGGATGGGTTTGATCGTTTGCATACTTTTTGAGTTCAATGGGATTTATTTCTGTGCAATCATGTTTGAAAATGGAAATAGACTGCCTTCAAGTCAATCCTGACTTATGTTGACCCTATGAATAGGGTTTTCATGGTAAACAGTATTCAGAGGGGGTTTACCATTGCCTTCCTCTGAGGCTGAGAGGCAGTGACTGGCCCAAGGTCACCCAGTCAGCTTCATGGCTGTGTGGGGATTCGAACCCTGGTCTCCCAGGATGTAGTCCAACACTGTCCTGGGGGAGGGGAGGGGGAGAAGATTGGTGGGTGGGCACTGGGCAGAAAAGAAGCCCCTTTCCAAAAGGAAAACATTGTGAACAGTATCATTGTTTTTCAGCATTTCCCCCAACTTTTTATTCTACAGCAGGCACATGTAGCCTCCCACCCAAATTTAAACCAAAGCTTTCCCTGGCCACATCCACACCAGGCCTTTATTTCACTTTGGACAGTCATGGCTTCTCTCAAAGAATCCCGGGAAGTGTAGTTAGTGAAGGGTGCTGAGAGTTGCTAGGAGACTCCCTATTCCCCTCACAGACCTTGAATCAGAGTGGCTCACTGTTAAACTAGTCTGGCCACTGAAGCACTCTCAGTGGAACAGGAGTCTCCTCTCAACACCCTTCACAAACTACACTTCCCAGGATTCTCTGAGGGAAGCCATGACTGTTTGATGTGAAATCAAAGTATGGTGTGCGTGGGGCCCCCTGATTAGGCAAAAGGTTCAGAAGAGGGCAACCAGAATGATCAAGGGGATGGAGCGACTCCCTTACGAGGAAAGGTTGCAGCATTTGGGGCTTTTTAGTTTAGAGAAAAGGCGGGTCAGAGGAGACATGATAGAAGTGTATAAAATTATGCATGGCATTGAGAAAGTGGATAGAGAAAAGTTCTTCTCTCTCATAATATTAGAATTCGTGGACATTCAAAGAAGCTGAATGTTGGAAGATTCAGGACAGACAAAAGGAAGTACTTCTTTACTCAGTGCATAATTAACCTATGGAATTTGCTCCCACAAGACACAATAATGGCCACCAGCTTGGATGGCTTTAAAAGAAGATTAGACAAATTCATGGAGGACAGGGCTATCAATGGCTACTAGCCGTTATAGCTGTGCTCTGCCACCCTAGTCAGAGGCAGTATGCTTCTGAAAACCAGTTGCCGGAAGCCTCAGGAGGGGAGAGTGTTCTTGCACTCGGGTCCTGCTTGTGGGCTTCCCCCAGGCACCTGGTTGGCCATGGTGAGAACAGGATGCTGGACTAGATGGGCCACTGATCTGATCCAGCAGGCTCTTTTTATGTTCTTACGCTCTTAAGCCAAGCAGCTGTGAGGCATTTAGAACACTGACAGTTGGTTCTTACTGGGCATGCCCCTCGTTACCATAGGCTGCCAGCCAAAATACATTAAATTAAAAATCAGCCAGGCATTTTTTGAACTTTTAAACTGCAAAAGATGAAGGTCAGAGTATGGGGCAAGGTCAGTATCAGGATTACAGGTACTCTGTGAACATGGCTGATTTTTAATGAATTTCAACAGATTATGAGAACTCTGAGAGAAAAAAGTCCAAAAGGGCTCTTGCGTTTTTTTCTCTCTTTTTAGACTTTGAACTCTTGATTCTCTCTGACTGTTGGTTGCCAGGCCCAGCCTCCAAGAGGTCTTCTGCATCTTTAAAAGTTGTGCAGAGGGAAGGGAGAATTTTACCTTTTGGTTTCTCCTATTACAGCGTTGCAAGAAAACCTGCACTTGGTTGAATTTTCTCTTCCCTTAAAGATACGGAATCATTCTCAATGAGTTACTGGGGAAGAACAAAGGACAAGTACGAGTAGCGCTGTGATTAATGATGCAGCTGGGTTAAAGCCGAAATGAAGCCAAGAGGCTGATGCACACAGATGCAAAAGGAGAGTCCAGAGATGTACAACGCACACAGTACGAACATGGAATGTGAGAAGCATGAACCAGGGAAAGTTAGAAATTGTCAGGCAAGAACATATTAACATTACAATACTTGGCATGAATGAATTAAAATGGACGGGAATGGGACATTTTCAATCAGGCAACTACAAAATATTTTATGCAGGAAATGAGAAATTTAGAAGAAACAGAGAAGTGATGTAGCAAAAGCAATTAGCAGCTATAATGCAAGGTCTGAGTGAGTGATATCAATGAGATTAAACAGGAAACCTATAAGCATAACCATCATCCAAGTCTATGCTCCAACATCAAATGTAGAAGAAGAGGAATTGGAGAGATTTTACACAGAAGTACAGGAGGAAAATGATCACACACCAAAACAAGATGTGCTGATAATCATGGGGGACTGGAATGCAAAAGTAGGGATCAGAGAAGTACTAGGAACTGTGGGGAAATGGGGCTTAGGAGACAGAAATGAGGCAGGAGAAAGGCTGATTGAATTCTGTGAAGCCAATAATTTGTTTCTTGCAAACACATTTTTTGAGCAACCGAAAAGAAAATTGTACACTTGGACATCATCAAATGTCAATATAGGAATCAAATTGATTATATAGCAGAAGATGGAAAAGTTCCACATTTTCTGCAAAAACAAGACCAGGAGCAGACTGCAGTACAGATCATGAACTGATCGTATCAAAAATCAGAGTAAAGCTAAAGAAGACCAACAAAGCGATCATAATGCCAAAATACAACTTAAATAACATCCCAGAAGAATATAAAAATCAAATAAGGAACAGATTTGAGGCTTTAAACTTAGTTGAAAGAGAACCAGAAGAACTATGGAGTAAAGTCAGAGACAATGTCAGGGAAGAATGCAAAAAGACAATACTTCTAGTTAAAAAGAGAGAAAGACCTCAATGGGTGACTGAAGAAACTCTTAAAATGGTTAAAGAGAGAAGGAAAGCAAAATCAAAAGGAGACAGAAACACGGTCAGAACCTTAAATGCAACAATACATGACTAGTACGTAGGGGCAAAGAGAACTATTACAATAGTTATTGTATAGAAATAGAAGAGGTCAACAAAAAGGGAAGAACAAGAGCCCTGTTCTAAAAGATTAGAGAAATGAAAGGGAAATTTAAACCAAGAGTAGGGATGCTGAATAATCAACAGAAGAACACACTGACTGACCAAGATGAAATAAAAGGAAGATGGAAGCAATACATTGAAGAACTCTATAAAAGAGATGCCAGGACGACAGATTCATTCATGGAGGAACCATATGATGAAGAACCATAAATTTTAGAATGTAAGGTGAAAGCTGCTCTTAAAATTCTTGGAAGAAACAAATCACCAGAAACAGATGGCATACCAATAGAGTTGCTACAAGCTACTGACAGGGGCATCACTAGGGGGGTGCGGGGGGTGCGGACTGCACCAGGTGACACCCTCAGAGGGGGGTGACTCTCAGCTTTAATTTTAAAAAAAATTAAGTTTCTAGGTGGTCCGGTTCTCGAGATATACATAAAAACGTCAGCCACCCCCAGTGGCGTCACTAAGGGGGTGCAGTGGGTGCGGACCACACCAGGTGACACCATCAGAGGGGGGGGTGATTGTCAGCTTTAATTTAAAAAAAATTAAGTTTCTAGGTGGTCCGGTTCTTGAGATATACATAAAAACGTCAGCCCACCCGTTAAATCTTTTTTTAAACTACTGTATAGCACTTCATAGCTTTAACCCTGCCCATTCAGGATTGCAGCCAATCAGTGAAGTGTTTGTTTGACCTGTGGCAGTGTCTAGTAAACCTCATTGCAAGGCCAGAAAATGGTGTTTTCCCCCCGTTTATCTGAAAATCTCATAAATTGGGTAAGTATATATATTTCATTTTTCCCCTCTTGTGTGTAGGAGTCAGATCCTGGGCAGTGTTTTCAAAACCTTCCGAATACTTGCTTTTGTGGGGGCAAAAGCATTGCTAATCCCATATCTCCAGAGTAAATCCCATTGAATTCAATAGGATTTACTTTTGAGTAGATTTGGTTATGAATGTGCTGAAAATCAATGGGACTTTGGAGTGAATGTAAAAAAGAATTGTGTTTGTGTTGTCTTTCTGCCCCCCCCTCCTCCAGTCCTATTTTAAAGCAAGTAGGCAGGGCTTACTTAGGTATTACAGTTTTTATTCTGTAGGAAACGAATACTGATTTTTTTAAAACTAATACTGATTTTTCTGCAATTACCAACTGGTTTAACAATAAACTATTATATGGGCTGTATGTATTTATACATCTGCTGTGTGTGTGTGTAGTCTTTCCAACAACCCTGTGAGGTAAGGTTGGAAACCAAGGCAGCTCACAACAAGAAATAAAGCCATTTAAAATCCAATAACCATAAAGCAAGAATAAACAGTTGGAAAACAGCCTAAAGAGGCATGATTCTGAATTTTGGGTTGGGTGAATGAAGTTTATTTGTTTATTATTTGATTTATATCCCGCCCTTCCTCCCAGTAGGAGCCCAGGACGGCAAACAAAAGCACTAAAAGCACTTTAAAACATCATAAAAACAGACTTTAAAATATCTTTGAAAATATTTTTTAAAAGCTTTAAAAAAACATTTTTTTAAAAAAAGAAAAGGCTTAAAAACATATTAAAAAGCAATTCCAACACAGACTCAGACTTGGATAAGGTCTCAACTTAAAAGCACAAGTTGAAAGGACAAGTTCCTTATCACTTGAGGCTGTAGTTCTCTGCACACTTCCCAGTTTGAGTAAGCCCCATTGAATACATTGGGACTTGCTTCTGAGTAAACAAACATCAGATTGCACTATAAATATATTTAAAGATTGTGTAATTCATAAACATATTTGAGAGTCATGTTTATAGAAATATTTCTTCATACTGTGTCCCAATAAGTATTTGATTTCACACTATGGTTGTAGATGATTTTTTCCCTCTACATTTTAAGTGTGCCCTTCTTCCTGGGGATGGTCATGGTTCTCTGTTGTTTTCATCCTGAGGGGAGGATAGGCTGAGAGATGGTGAGTAGCACATTTAAGGTCTTTTCACCCCCCCCCCTTTTTTATTTGTATTTATTTTATATTTCTCCAATATCTTCCCCTGGCTGTTTTTATGTATTTTAAATATTTTTAGATTAAATAAATAGGAAATCATAATTGTGAACCTTCCTAAAAGCAATTTACCTATCCTTATGTTTTGGCAAAGTGTTGGTATGAAGGCATGCTGGTAGAACAAGAGACCATGTTTGAGGCATGCTATAAGGTGTTTGAGGACTTTGTCACACATTACTTTTTGAGACCTGTAGATTCATGTTGGAAAGAACATGTGCACGTATTGAATGGTGGCTTGGGTGCTATTTTTTCAGTCTACGCTGCATGCGTAGCAAAGGTGATACATCATCTGGCAGCTAGCTTCATAACGTGAGAATGAAAAACATTTGGATCACCATTCACTTGTTTACTTTTCTCACTATTGAGACCACTTCATATATTACTTTTTCATACACAGAAATTTAATCTTTGTATAGGAAAAAGTATTTTGTAAAATGTGAAGGACAGTGGCTGCCCAGTCAGTATAACCACTGTACAGGATCTACTCAGCCACTGTAATTACCTTTTTGTTTTGAGTGCCCTTTTGTCTGGGTCTTGGTTCAGGTGTGTATCCAACTTTGATGTGCTTATGGAAGGGGTGTACAAGTAGTGCCCCCTCAAGTGTGGAGGCTTGGACAAACATTGTGTTATGGAAAACAAAAGTCTGTGTGAAAGTACATATTTGGAAATGCCATCAGTGTAATCCTAAACACACTTAATAAATAATGTCGAACTTGCACATCACAAAATATATTACGGTCATGTCCATAAGCACCAGGAGGGTAGTCGCCCAGGGGATCTTAGTCCCTCTGCTTTTTTGGGAGCAGGGTCCCTATGTCTCCAAGCATCCTACAGTCAGCATGAAAAGGGAGTGTGTTAGTCACTGAGAAGAGTCTTCTAATAGGCTTTCTTGCCTTTTCTGCAGATTGGAGCCAATCAGAGTGAAAGGAGGTGAGTCAGCCACTGAGAAGACTCTTCTCAGTTGCTAACGCTCTCCACTTTCATGCTGATTGGCTCCTAGAGATGTTTGTTGTTGTGAGAGAATGCATTAACAAAGATCTCATTCTTAATCCAGGAGCAAAAAATGGTGTACATGGCTGTAACTATCATGAAGGGACCCTGCAGCTCTGAATTTTCTACTAAACAACTGATAAATACCTATGTAACTTTGTGTCTGGAGACTTATTATTAAGAATCACTTTCCATAATTGTAAGGAGGTGTGTCTACACGCATGCATCCCAGGCACCTAAATGAGAGGAGAGAGCAGCATAGGGACATAAGCAGATGTCTTATTCCAGGGGTTCCCAAACCTTTCTTCTACATAGACCACTTGAAAATTGCTGAGGGTCTGAAAGTATCTGAAAATTTACTATGGGCATATGCAAGATAATTAACTCCCATTAGTAATAAGAGCAATAATTTGAACTGTGCGTATGATATTGTAATTTAAAGGTGTAATTTTAATTTTGCTAGTTGTTTATGTCACTACTATTGCCATTACATTCAGTGATATATGGGAATTACAATTTATGAGTAACATTAGTACAAAAAACATTACTAAGGATTTTGTATGGTCTGGTACGGAAGGAGGTCTATGGGGGTGACACCATGAGTTACCGCACCAGGTGACACCAACCCTAGTGACACCACTGGCTACTGAGACTGAATCTGTCCAAATTTTGACAAAAAATTGTCAAGAAATATGGAAAACTAAACAATGGCCCACAGACTGGAAGAGTTCATTATACATCCCAATTACAAAGAAGGGGATCCCAGGGAATGCAGTAATTATCAAACTATTGCCTTAATATCCCATGCAAGTAAAGTACTGCTCAAGATTCTAGAACAAAGGCTCTTACCATATATGGAGAGAGAAATGCCAGACATCCAACCTGGAATTAGAAATGGAAGAGGCACCAGAGATCATATCGCAAACATACGTTGCATAATGGAACGGACCAAGGAATTTCAGAAGAAAATCACCCTGTGCTTTATAGATTACAGCAAAGCCTTTGACTGCGTAGATCATGAAAAAAGAAATGGGGGTGCCACAGCATCTGATTGTCCTGATGCACAACTTATACTCTGGACAAGAGGCTACTGTAAGGACAGAATATGGAGAAACTGATTGGTTCCCAATTGGAAAGGGTGTGAGACAGGGATGCATTTTATCACCCTATCTGTTTAATCTATACGCAGAACATATCATATGGAAAGTGAAATTGGACCAAGACGAAGGAGGTGTGAAAATTGGAGGGAGAAATATCAATAATTTAAGATATGCAGACAATGTCATACTATTAGCAGAAGCCTGTAATGATTTGAAACAAATGCTGATGAAAGTTAAAGAGGAAAGTGCAAAAGCAGGACTATATCAGAACGTCAAAAAGACTAAAGTAATGACAACAGAAGATTTATGTAACTTTAAAGTTGACAATGAGGACATTGTAATGGGGAATTTTATACATACATACATGTATAGCTAATGGGGAATTCAATATACATAAACAATACGCAAAATATATTCTTTTATAAAGCTGTAAAGGTTCATAACATTTTAATAAGTTTAGTAAGAAAACCAGACCCTTTTCTCTTTGGAGCTGTCTCCCCTGACCGTGCTGGTTTGTTTGGAACTACTTGTACTCTAAACAATTGATAACATTGTGCTGAACATCTCAGTATCCCTAAGATGTAAAAAGAAAGAATTGCAGTAATAAAATGCGTAACTAAATTGCTTTGCTCATTAGATGGAGTGCTTAGCTCACTGTGAAAATGTACTTTCATGTGAAGTACTGAACATTGCCAAATTCACTAGAACACGATGCAGAGAAGTACAGTACCTATCCAATGCCTGTGCAAATGCCTGTGTAATACTATAATGCCTGTCATTCTGATGTGTTAAATCCTTATTGGTAGATGCTAAAGTCTTTGTCCTGAAATGTATAATAACCCCAGACAACCAGTGCCATGGTGCAGTTCTCCACTCACAAAGGGAGAGACTGACCAAGTGTACACTTGTCATCCAATAAAGGCCTACCTTTTTGCTACAAGGCTGTGTCTTCAAAAAACTTTTATTCAAGGACCCCCAGCAAAAGACCCAAAGGAGGAAAATTTCTCCAACAATTGAACTTGTCAAGGATTATCAATACCTTGGCACAGTCATTAACCAAAATGGAGACAATAGTCAAGAAATCAGAAGAAGGCTAGGACTGGGGAGGGCATCTGTGAGAGAACTAGAAAGGGTCCTCAAATGCAAAGATGTATCACTGAACACTAAAGTCAGGATCATTCAGACTGTGGTATTCCCGATTATGTATGGATATGTAAGTCGGACAGTGAAAAAAGCGGATAAGAGAAAGATCAACTCATTTGAAATGTGGTGTTGGAGGAGAGCTTTGTGCATACCATGGACTGTGAAAAAGACAAATAATTGGGTGTTAGAATAAATTAAACCAGAACTGTCACTAGAAGCTAAATGATGAAACTGAGGTTATTCTACTTTGGACACATCATGAGAAGACATTATTCACTAGAAAAGACAATAATGTTGGGAAAAACAAAAGGGAGTAGAAAAAGAGAAAGGCCAAACAAGAGATGCATTGATTCCATAAAGGAAGCCACAGACCTGAACTTAGAAGATCTGAACAGGGTGGTTCATGACAGATGCTCTTGGAGGTCACTGATTCATAGGGTCACCGTAAGTCGTAATTGACTTGAAGGCACATAACAACTATCCTTACTTGACAGTATCTTAGACTCTTATTGAAACAGAGGCTGCCTTTTAAGGTCCAGACAGAATCTTCACCCTTTCCTGATGATCTTTACAACAACAACAGAACCTGCTTTGTTAGGACTTTGGATATCATTTACCTGAAATCACATATAGCATGCAACTTTTGCATTGGCACATCTAACCTGATATGTGTTGGAAAACCCACAATTAGTAATCTGCTACAATGGGGCCACATATTGGTGACAGCAACACATCCTCCTCATCTGTTGCTCTAGGAATTATGTTATCATTCACTTGAAATTGATATGGCATGCAAATGTTTCATTTTGAGCATCTATTGTGGTAGGTGTTTGGAAACCCACAAGGAGAAAGCTGCTACAATGGGGCCAAATACTGGTGACAGCAACATATCTTCAGTATCTGTGCTTTAGGGGGACTGGGTTAGCTGCAATGAAATAGTAGCTGGTAAAGTGTACTTATAAATGATTTTCTTTCTTTGCAGAAGGTTGTGTGAAACAGTGAGATATGAGGCCTGGGGCCCTCAAAGGGGTAAGAAGCAGCCCCCAGGAGAAGCTGCACATGGAAAAGTGTCCCTCCCCAGTTAAGCTCAATGTACTATGGACCTTGCTTACAGACTACCCAGTTTATGGGGAGGCTTGTTTTTGTTACGGGGTTTTCTTTTTGGTTTCTGGATCCTATACTGTGGCCCCTGGCTTGCCCCTGGTCCACAATCTTAAATCTGTCTTAGGTATGGACGCAATGGTCCAGGGAAAGATTAATAAGATTACATTTGTGCAGGGTTCTTGGCCCTTTCCCATCATCCCCTACCTCTGCTCTCAGGATGTCCCCCCTGGTATAGTGCCCAAAGTGAAAGCTAACTAATTCACCACCTGTCATACCCATGGGGTCAGTCAGTAATGGCTTCATACCAAATAGTCTATGAACAGTGCGCTACACTTCATTCGACATGGTGCATGCCTGTGGCAGAGGTGCCTTATGGGCAAGTGTGTCATCTAATCTGCCTTTCGTTTCCCGCTGGTACACATGGCAGATTTTGAGCTGCTGGCTTTTGCCTTTTAGGTCATTTCTATGTGGCACAGCATTTCCTATGGGCTGCTCTATTTCTTGCATGGAGCTCTTCAGTTCCTTCTTGGAGGGAGCAGTCAGGAGACGAGTGTGCTTGGATGTAGTGGGGCACTATCTGTATGATTTGCTGTTCACGGATAGGGCAGATTTTTGGGTGCATGTTAGCACCTGATGTCACAGTTTATAACGTGGCTATGTAACTGGGGGTTCCCTTGGCAGCTGGGAAAATGGAGGATCCTGCCCCGATGTTAACCTTCCTGGGTATCAAGGTTGACTCTGGGGCCAAGGGCTGCAGGCTGCCCGGGGAAAAGCTTGAACTCTTGCAGATCAAGACCCTGGAGTTTTCAGGGGCCAGGCAAGTTTTTCCTTTCTGCCCTCCAGGTGCTGGGGGTCTTTTAAGGCACGCTTATGATGCCATGCTTATTTAAGCCTGTGCCGTCTCCCTAATCCTCCTCTTGGCGCACAATGCCCACCCTGCGCTCCCATTGCTATAGTGTGTTCTGGGTCACTTTGGGGCCAAGTAGGAATTTTTATCCTGCACACTCTTCTTGGTGGGCAGGTTTTTTGCCTGCTCTGCACTGTGGTGGTGGGATGGAATCGGGTTAGGGGATGTTGCTTTTAATAGGTTATTTTGGCTAATTTGGCTAATTCAACAAGGTTAAGGTTAATTCCCTGAGTTTGGTTTAGGTTGTCTGGTCACTTGTGCAAGAAGGGAAGTAAGTAAGGACAGCTAGGTGGCCCCCTTAGTCACCTTTGGAGGTGATTGGTGGTTCTGGAGACCTGTTTGTCAGGGCTTTATGGCCCAAGGGCAGGATATCGGCTGCTTCTGGGGCCTGCTTACCTCATCCACCCGGAGTTGTAGGCCCTGGGGGGTGGTGATGTGGGAAGGCCCTCCTGCTCACCTACAGGTGTGGCTTGCCCTTGCCCCAGTAGGGACTGGTCACCCAATAGTATTGCAGCAGATTGCTTATAGACAGTTCCCACACCTATGTTTTCCCTCTTCGTGTTAGTTTAGTGGCCCTTTGTTCAACCCAGCTTGCTGTGCCTGTGTATTTTTTCAACCGTTGACCGCAACTACAATATTTATTCCCAAACATTCTTCTGTGTTGGGTGGACCATAAATTGCTCTACCACAATATATTAAGGCACTAGAGTTGACTAAAGAAATAAGCATATTTTTTAAACTAAAATCTTGATCAATCTGATTTGCTCCCTGAATCAGCTATTATGTTTCCCAACACAGTTAATGGTGTGTTTGTGTTAACCGTGGCAAACGGAGAAGTCTCTCTGTGAACTGGCCGTAAACTTCCATGAAGAACAAAGTAGGTTATTCTACTGATAAAGCTGTTGGTAGGACTTCTTTGTTTCATACTTAACTGGCTTTCTAATAAGATTTTGTGCTGTAATTCCTTTGTTAGACCATATTTATTTTATTTGCCTGCAAGTCTGTCCTGATCCTTCTGTTTATCTTTAGCCAATGCTTCTATCTTTCTCCTCCCTCCCCAGACTCACTCTTGACAACCTTATTCTCTTTGGCTTTGTTCCTCCTGACTTCTTTCTTCATTTCTACATGGGGAATTTCCCAGATGGATTAACTGACAGAAACCAGATATATCCTTTTCTTTTGCATCTTGAGGCTGCAGTATTTACCAGGAAATATGTCCAACTGGATAAATGTGAAAACAACAATGCATCCCAACCATGAAGCATAAAGCTAGGGCAGGACTACATCTTATTAGGACAACACAGGGTTGTCAGTCCTATGTTTTCCTATCTAGTTGTTATTACATTTATATCCCCCTTCCCTCCAAGCAGCTCAAGGTGGCATACACAGCTCTTCCATTTTATCATCACAACAATCCTACAATGTAAGTTAGGCTAAGAGACAGTGACTAGCCCAAGGTGAGCTTCATAGCTGAGTGGAGATTTGAAACCTGGTCTCTTAGGTCTTAGTCCAACACTCTAACCACTACACCGTTTTTGCAGGGAAGAACTGAGGGATGGAAGGAGGATGCTTCTCAGGCTATTATTCATCAAACATTTATCAGTTGCACTCACAAACCCATTCTGTGGGAAGACCAGCCTGGGTGCAGAATTGGAGGGAAAAATGCAAAAGCCGTGGAAATGTTTACAGGCAGAACTCTACCTGATAAATTAGTAGATAAAGAACTACATAAAGTGTGGGGTGGTTTAAGCACTCCTGCCCCTTATGTGCCAATTCTCTCTTTGGTAACCTTTGTTTTCCAAGGTAACACATAGGTCCTCTCTTGATTTCTTGTTAGTGCGTTGAAAAGATTGAAAATAGCCATTTCACCAAAAAATGTACAGAACCTATAGGCCCTTCCTAAATATTCCCATTGACTTAAATTACGTCCAGCTTCTTCTAGATGGGGATGCACTGTCCCTAAAGGATCAAGGTAAAAGTCTGAGGTGATTGATCCAACACTGTCATTAGAGGCTCAAGTATCCTCTGTGGCTGGAAGCATCTTTTATTAGCTTTGGCTGAAACAGCAGCTGCAACCTTCCCTAGATGGAGATAGCTTGGCCACAACCCCCCATGTTCTGGTAACTTCCTATTTACATTACTGCAGTATGTGATACTGGGACTGCATTTAAAAGTGGTCTGGAGACAGCAGTTGGTCCAGAACGGAGCTGCAAGACTGGGTGGCACGACCATTACATCTATCAGATGTGCTGGCTCCCAGTCTGTTTGTGAACCCACTTGAAAGTGCTGGTTTAAACTTTTAAAGCCTGAAATGACTTGGAACTGTGATAACTGAAATATTGTCTTCCAGAATATTAAGATCCTCTTCAGAGGCCCTACTCTGAGCACCCCCACTGAATGAAGTGAAAAGGGAGATGTTCTTTTTGATAGTGGCACCTAGATTCTGGAACAGTGTTTCCCACGGAAGCAACCTAGCACCATCTTTGTGATCTTTTCAATAACAGATGAATATCATTTATGTTAACCCAGGCACTTTAAACAACTTAGGCTCCAATACACGTCTATTCAGAAGTAAGCTCCACTGGGTTCAGTGGGACTTACTCCCAGATAAGTGTGTATTGGATGGAAGCCTTAGGTAGTTCCAGCCACTCAGTTTTTAAAATCTGTCTGTTAACTTTGGGTGTGCAGTGGGTTCTGTTTTGTCATATTTCTGAAAGGTGTTTTGTGGTTTTATGCCTTATTTTGTATTTTATTTTTTTTTAAATAAAAACTTGTTCATTGTAAGCCACTTAGATAACTTTATATTATGGGGTGATAGGTAAATGTCATAAATATATAAATATGTAGAAATGAAATTGTGTTCATTCTTGCATGTCCTCTATATTTCTTTTTAGCTCTCTTGCTTACTCTTTCACACACACATATATACTGTATATATACACACACAAGGCAAAAATCTTAGTTGAGATTTTCTGATTTGCTTCTGGCCATTGAACTATGTTGCCTTCAGCTTATGCTGATTTTATGCTCTTTGAAGACTTACATTTGCTTCTGCTTTCGTTCTTCTTATTGATGAGGATGCAATGTGCAGTTTAAATCCATTGTTCAGAATCAATCTATATTCTGGTATGACCTTTAGCAAAATGTGAGCATTTTTCACTACTGCTCTTCCTGTTTGCTCTGGTCAACCTTAAAAGATAATAAAAACATTTTTGTTTTGATACATTTATAGCATGATCCTAAATGTTTGTTTTGAAATGAAATTCCAGTGATGGCACATCTCCTAGTAATCATACTTGCAGCCATGCAATCCAATCATATGCATGTTTATTTGGAATTATGGTACTGAGTTTATTGGGAAACGTGTATTAAGTTGCAGCCTTACAGTACAAGCCTATACATGCCTACTCAGTTCTACTGAGTTCAGTGGGGCTTACTCCCATGAAAGTGGGCATAGGGTTGCAGCTATAATGTCAAATCTGTCTTCTGAAATATTATTGACAGGCAAATAACTCCTCTTTAGTTTTCTCCTGTTGATGTGAGTGAACAAATAAAGGTGCATGAGTCTCAAATGAGATGCTGCTATCATAAAAAAGGTTTTGTATTCTGTGACATAAATTATGTTTGATTGGGCCCTTCATGTTTGTACTGCTTCAGTTAACCTTTTGTTTAACAGTAGAAGTCTATTTATAGAGTGACTCATACAATTGGAAATTTCCCTATTTTATCTGACAAAATTGTCCTGAAATATTGAACATATATTTTTTTAATTAATTCTTCCCCCCCCCCAAAAAAAAAAAATTACCGGCACTAGGCTATTTCCTGCCATTGGCATCAGTACACAACCTAATTAGCCCATGTGAAACTTGCTGTAATGTTTTCACGTAGGCCAATATTTGGATTCCTATGGCCCTTAAAACTACAACCAATTGCAGCACTAACATACATCCTAAGAATCTCAGTAAAGATAAGTACAATTTCCCTAGACAAATCTAAATGGCATGTTTTTATATTATTATTTTGCTTCCGCCATCCCATATATGACAGCTGAACAAGCCAGATGATATTCTGGTCTTCCTTTGTAAGCTTCAAGAACTGCTTGCATAGCCTTTTTCTGAGTGCCCCCTTACATCAGTTCTCCCATTTGTGCCCTAATCAGGCTGACACCTCCATAGTTTCACCAGTACTAAAGCATTATATCCTCTTGCACATTAATCATTAGGCCACTGTTTTCCTGGACCTCAGTGTACAATTCCACTTGTCAGGGATGGTGGAAGATGTAGTCCAACAAAATCTGGAGGGCTATATATTGCCCTTGCCTTGGCTAACAACTTGCATTGCTTTGATGTCCCAGACATTTCTGCACATTTCTAAGTAGCTAAAATAGTCCCGATGATACTCTATGGGGCACCAATTTGGTATCCCTATTTTAAAGGATCACTTGAAGGAATTCAATCCTTCTTTCTTAGATCTATTTTTGGTGTCCCAAGATGTGTCTCTGGAGCTACCTTTAATTTGGAGGCTGATCTTAACCCTTTAAAATGCTTAGCTTGGATCTATGTCATCCAATTCTGGCTACGCTACTGTCATGTCTACTCAAGGCTCACTTATTTCTCAGGTAATGAGAAACCCTCTCAAGCCATCTTAGACCAAGGTAGTGGTGGATAAAATTGTTTCGGTTGGCCTTTCTCCTTCTGACCTGCTCTCTGTGGAACTTGGTAGGGCCAAGGTGATTGTCAAACAGCGGCTAGTGGACACTGACATCCAAGAACTTCTTGTAGCTGCTTTGGGCCCCTGCCCCCCTCGATCACTGGGTCTAACAGGTTTCCTCTGTAAAGACAGGATGCTCTACTTAAGCTGGCTATCTGTACCTAAGTACAGGAGGGCATTTTCTTTGGCCAGATTCAACGCCCTACCTTCTTAACTCTTGGAGGGTAGATATGATAAAACCCCAAGGAATAATAGATGCTGGCCTTGTGATAATGCCGGTCTGTTTTACATGTTCTGTTTAATTGTAGGTATTATGAAGCGGCCAGAAAAGATCTTTTATACCCCATTATGCAACCCCTTCCAGGCCGCTCCCCTGAGGCTCTTCTGCCTGTTTTACTAGAGGGTTCTGACAAAGCAACTACTGTTCAAGTAGCCAAATTCCTGAACTTGGCCATTGTGACCAGACCCTGTATGATTGTGAATTGCAATTAATTTTATCGTATTGCTCTGATGTCTGTCATAGCTCTGTTATCAAGCAGTCTTATGTTAATATTTTATGTTGTATTGTGGTCGGTTGACTCAAATAAAATTATTCATTCATTCAAAAAAAAAAGTAGCTAATACTGTTTTCCAGCTTTTTTTGTTGTTGTTCATATTCATCTTCATGTTTGTCCAGCTGTCACTCCCTAACAACAGCTGCCATAGTTTCATTGCAGTCCATGTTTTCAGTTTATCCCAGACATTTTACCCTCTGGTTATTCATGATTATTCTGAGAAGAAAAATGGCAAACAATGTTGCACTGCTTGGTAACATTTAGCAGACATCTACCTGCCTATCTATATTTATATAGGCTGCTTGTTCTGACTCAGCTGGGCATTGTGCTCTTTGTTGTATTGTCCCTTGTCTCTGAATTCCAGATCTGCGTTAATTTTCCCATTGTTGATCTGTTAGTAACTGATCAAGCCTTAGTATCATGCAGTATTAGTGCAGTATAATGCACTGACTGGTTGTTCCTCTATAGCAGCCTTTCCCAACCAGTGTGCCTCCAGATGTTGTTGGACCACAACTCCCATCTTTCCTGACCATTGGCAATGCTGGCTGAGGCTGATGGGAGTTGTGGTCCAACAACATCTGGAGGCACACTGGTTGGGAAAGGCTGCTCTATATAATATCTAATGCTGTTTATACCAGTTGCTCTCAGAAGAAGAAAAGACTCCTTCTGGCTTCAATTCTTTGTCACTCTGAGTTGCAGCTTGGAAGTTCTCACCTTGTATTGTCTTTTCACCTCATCCATACCACTTTTTTAATCCCTGACAGATTCAGCCTTCTATTAATCCTTAAGTGTATTACCCCTGTGCTTTATCGCCTCCACTGGCTCCCAATTTGTTTCCGTAACCAATTCAAAGTGCTGGTTCTGACCTTTAAAACCCTAAATGGTCTTGGACCAATGTACCTGAGATTCTTAGGATTCATGTTAGTGCTGCAATTGGTTGTAGTTTTAAGGGCCATAGGAATCCAAATATTGCCCTAGGTGAAAACATTACAGCAAGTTTCACACGGGCTGATTAGGTTGTGTACTTACACCTATATGTACCTGTGCGGGATTTAAGATCATCTGCCTCTGGTCTCCTCTGCGTGCCTGGAGTGAAAGATGTTAGATTGACAGGCACTTGGGAGAGAGCTTTTTCAGCTGTGGCCCCACGCTTTGGAATACTCTACCCCAAGAAGTTCGTTCTGCTTCCTCCCTGTTGGTTTTCTGGAGACTTCTGAAAACAATCTTATTCTGGAGACCCTTTGGGAGGGATTGAAGGTAGAGCCTGACACTGATTTTATGCCTTCTGCGTTAAATTTTACCTTTGTAGTCCCTTTAGTATATATATGTATGTATGTATGTGTGTGTGTGTGTGTGTGTGTGCATATAGTATTTTATGTATTTTAAATTTATTTTAATGTTTTTGAGATTTTACTGTTTACAATTTTATTATGTACATGTCTGATTTTATTTTTGTAAGCCACCCTGAGTGCCCTATTATAGGGTAGAAGGGCAGGATAGAGATATTTTAAATAAATAAATAAATAATTTTCTTGTGCTAAGTATCTTATCACTTGCATTTCTAAGTTGTTTTCTGTCCAAGTTGTGTTCATTTTATTAATAAAGTTGAAGACTGATATGCATGATGGTGTGAAGTTGATATGAGTTGAGGTGTGAATGTGAAACATGTATCGTAACGTACATTGAAGCTACAATGCTCCCCCAAAATAAAAGAATAAAGTATAATATTAAAATTAGAGATGGGATCTGCTTGTTGATGCTGGTACAATCGCATTCCATTGAACTGCCAGGTGGTTCCATTTGTGTTCACTTATTTTCTGCTGTCCTGTTATGTTATGTTAGCATTTAGATTTTTTTCCTCCCCCAAAATAATGATATTGTTATCAGTATTTCTAACAATGTTTTCCCTTCAGAAAGGAAAGTGACTTTCTTTCTGCCCAGTGCCCACCCACACAATCCCCCCTTTGCCTCCATCTACTCCCAAATCGTATTGTATCCTCCCCATTCCCCAGCCATGGGAGAAAGCAAGAGATTGCCTGGTCAGTTTTATGTTAGCAAATCACCTCATTGACTGAAGTTAAAGGGAATACAACGATAACAATATCATTAGATTAAATGCAGGTTTTGTTGTTTTAAATCCTGTGTGAGGAAAAGCCATGAAAGCTCACAGCATTCAGTCCACAAAGATAGCAAACATGTGTGAACTATCGGGAAGTCTGGTGCCAAGTTTGATTTTAGCAAAAATTTTGCCCATCCCTAATTAAAATACACATCATAAATCATAAACGAAGCAAGATAATTTTTATACCTTTCTGAGGAAGAAATAAAACCACATGGCAGCACAGATATGCTCCCCATATTTCTCAGTGGGACTGAACAGGCTTCTTTTGAGCTGTGTGCACAAGTTTGTTGATGAGATTTCTCACATACTGTGGCCCCCATCTTTATGCCAATTTGCATTAGCATTGACAGCAAATGAAGCAATGCATGGTACTGGATGTAAATCACTTTTATTTCAAGACATTTTACATATCATTGAGAAGCCTATTCTACTGCCTGCTGCCTGTGCCTGTTCAATGTGACATCTCATTAGATGAAAACTCTCTGCTAGAAAGTAGCTGAAGGCTGCTTCCCATGTGTAATCAAGAAAAAACAGGGTTCTACTTGTGTATGAGTTATTTTGCCAATATAGAGAGTGCAGGCAGAGTTCTAACTTCTTATAGAAACAATAAAGTAAAGTGTTTGTTGGATAGTATTTATATATGTAAAGCAAAACAACAAAAGTGACTGCATTCTGAAATGAGCTGGAGCCTACAGTGATACCTAGAATATGAGTGGGGAAAAGGAAGGAGAGAGAAGGGAAAAGTCTAAGCAAGCCTCATGAACTTTCCCAGTGTATCTAAACCCCAGCCTGTAGGCCTTAATTCAAAGACCCTTTTCAACTCTCCTCTTGTGCTCCTACTAGGGTAGTATATAGGATTATATATACTGGAACAGCTCTGCCCTCCATTATGCAGCCAGGCACAAACTTAGAATCCAGAGCAGAATATCAGGAATGGGAGGAGCCTCTACAGCACAGAGGAGGAAATGGTGATCCTCTAGATCTTGTGGGACTCCAACTCCCACCAGCTCCAGCCAGTAAGGTCAGCAATGATGGGAGCTGTAGTTCGGCAAACATCTAACATGCCACAGGTTCCCCACCACTGTTCTACCGGAATGTGCTTTCTATCCCCTGATTTTATCCCAGGTATTGCATTTTGCAATGAAACAAATCCCCACACAAAGGGTTTTTGAAGCAGGCCTCCCTTAAAAGGTGCCTTCCTCATAAAGTGAACTCAATTAAAAGGAGAGAGGCAAGGCATTTTGGAATCTTCTACCATAGCTTTTTGTGTGTGTGTGTGGCTATGTGGCAGAGTGCTGTCCATTGTAACAAAGTGCCTTCCTCAAATAGCTGTTCCAGGCTGTGTGCTGATTAGTGGACAGTGGACTGACCTCTCTCTAGGTAGGCTATTTTCTGGACGAACCATCCTTATAGAATTTTCTATTTTCCATTTTCTTTCCTTTTTTTAAACAGTATAGTGTACATTTATTTTATTGTCCAGATGTGTCACTGTTTCGTTGTGTAACTTTCCTTGGAATTTGATATAACATATCTATTGATTAGAGTCAGAACTGCAGGCTTGACGTTTTGCAGCCCAGTCCCCTGTATTAAAGATAATCCACTATATTGAGAAACATAATTTTTATGGTGCAAGATTTTGACAGGAACTGGACCCAGAATTATATTAGAGGCCACAATTTGACACCTCTAATGGTAGAACTATGATTTGTGGGACACAACAGCATAGTTCCCTAGAATCTTAATTCAAGATGATTCTCTCACAATTGATCCCTTACTGATGTAACTTGGATATTGGTGTTATAAAATATGATTCCTGCACATGTGGATGTACATCAGTTAATATTTTAAGGCAATGCCTATTAACTTCAATGACAATTGACTGCAGTTCACTGCTTGAATATTGATCAGACATATTTAATACACCATTAGTGTTAACAGAATGATGTATGAGTCAATTAAGACCCCATTGACTAGAAATCCTAATTAGATATTGAAATATTTTAGCTTTTTGTAAAGCAAAACTGTCTTTGCTCTTTTCCATTGAGCTACTATTAAGAATGTAACATTCAGAGTTAAAGTATTCAACAGATGTTATTGCACTGTTACTGAAGGGCATTTAGCAGCTTAGTTAATAAAGAAGATTTACTAAGGATTTAAACTTTGTGTTAATGATCCTAACATTTCTAATAGTTACTTAAGTTAAGCTTTAAAAAAAAATCCCACGAGAGGTGGTTAAATCCAGTTCAGGTTTGTGGGAAGTGCTGTTCTTCAGCACTTTTGAAAAAGTGCTCTGGATTTTGAAGAAGAGGCTCAATGACTCGTGGCTGGTTTTCTCACATTGGAAACCAAGACTGAAATGTATTTAGTTCAATACATAATTTTCCCATGTTAGACCTAATAGGTAATCCAGGAGCACATTTTGATTTCCTTAACAAGAATGGAGTTTTGTGTCTGTTGATTGAGTTCCATTGATTTCATTATAGTATGCATGTGGCACTGGATTAGAAATAAAATGCATTGTTGAGAAAAGTGGAAATGACATTGATTTTGAGAGACAAAAAATGTCATGTTTTCCAGGGTTGGCTGTGAAGATGTATTCCAAGGTTTAGCCTTGGAGAGCTCTGACACAAATCGAGTCCTGCCTTTCCCATGTAACATAGCACAATTCCTTTGCTTCCTGAGCAACAGAGATTGAAGAGGGGTATGTGACTTGAGAGAAAGAAGGACATAGGCAATGTTGATGACTGGCGAGAAAGGGTGAAGGAAACCCTCAAACACAGTTTAGGAACTGGAGGGATATTTGGCATCAATGGATTAGACTCAATGAAGTGAAAATATGGGAAGCTGGGCCAAGGAACCCAAAAAGGTAGGCAGGTGTGTGTGGATGGTGAATATTGCAGCTGTATTGGAGCTAGGATGGGCAAATCTGTCAATTTTGGTTTCTCATTTTTTCCCCAATCTTAAATTCAGTTCTCTACATTTCCATATCACTTTGTGATTTTTTAGAAAAAGTCTTCATGAAAATTCATCGGCATTTTAGTGCAATTTTTTCATCTTATAACATTTTTGTACACAGTTTTATCTAATGAACACATTTCTGCAAGCAAGATTTCCTAATATAATGCATTTTTGCATGTTATTTTCACCAATATATGCATATTTTTGCACACTTTACCCTAGTATAAGCATTTCTATACACATAACTTGGCTGAAGTATTGCGGAGAAGTGCACTTTTCAAGGGTTGGCTGTGTTCTGGTTTGCTTTTTTTGGAAAGTGCAGGTTAGGTAGGTTCATCTTTGAATGTGAACAGAATTGAAGTTCTCCCCCATCCTTAGTTGGAACTTACCAGCCATCGTTTTGGCACAGGACACAAGTTTACTTATTATTGAAGTACTGTGGTTTTAATTGCTGTTCCGTTTATCTCTATGAGGGATAAATGCTATTTATGATTATATTTCTTTTTGCCACACAGCATTCTATTGCTTTTGGAACCCTGTCAGTGCGAGGTCAGGACGTCTGACTATCAAAAGAAAAGTAAATCAGTATGCTGAAGAAACTGCAGATTGCTAGCACTTTTCCTGCTACCTTTTTCATGCAAATTTGAAATGGCAAATAAGTGGCCATTTATCCTTTTTCAGGATTTTCAAAGAGGTCTCTGGTACAACAGGTGTAGTATAAACCAAGCACAAGATTCAGCTAATAGTTTCAGTTAATAGAAGTCTTTCAATTATTCTAGAATGGAAAAAGAAAAGAACATTCAAATATTACATTTCTATGCACCCTTACTTGGAGGCAAGCCTAGATGAACACAGACCTCACTTATCTGCATGCACTTTCTGTTTTTTCTGACCTTGCCTCACTGGAACCTAAACTTTTCTTGACCAGACATTGCTTCCTATATCCTGAACAAGAACTAGGTATGTTATCTGGTGTCCTCAGAATCTGTGCCTAGCACATACCTTCATTTGGGCAAGAGCCTTATCTCCCAAATGGTTAATATAGGGCTAACCTTCTCTTCAAAAGCTTGGCAGTGATGCCATCCCCCTAAAACACACCCAACAGAAGTACTTCCACTCTAATTGTTAGGGGAGTGGGTGATCTTCCTGGAGAGAGTAGATGGAGAAGGTGGTGTTAACCCTTCCTCCCCAGATGTAATCTTCAGGACAATCTCTCACTCTCTGTCACCCCCTCTCTCAGCAATTAGGCTTGAAAAAACAGAATTGGTTCCATTTAACTCAAAGGAGTGATGTAAACTTCGATTTGCCCTAAGACTGTTCTTTATTTCTTGTCACTTGGGTTTCAGCTTTGGCAAAATGGCATGGAAAAGAAAGAGCAATTTCATTTGTCTGACCCAGGGTCAGGCTGAAGGCACTATCTGGTTCAAAGAGAATGGGACTGTGTGAATAAAATCTTTTCTTTTTACTAGTCTGAATCTTTAACTGAAACAAAACAAACAAAAACAAAATGGTTTCTTCACATTTCAGAGAGAAACATTTTCCTAGCACTTGGCCTGTTTATTATTCTGGAGTAGCTTCTCTTTACAGATTTTGTTTTGGAGGATGCACAGCATTTTACTTTATTGCATAGAGAAGTACAGTAAATCAATGTGATTTCTTGCATGTTTGAATCACCGATGAGAGAAAGATATTTATGAAATTTTAAATTGCTTTATATAAAGATGGAATTGTCTCCTAGAAACTAAAATTCATAACATCACTCATATGGAAATGATCAGATATACCTGTTCAGCCCAGGATAGTTTGTTAGAGTATGTTTACATCACAATATTTTCTGTGAAAAGTTGCTGTTATTCACATAGTATATTCGGTGAATCAGGACTTCTTGGTGCATTCCATTTTCATATACATGTACGTTTATTATGCTGCAATCCTATATACACTTATCTGAGAGTAAGGCTGCAATCCTTACCCCACTTGCCTAGGAGTAAGCCCCACTGGATTCAATAGAACTCACTTCCAAGTAGCCATGGTGGGGATTGCACCATCAGTCTAATTCTACTCAACAGAACATATCTCCTAGTAGACACACATAGAATTACACTATTTTATTTATTTATAAATATATTTGCATACCACTATTTCATTTAAAAACATCAAAGTGGTTTACAACAAGTTAAAAAAATACAATAAAAACCATTTAAAATTCAGTAAAAACAAAGGTCAACTCATGCAAAAAGACATCTTCTTAACTAATGTAATAGCGGTGGAAGGCAGACTGGCCATTACAGGGGAAGAAATACAAGACATCTTCATGCTTGCATCTATTTTGGTCCCCCTTCCAACCCTTGGGATAGTGGTAGCTATGCTGGGAACTCCCTGGATTGTAATGTTCTGCTGATGAATGCAAGGTCAGTGACTAATACTATACCACTTTAATTCAGGATTTAATCCTGGATGAATGCTCTGACCTTGCTTGTATTACCCAAACCTGGCTAAATTACCAAAGCGTAGTAGGTCTTTCCCAGCTCTGCCCACCAGGTTTTGTGGCATTCCAGCAGCCTAGATCCAAGGGACGGGGAGGTGGGGTCACAAATGTCTGCAGGGAATCTATCTCCCCTGTCAGGTACTCTGTCCCTAACACTTCCAGCTTTGAGTGTGTGTGCCTGGCATTGGGTCAGGGAGACAGAGCGGGGATTCTGTTGGTCCCTCCCTGAGCTGGTGAAGGTGGTCTCAGCATTGGTGTTGGTGTTCCCAAGGCTAATTGTCCTGGGTGACTTCAACGTACATGCCGAGGTTAGACTCACAGGTTTGGCTCAGGACTTTATGGCTGCCATGACAACCATGGGGCTGTCTTTAATATCACTTGGACCAATGCATGGGGCAGGACACACAGTTGATTATGTGTTTTGTTCTTAGTGACTCCGTTGTCATGGACAGATCACCACCTGACAAGGTTTAGACTTTGTTCCCCCGGTAACCTTTGCAGGGGTGAAGGGCAGATTAAGATGGTCTGCCCCTGGAGAGTCATGGATCCAGATGGTTTCCTGAATACTCTGAGGGATATTCCCAGCATGGCTGGCGATACTGCTGAAGCCCTGGTCAATCTCTGGAATATGGAGGTGACCCAGGCAGTGAACACTATTGCTCCAAAGTGCCCTCTCCCACCAGGGGAGGCCCATAATACACCTTGGTTTACTCAAACCTTGGGCCTGATGAAACGGCATCAGAGTGATGATGGAGAAAAACTCAATCTGCTTCCGACCAAACACAGGCTAGAGCTCATTTTTGAGCCTATCATGTGGCGGTGATGGCAGCAAAGGAAGTTTACTTCTCTGCCACCATTGTGTCTGATCAGTGTCATCCGGCGATGCTTTTCCTGGTGGTCCAGGGTCTTTTGGTCTTATTGGATTCTGAGCCCTCAATCGCTCATTGTGACATGTTTGCAAGGCATTTTGCAGATAAAATTGCTTGCATTTGGACTGACTTGGTCTCCTCATTAACTACTGTGATACCAGATGTCCCCGAGGCTTCCTCTCGTCATTTTTCTATGAATAGTTTTCAGCTTGTAAAGCCTGAGGATGTGGACAAGATTCTGGGAGAATCGAGGGCCACTACTTGTTCTCTTGACCCTTGCCCATCCTGGTTAATTAAATCTGCCAGAGTGGGAGTGGCTGACTGGCTGGCATATTTAATTAACACCTCCCTAAGGGAAGGTTCTATGCCAACATTGTTGAGGGAGGCTGTGATAAGACCTTTGTTAAAAAAGCCTTCATTAGACCCTGTGGATCTTAACAACTTCTGCCCAGTGTCGAGACTTTGGATCGGGATCCTGAAGACGATGTGGGAGAGAGTGGGGAGGGGGATTTGGAATTCCAGGAGTTGCAGCTGGGGAGTGAAGAGGAGGGGGGGAGAGAGAGATGTCTACAGTAAGAGACCTTGGGATTCCAGCGGCCGGTGACTCATCCCTACCAGTTCTCATGCCTCCCTTCGAGCAGCGGGGAGGGGAGATGGAGGAGGAGTCGGAGGGAAGAGGATACGTAACCCCTCCTCAGCCCAGCAGCCCCGTAAAGAAGCCAGTGTCCAGTTTCCACTCACCCGGCCCCCCCGCATGTGATAGAGACATCAGTACCTCGGAAGGAGAGGGACACAAGGATCCCCCCTCCCCTCGAGCTCAAAGATGGCAGAGGAGGGAGGAGCAGAAAAAGGCGGAGGGAGGGGGATCTCTCTGAAGGAGTGCGAGGCTGCGCACCTGCCTCCCTCCTTCATAAGTGATGGGGAGGCGGGAAAACTTTGCTCTGTCAACTTTCTTTCAATGCTGCAGGATTAGATAGTTAGGGAATCTAGTGAGTTAGATTAGAGGCTTGCATGAAGCGCAGTAAATTCAATGTTGTAATTTCCTTAATAAAGAAGGAATTAAACACACCCACGAGTTCAGTTATTGCCTCCCATCCTGGGCCCGACAGCTTGACAGAGCCATCTTCTGATCCCTCAAGTCCCCAGCAACTTGCCGAGTACAAGATGAATCTGGGAGCTGCAGGAGGGGTCACCCTCGAGTCGCTGCAAGCAGATTTACAGACACTGCAGATGAACTTCCTAGCTCTGCAAACCGAGAATCAGAACCTGCGGGCCACGACACAGACCCTGCAGGCTGACAACCAAGCCCTGAGGGCGGCGGTCGCCCAGCTCCAGGCAGCGCCTCCCGGTGCCGCTGCAGCTCCAGTCAAGACTCCTGTAGGATTGCCCAGAAGGTATGCAGGGCAGAGTGATCAGTTTGCCACATTCCTGGCCCAGTGTGAACTTTACATGCAGGTTCGACGGGCGGACTTTCCGACGGACGACACGAAGGTGGCCTTTGTCATCAGGCTCTTGGAAGGAGAGGCCGCGAAGTGGGCAACCCCCTACCTGATCCGGGCCGACCCGGTACTGGGGGTGTACGCCGGTTTCAAGACCGCCATGGGAGAGATGTTCCAAGACCCCCAGAGAAAGGAGACAGCGGCGAGAAAACTAGGCGCGCTTTGACAGGAGAGAGGATCAGTGGCGAGCTACACCAATGCGTTCAAACTCCTGGCCCAAGAGACTGACTATAATGATCCCGCGCACATGTATTTGTACCGAAGTGGATTGAGTCCTGAGATCCTAGATGAACTGGCCCGAATGTCACCCCCAGGCAATCTGAGAGACTTGATCCGTGTGTGCCTGCAGATAGACCACCGGCTAGAGGGGCGCCGGCTGGAGAAAAGACATGAGGTGCCCCGATACCCTGTTCCCATACCAGTGCCCCGAAGCCGCATCCCACCAAGCTCGACACCCCCATCCACCAGCAGTGAGGAACCCATGCAGCTGGGGGGAGTTCTGTTGGCTTGTGTGCGTTGTTGTGTGAAACAGCATACATTACGTTGGAGTTAAGTTGAGCAAGAAGACTTCTTCAGAGCATTTAAATCATGTAAGAGTCTTTATTGAAAGACATTAAGGCCAGAGGCTTAAGAGTAAAATACATGTAGAGATTCTTCAGTCACCCCCCTTCTGGGACATCTCTCTCCATAGATAAACACAAAAGACAGCCTCTCAGCTCAGAGGCATAATTCAGAAGAGCAACAACTCACATAGACTCTGTTACAACTTTCCCAGCTGTTATCAGATGGCTACCATAGCAACGACCTTCACTGTCCGTTCCCAGACTGGCATAGCCATAACTCACCCCTTAACCACAGTTACGTCTTCAAACTTGCAGGCTTCATGGAAAACTACTAGAGACAGTAATGCCTACTGGTCACCAGCCCAACAGCCTCCCTTTTTTCCATTAAGACTGCAAAATACACATGAAATACATCTCCATAATACATAGTCATACAGTCATACATTTCTACAATACCTCTTGCAATACATTTCAGTACATTGCATTTTCAGTTCAGTACAGTTCAAACATCTCAGTACATAGCAGTACACTTCAGAAACTCAATCAAACTTTGGTTCAACACATGTCAAATAAAGTGTTTCAGGATCCATGTCCACAACTTTATTCATGCCAGGACTTGTTATTAATCCCACAGTAAATCTGTCAGGCGGTTTGCCTAAATTCGCTCTTGTGGAGCGTCTTAAAGGAACCAGAGCCTCGGCTCTCTCTGCCCCCCCATTTGTGCTTGTACTTGGCACAACCTGCGCAGGAGCTTCCATTTCCTCAGCTTTTCGTTTCTTTGATCTGCGTTTTCCAGAAATAAGCTCATGCAAAGCATCTCTGAGAGGAATTTGTGTACCTTCCACTTTAATGTCAACATCTGGCTGAAATTTCTGTGATTGTATTCGTGTGTCATTTGTTCCTGTAAGAAGGACCGTCTCCCCCTGAGCCCAAGGCTCCTCTGAGAATTTAATGCTTCTGCTCAGAATTAACTGCTGTGTTTCTGGACACCAAACTCTGAAATATGCATTCTCTTGTGCTCTAGGTGCACGTTTGCCACGTCTCTTACCCTGTGGCTTGTAAACTCGGCTGCGATGCTCTTTCACAGGCATTAGCCTGACTGCATTACATGAATACTGTGGCTGTGTGCTTTTAACAGCTGTCTTCTTACAGCTCTGGCGGTCATTCCCTTTCCGCCCCATTAAACTCAAGGCATTAGCACACTTCACACCCACTGTCATTTTAAACTGCCCTTGTGTCATGAAACCCTGACAGATAACATTTTCTCCTCTTTGCACCCAACATTTTCCTTTATCAAACCAGACTGAAAATTGACAACTCACCAGTTTTCTCACAGATAAAATATTATGAGCCAATCCTGGAATAAACAAACATTCTGACATTAGTCCAAGTTTGTCAAATTTAACCAGACCACATGCTTTTACGGATTTCCGTGATCCATCAGCAAGTAAAACAAAGTCCTGCTCATCTGTAGACATGTAAAACAGACTCCTGTCTTTAATTAGTATATGGCTTGCTCCGCTGTCGACAATAAAGTTAATTTGTTCCAAGTCTTTAGACTTCTGTTTACAAACAAAGTTCACACTTCCCTGCTTCAAGCCTCCGTCCCTGGAGTTTCGCTTGACTGGACAACCTTTACGGAGATGCCCACGGGCCCCACAGGCAAAACAAGACTTCAGCCGCTGCTGCTCCCGCTTGTTTTCCTGTCTGCTTTCGGCAGCCTGCTCCGGTTCAGCACATTTCTCCTCCTTGTTTCTGACAGCCTCCACCGGCTGGGCTCTCTGCACCTCCTGCCTCCGCTGCCATTCCTGGGACAAATCCTGCAACGCGTCCCAGATCTGTTTAGCCGACGGCTCATCTCTCACACACATCAGTTGAGAATCCGATAGAGCCAAGATTATAAACGCCTGCGCCCTCTGGTCTCGACGCTTCCAGGCCGCGGTCGGTACCGCCGGGGGTTTTTCCTCAATCACGTCCCATAAATCCTCTGCTATCAGCAAAGCCCTCATCCTCGGCTTCCAGCTGGCAAAATTCTTCTCATTAAGTCATTCCATCGGCAAGCCTCCCCCAGACAGGTTTACAGCCATGTTGCTCACCTCCGTCTGGTTCAATCAATCAAGCTGCCCTCTCTGGAACTCCGTCTGACGTTCAGACCAGCAACTTACTCCGGTGTAATGCGCTGTGGAGCGTAACCATCCTCTGCTACCACTGTTGGCTTGTGTGCGTTGTTGTGTGAAACAGCATACATTACGTTGGAGTTAAGTTGAGCAAGAAGACCTCTTCAGAGCATTTAAATCATGTAAGAGTCTTTATTGAAAGACATTAAGGCCAGAGGCTTAAGAGTAAAATACATGTAGAGATTCTTCAGTCACCCCCCTTCTGGGACATCTCTCTCCATAGATAAACACAAAAGACAGCCTCTCAGCTCAGAGGCATAATTCAGAAGAGCAACAACTCACATAGACTCTGTTACAACTTTCCCAGCTGTTATCAGATGGCTACCATAGCAACAACCTTCACTGTCCGTTCCCAGACTGGCATAGCCATAACTCACCCCTTAACCACAGTTACGTCTTCAAACTTGCAGGCTTCATGGAAAACTACTAGAGACAGTAATGCCTACTGGTCACCAGCCCAACAAGTTCGACCGCGCCTGACGGACTAGGAGAAGGAGAGGCGGAGGCGAGAGAATCTCTGTCTGTATTGCACTAAACCTGGTCATCTAGCGCGGAATTGTGGGGTGAAGATGGGGAAGCCTGAGCCGTCGGGAAACTAAACAACCCAGCTCTCGACGAGGCCAGAGGGCTGGGGGCCGCCATTAACAAAGGGCCTGCAGTGACACAATCCCCCTCGTGGTGGGTCCTGATATTGCCTGTTCGGATTATGATGCCCAAGGGGCAAAGTTTTAAGACAGAAGCTATGATAGACAGCGGGGCATCCACTTGTTTTATGGATGCAGAGCTAGTGGCCCGGTACGTGATTCCCACCTGGGAGCTGGAAAAGCCTTTAGCTGTGGAGACCACTGACGGAAGACCTTTGAAATCGGGGGGTGTGTGACACGGGCGACTCAAGAATTGGAGATGGAAATCCCAGGACATTCAGAGACTATTTCCTTTTATGTGTCTCATCTCTCAAGTTTCTCAGTGATCCTGGAGATGCCGTGGTTGTCGAAACATGGACCTCAGATCCATTGGGAGGAAGCGGTGGTGGTGTTTACCTCCCAGTATTGCCACAAGAATTGCCAGCCCTCAACGACAGAAGCCATTCTGGCCAGGACTGGACAAAGTCCAGAGGAGGTTGTGTTGCCAGACAAGTATAAAGAATTCCAAGATGTGTTCGATGAGAAGGAAGCGGAGTATCTAACCCCGCATCACCTGTATGACTGCGCCATAGATCTGGTTTATTTATTTATTTTATTTATAGACCGCCCATAGCGAATAGCTCTCTGGACGGTGAAAAGCAGAGTTAAAATACAAAGTTACAATAAAACATACAAGGTCACAACAAGGTAGAGTAAAAAACATTGAATATAAAACATGAACGTTAAAATGCCTGGGAGTATAACCAGGTCTTAACCTGGCGCCTAAAAGAAAGTACCGTAGGCGCCAGGTGTATCTCCTCAGGTAAGCTGTTCCATAGTTCGGGGGCCACCACAGAAAAGGCCCTGGATCTAATAACAATCCTCCGGGCATCCTGATGGTTTGGTACCCGGAGGAGGGCCTTAGATACTGAACGAAGTATCCAGGTGCTAGCATCCTGGCAGGTAGAATTTACTTGCTCACGGTGCCAGAGAGGGAGGCGCAGCGGGAGTTCCTGGAGAAGAACCTGAAGCGAGGGTTCATTCGACCCTCACAGTCACCTGTGGCAGCGCCCTTGCTGTTTGTCAAGAAAAAAGGAGGAGAGCTCTGGCTGTGCCATGACTACCGCGCATTAAATCAAATCACTATACCGGACAGCTACCCCCTGCCCCTCATTCCTGAGCTGTTGGATCGGTTACGTTCGGCCAAGGTTTTTACCAAGCTGGATCTGAGAGGGGCGTACAACCTGGTGCGAATGAAACAGGGGGACGAGTGGAAAACCGCGTTTCTTACATTGCAGGGTCAGTTTGAATACCTAGTGATGCCTTTTGGCCTATCCATCTCTCCTGGAGTGTTTCAGAAATTCATGAACCAGGTGTTCCGGGACCTCCTAGACTCCTACGTTATCATTTATCTGGATGACATTTTGATCTTTTCAAAAGACCCACAGGATCACGACCGACATGTAAGAACAGTGTTGCAGAGACTGAGGGAGAACAGACTGTACGCGAAGCTCGAGAAGTGTGGCTTTGACCTGACTGTCTTGGATTTCTTAGTATACCGAATCTCCCTGGAGGGGATAGAGATGGACCCAGGGAAAGTGAGCTGTATGTTGGAATGGAGTCAGCCTAAAACCAAGAAAGATGTCCAACGCTTTTTGGGGTTCGCTAACTATTACCGGAAGTTCATCCCGGGCTTCTCCAAGCTGACGGCCCCCTTGACGGACTGCCTAAGGGGAAAGGGGATGTTCAGGTGGACGGAGGAGGCCAAGAAGGCTTTCGAGGAATTAAAGAAGCGTTTCTCTGTCGAGCCGATCCTGAAGTTCACAGACCCCATGCAACCCTATATAGTGGAGAGCGACGACTCAGACTTTGCCATCGGAGGAATTCTGTTACAACAGGGAGAAGAAGGAGGGGGACTGCGCCCCTGCGCATACTTTTCAAGGAAGCTAACGGACCCCGAGCGAAATTACACTGTCCTGGAGAAAGAGCTCCTTGCGATTAAAGAAGCATTCGCCCACTGGAGACATTACCTGGAAGGGTCTCAACACCAGATTAAGGTTAGATCGGACCATAAGAACATCGAGAGCTTGCAGACGACTAGGAAGTTGAACCAGCGACAAATACAGTGGGCCCAGTTCTTCTCTAGGTTTAACTTCCGAATTACTTACTACCCCCAAGCCAAGAACCAGCGAGCGGACGCTCTCTCCCAACTGCTGGGATATTTGGAAGGGAAAGCCCCAACTACTCACCAATACATCATCCCTCCAGAGAGAGTGGTCGCGGGTGCGTGTCAAGAATCCTGGGAAAAGGAACTTAAGGAGGCTCAAGCAAAAGACCCTTACGCGCTACAGTGTCTGGCTGACTTGGATCTACCTGCCAAAAAGGAGAGCAGATTCCATGAAAGCAATGGACTCTTGTGCTACCGATCAGCGAGGTATGTGCCTCCTGGAGAGATAAGGACCCGGGTGTTGAGGCAGTGCCACGACTCCCCGGCGGCAGGCCACTTTGGCATTTTCAAAACCATCCAAACGGTCGCCAGGGATTTTTGGGGGCCGCAAATGAAGAGAGAGATAGAGAACTATGTCCAGACCTGCCCAGTCTGTTTGAGGACAAAGCACGCGCCTGGGAAACCAGCTGGATTACTTGAACCTTTGCCCACGCCGCGGGCCCCTTGGAAAGCAGTTTTGATGGACTTTATAACAGACCTCCCTGACTCCCAAGGGATGTTGACCATCCTGGTGGTAGTAGACACTCTAACTAAGATGGCTCATTTCCTGCCGTGCGCAGGAATACCGAACGCAGAAGAGACGGCTAAACTGTTAGTGAGAGAGGTATACCGCTTGCACGGATTGCCCGACAGCATAGTTTCGGATCGAGGAACTCAGTTTAGCGCCAAGTTCTGGAGAGCTCTGTGGAAGCAGCTAGGCACAGAGCTAAAGATGTTGTCCTTGCATCACCCCCAGACTGATGGGCAGACAGAGCGCCTCAATTTGGTCTTGGAAGGGTATTTATGCTGCTATATCTCGTATCAGCAAAATGACTGGAAGTCTTACTTGCACCTAGCGGAGTTCGCCTATAACAATGCCTTGCACACCAGCACACGCCAAACACCCTTCTTCGCAAACTATGGGCTTCACCCCAAGGCCTTCCCTAGCTCCCACGATATGCTGATGGTGCCGGCGGCCGAGGATTTCATCCAGGAATTACAGGCTATGCAACAGCTACTGCGCACCCAGTTAGACGAGGCCAAGGAGAATTACAAAAGTGTAGTGGACCAGCACTGCCAGGAGGGAGCCCCGATCCAAGTAGGAGACCAGGTCTGGCTATCAACTCGGTTCTTGCCCATCCTGGGTAAGTACAGAAAATTACAGGATAGGAGAGTGGGTCCTTTTGAGGTGGAGGCGCAAATCAACCCCGTAGCCTACCGGTTGAAACTGCCACCTACGTTCAAGGTGCACCCAGTCTTTCATCGCTCCCTACTCACTAAAGAACACCCCCCGAGCCCCCTCAGGCCAGAGGTGCAACCAGGTGCCCCTCTAACGATAGACAGACAGACGGAATTCGAAGTGGAAAGTATCTTGGATTTCAGAAAGAGAAGAAATCGGCTGCAGTATCTCATACATTGGGTGGGCTATGGCCTGGCGGAAAGGTCGTGGGAGAATGTGGAGGACGTCCACGCCCCAGACTTGGTCCGGTACTTTCACCAGCAGTACCCCCAAAGACCCAGACCTGAGGGGTGGAGGGAGGAAAGCCTTGGGAAGGGGGATACTGTCGAGACTTTGGATCGGGATCCTGAAGACGATGTGGGAGAGAGAGGGGAGGGGGATTTGGAATTCCAGGAGTTGCAGCTGGGGAGTGAAGAGGAGGGGGGAGAGAGAGAGATGTCTACAGTAAGAGACCTTGGGATTCCAACGGCCGGGGACTCATCCCTACCAGTTCTCACACCTCCCTTCGAGCAGCAGGGAGGGGAGATGGAGGAGGAGTCGGAGGGAAGAGGATACGTAACCCCTCCTCAGCCCAGCAGCCCCGTAAAGAAGCCGGTGTCCAGTTTCCACTCACCCGGCCCCCCCGCACGGGATAGAGACATCAGTACCTCAGAAGGAGAGGGACCCAAGGATCCCCCCTCCCCTCGAGCTCGAAGATGGCAGAGGAGGGAGGAGCAGAAAAAGGCGGAGGGAGGGGGATCTCTCCAAAGGAGCGCGAGGCTGCGCGCCCGCCTCCCTCCTTCATAAGTGATGGGGAGGCAGGAAAACTTTGCTCTGTCAATTTTCAATGCTGCAGGATTAGATAGTTAGGGAATCTAGTGAGTTAGATTAGAGGTTTGCATGAAGCGCAGTAAATTCAATGTTGTAATTTCCTTAATAAAGAAAGAATTAAACACACCCACGAGTTCGGTTATTGCCTCCCATCCTGGGCCCGACACCCAGTCTCTAACCTCCCCTTTTTAGGCAAGGTGATTGAGAAGGTAGTGGCTGCTCAGCTCCAAGTTTTCCTGGATGAATCGGACTATCTAGACCTTTTCAATCAGGCTTCAGGCCTGGTCATGGGACAGAGACTGCCTGGGTCACCCTGCTTGATGACCTATGCCAGACATCAGACAGGGGGAGTGCATTCCTGATGGTGCTGCTGGGCCTCTCGGTGGAATTTGATATGATCGACCATAGTATCCTTCTGGGCCATCTAGCTGGAATGGGATTAGGAGGCACTGTTATATGATGGCTGTGGTCCTACCTGATGGACAGGACCCAGAAAGTGGTGCTGAGAGACTACTGCTCAACCCCCTGGCTGTTGGCCTATGGGGTACTGCAGGGTTCCATTTTGTCTCCCATGCTCTTTAACATTTATATGAAACTGCTGGAGAGGTCATCCAGATATTTGAAGTACAATGTCATAGATATGCTGATGACACTCAACTCTATCTCTCCCTACCATCTGATTGCAGGGAGGGAGTGCTCATCCTAAACCGGTGCCTGGAGGCTGTGAAGGGCTGGATGTGGGCTAATAAACTGAAACTTAATTCAGACAAGACGGAATTACTGCTGGTCAAGGGGAAAACTGCACCAGGGATGGGGTTGCAACCTATTCTGGATGGGGTTGCACTCCCCTTGAAGGAGCAGGTCTGTAGTTTGGGAGTCCTCCTGGATCCTGCCCTGTGCCTTGAATATCAGGTGGCTGCGGTAGCCAGGAGTGCTTTTGGCCAGCTCAGTCTGGTCTACCATTGAGGCTTGATTACTGTAACACTCTCTATGTGGGTCTACCTTTGAAAATGGTTCAGAAATTACAGTTGGTTCAAAATGCAGCAGCCAGAATGTTAACTGGAGCACGGTGCAGGGAGAATATCACCCCTGTGCTTTATTGACTCCACTGGCTCCCAATTTGTTTCTGGGTCCAATTCAAAGGGCTGGTTCTGACCTTTAAAGTCCTAAACAGCCTTGGACTAATGTACCTGAGGGACCGCTTACACCTGTATGTACCTGCCCGGGATTTAAGATCATCTGCCTCTAGTCTCCTCTGTGTGCCTGGAATGAAAGATGTTAGACTGACAGGCACACAGGAGAGAGCCTTTTCAGCTGTGGCCCCCAAGTTTTGGAGTACCCTACCCCAAGAAGCCCGCTCTGCTCCTTCCCTGATGGTTTTCCGGAGACTTCTGAAAATGATGTTGTTCCGGAGAGCCTTTGGGAGGGACTGAGGGTAGAGCCTGACACTGATTTTATGCCTTCTATGTTAATTTTTATCTCTGCAATCCCTTCAGTACCACTCCCTATATATATGTATGTGTGTGTATTGCATTTTATGTATTTTAATTGCATTTTATGTATTTTAATTTAGTTTAATGTTTTTGTGATCTTTATTGTGTACAATTTTATTATGTACATGTTCAATTTTATTGTAAGCCACCCTGAGTGCTCTATTATAATGTAGAAGGGTGGGATAGAAATATTTTAAATAAATAAATAATAGAATAAAAATATATACATACTCTGAGGTAGGGAAGTAGGGGAAATTCAATTCAGCACACATGTAAAGCTGAATCTATAAAATCTGTGCTTTCTGAAACAATGTGAGAACAAAAAAACAGCCAATCCTTCAAACTTCGTACTTATCTGAATTTTATGATGTAGTTCTCCAACCAAACAATTTGTGGAATGTGGGCATAAAGTTAGTGTAAAGTGTTCATAAAAATGAATACATTAGTGAAATTTGCTTGCAAAAATATGCTCATTAGTCAAAACTGCATATAAAATGTGTTTATTAGGAGAAATTCACACTAAAATGCTGAAGAATTCTCATGAGGATTCTTTTTAAAAAAATCATAAATTGCCATAGAACTGAATTTCAGATTGGAAAAATTAGAAACTGAGAGAACTGAAATTGACAGATCCTTCCATCCCTATTCTGTGGTGAGATTGTTGTTGCCTCTTAAATAGGCCTTCACTAGAAAACCTGGGTTACTTGCTGTGATCAGCCTTTATAGTTTAACATTCCATTTGTGTTTGACTGCAGGAAAATCAGTTTCTCATGAAAGAGGAACTTGTTTTCCCTGGTTGTTCCATTGATTAATGCTGTCGTTTATAGGAGTGGATCTGTTATATTAGTGTTCTTCAACCTTGGTTCCCCAGATATTTTCAGACTAAACTTCCATCAACCCCAGCCAGCTTAGCCAATGACAAGAATTATGGGAGTTGTAGTCCAACAAGATCTGGGGACCCAAGGCTGAAGAACAGTGTGATATATGGCTGCAGCAGATCTGTTATTTGGGTAGTATTCCTGACTGTGGTTGCATGTTGGCCAGGCTGGAGTTCTTGCTGCAAGACTGGATATCCTCATCAGTACACTCTTTGACCTGCACTGTGAAGAACACATCCTTATTATAGATGGTTTGATGAGCTACTTCCGTTCCCTTGGTTAAGTACAGGGCTGATTAAGCATGCAGAAGTCACCTTGATTTTTGCAGGTCCTAAGCATGTCCAACTTTCTAGGATTCCACTCAGCTGCTTTGGAAGTATTCTACATTTTATAAGTCCAGCTTCACACACACACAAATATGTGAATCCATTTATAGGCTGGCTTTTCCATGTGGAAAGCTGATGGCTCACCATGTGTAGTTAAGATGCATCCATACAGTTTTCCTCCACAACATGACAAAAGTATCCAGTTAATGGCTAGTGTCTACAATGAGAAACATTTGATTGCATCCAATTCATGCAATATTGTCTCTCTGTATGGATTAGATTCAAGGAATCTCTGTATGGTGGATGTGCCAACGTGGGACATGAGTTACCCATTAACAGATTGGTACTTTAACCTTTTGGAAATTATGTAATAACTATGGTATCCCCAGAGCTTGGAAAAGTTACTTTTTTGAACTACAACTGCCATCAGCCCCAGCCAGCATGGCCACTGGATTGGGCTGATGGGAGTTGTAGTTCAAAAAAGTAACTTTTCCAAGCTCTGGGTATCCCTGAAAGACCCCAAGAGAATCTCATCCATTGGCTCACACTGATGATAAGCCCCATCCTCTATGTTAGTGCCATTTATTTTGGAATTTATTGTTAGATCACTCACTGTTGCCTATATTTCCTAGAAATATGCTCAATTGCAATTGCTTTGTTTAGGGTGCCTTTAATGCTTTATGCATGAGCCTTCCCTTTTTAGATTATGTTCGGCATTTAGGCATTTAGATAACAGTTTAACTGTACTTCCCCCCCACATGATGTTTATGTTTATCAGAATATGTTTCTGCCTAAGAGAAGGCTTTAAAGAGGACCTGATACAGATAAACTACAAGTACTAGAACAATGCAGAGTTTAAGAAATTGTAGATATGGATTTACATAAATATTTAACAGGCTATTAGATCAGTAAAACAAATCTTAGCAGAGATAATTACATGACATCTATGATCTATTTTGATGTTGCTCAGCTTCCAGGAAATGGTTATTGCTGATTCTTGTTTTACTTATAACTGGCATAAATTAAGAGTAGGGCTACTATATCATGGCCTGGAAAAAGGTTTGCTAAAAATAATCCTTTTGTGCTTGAATTATGCTTATAATATGTTTTTGACAATAGTATGTTTACCTACTATATAGGTAGTTTTAAATAAGCACAAGTACATATGAAAAGTTGTTCCTTTTATAATAAGTAACTTTAATTAGTTAAAAAATGCTATATTCCCCACTTCAGTGTACCACTGTAATTTATCCAGCAGTTTTTAACACTGTAATTTATCCAGCAGTTTTTAACATTGTAATTTATCCAGTGGTTTTGTAGATTTCCAGTTGCCAATTATCACTAGGCTATCAGTGGTCAATAAGGCCATTGTTAACTCTAAATCTTCTTCATTAATTATTCCTTTCAAATGGCCTAAGAGGGTTTGCTTTGGTGCCAATGCTATATCACATCTGATTATGTCAAATAAGCACTCTGACTTTACTTATCTCTCTGTGTAGTGTACTAATATTTGAGTAAATGTAAACTAAATCTATTTTTTCTAATAAAAAAGAAAAGAAAAATCCATCTGTGCTTAAAATATTAGCACAAAACATACTAAATGTAGGTGTAAATACTTGTTGAGGAAAGCATGGTGGGAAATGTTATGATTGACCATAATTCATACCTGCATTTGACAGACTACAATGTGCAGGTTGTCAATAAATGAATGTGAAGTAAAAATACTCTCATCTTCCTGTTCTTTAAATGAGCAGGCAGATATTCAACAGCATGTAAACCCAAAACACAGGTTGTCATAAACAATCTAGCATCCCCATGGCAAAGATAAATAGCAGTATAAAGAAAACACTGACAACACCATATGCCATTTCATTCTTATGTATGGATCTTGTAAAGATGTTAGGTTAAAAACAAAAGGAATTGTGGCACATAGCAAGCTGGCATTTCTGTTACTGCCAATACCCAGGATACCTTAAATGGTGCAACAACATAGGTATGGCTCTGACATGGTTATGTTATTTGTCCAGAATGAAAAGTTAATTGGTAGAGAGGTCATGTTGACTGCCATAAGATTCTTGGTAAATAATAGACATGGCCCCTCCATTGGATAAATTGGAAATTTGTCCTGAGTGCTAGCTTCACTGGAGACAATGACAGCCAGTGATATGGTGACTCCAGTGATACTCACGGCTGCAATTTCCTTTTTCTTCTGGATCGCTAGAAGAGGCCAACAAAAGAATGTGCTCTCCACCCATTAAGTTAAGTTGTAAAGATGATAGCATGAGCTTTGGCATTTGAGAAATACAGAAACCAGAGTCCCCTGTTATATGGTACATTCCATTATTTGATTACATTGTGGCTGTATAGATTTTGGGCCCTACTAGATAAAAGTCCTGACTTGTATCTGACTAAGTTCTACTCATAACAGAGACACTGAAATTAATGTACTTAAGTTAGTTATGTCCATTAATTTTAATGGGTCTACCTGGAGTAATGTTTTATACAACCCATTGATAATAAACTTAAGTATACTTTTATTGCATATGCCTCCTTGAATAAGGCATGTATTGTCTTAATATATGCATAAAGCAATTCTATTATTGTGAAGCTACTATACAATAAAAGTTTTGCCCCATGACCCAGCAGAACTCTGATGATAATTTTGAATTACTTGCTGTCCATTTTGTTGTGCAACAGAATAATCCATTCATCAGGCACTCTGCAAAATAGCAAGTAAGAGCCATTTCAAGACTAATAGAAATGAGATAGGAAGCTGTCGGCCAATCTGAAATAACATGTGAAGGAATCATTCAGAAAATCCTACCCTTGGTGAATAAACGCATATCTGCTTTTTATGGATAAATGTCCTAATATGTGATGCTATTTGGGGGAGGGGGAGGGGGGAAACAAAAAGTTTCACAGAAATCAACAAGGCTTCAGAAGTCCCTAATTTCTCTTTTATTTTGCATAGCTTAGTAGGCTTTTGTTAAGTCTTGATGGGGTGCAGGAATGTGTATTGTGATTGCTAAACTGTCAACTTTATTCCCCAGGCCTCCTTGACAGCACTCTGACACGCCAGTTACCATGTCAGCATCTTTGGGGAGGGTCCCTCTCCACTTGAAGAGGTTATGGAGCTTTACAAGTGGGTACCCTGGGAAATGATTATGTAGCTGTCAAAAATGCAAAGCTAAAATGGCAACTGTGTGCATTATTTCACAGCATGTGCTTTGATATTCTACAATGTATCATCTGCAGCAAGACCAAGCAGGTCACGACACAGATGTAAAACCAAAATGAGTTTACTGCTACTTTTGACACAGTCAATAGATAATGTTTTTCTCTCTCTCCCTCTCTTTTTTAAAGAAGTGACTATGGCTCTCATAAAAGTTTGTGGATTGACAGCAGTGAAGATTGAAATTCTCAATTTAGCCATGGAGCAGGTACAGCAGAGCACAGGCAATAATCCTTCAATATACTGCAACCCTGAACACGAATGACCACTTCTAAGGATAAGAGGGAGAGGTGCAGGCAGTGCCTTTATTCAGTCCTTGACCTCTCTGCTGAGATTGCCAATAAAGGTAGAAATTAGTGTCAGCTGCACTAGCATGATTTTTTTTAAAGCTAGGGGTGAAGAGGGTGGCTGAAGTCCCCTACTGCAGTCTGAAGTGACACCATCTGCACAATCAATCACATTTTCAGTATGGATAACTTGCAAGCGAGAACCATGGTCAGCATAAATAAGACCATAAATTTCAGTCTGCTGCTTGAATGCTTCCAAACTTGCTAGTGGTCAGAGTGAAAATAACAGATCTTATTAAAAATGCACAAGCAATAAAACAAAAGTCAAATTTCTTCATGGGAGTATCACCACCTCCCTCCTTAATTAAAGGAGCTGTCATTGGAAGCAAGCACAACTTCCTGATTTGTGTGGCTTTTGCAAGGCCGCATCATAAGGAGAACAAAAGGAACATTTATCTCTTTTAGTGAAAAGATAGCTTCAGCTGACATGCTACCTGGGCTGAAACGAAAAATAATTTCCTCTCAGTTTGGCTAGAGGACTATGTCCTCTTCCTGGTGTCTCTTTTTTAGGATTGGTCACCCACTTATATATATGGAGCAATCAGCATCATTGGTTAGATTTCTTACTCACCCTTCATCATGAAGTCCCAAGGTAGGTTACAATTTAAAATACAATATTAAAAACAGTTAAAACAGATTACAGTCAAGATAATAAAGTGGCTCCTAAAATCTATATCTCAAGTGTCAAAGGCCAGAGTAAAGAGGTGTGTCTTCAGGAATTAATGAAAACTACACAATGAAAGTGCCAGATGCACCTCTTGGAAAGGAATTAGTATAACACATGTTCCTAACCTAGACTGTTGGGTCTCATCCTAGACAGGGCATTAATAATCCAGAATGAATGTTCAGTATGTTAGTAACAAACATGGCCCCACAACAAAATATTGCAACATGGAGGGCTTCTATTGCTTGTTTGTTTATTTATTGATTACATTTTTATCCCATCTTTCCTCCAAGAAGCTAAAGGTGGCATGCATGGTTTTCTCCTTCCCCATCTTATGCTTACAACAATACTGTGAGATAGGTTAGGCTGAGAGGCAGTGACTGGCCCAAGGTTGCACAGTGAGGTTTATTTATTTATTATTTGATTTATATCCTGCCTTACCTTCCAGCAGGAGCCCAGGGCGGCAAACAAAAGCACTACAAACACTTTAAAGCATCATAAAGTTCATGGTGAAGGGACGTGAGACTTGTAATCATGAGGTTCATGGTCAAGTGGGTATCTGAACCCTTTTCTTCCACCTCCTAGTTTAACACTTTCACCTCTACACCATCCCACCACATTGGGGATTGTTGGTTTGGTCTGCTGCTCTCCTTTTGGTCTGAATAGCACTGCCACTCCATCCCATTCCACCCCCATTCCCTCTCCCCTTTTTTTCACCTCCCACAGTCAGTCAGATTTTGGTCCCTACTGAGCATGCTCAGTCAGTTCTCACTATACTGTATTAGGGTTTGTTTCTTGCCATTTGAAGGGTGGTGGTTGTCATTCCATTGCTCAATATCAGGTACTTTAGACTCTTGGATTTCTCTGTTTATATCTATGGGCAGCTTTGTCTTCTCTCGGGGGAATCATTTTAAAATAGTTAATTGAATTGTACAAAAATCATATCCCACCTAGTTTCAAAGAACTTGTGGTGCCTTACAATCCACAACCCAAAAACAATAGTTTAGATGTAATATTTATATCCCACTTTTCTACTGAATAACTCTCAAGGCAGCTTACCATACATAACAACAGACATACAATATAAGACAACAAAAATACAATAAAATACTAAAATTATATATATAATAATAATAATAAAATTTAATTTTTGTGTCGCCTATCTGGCCGAAGCCACTCTATTCATTATAATATCTTCAAGAACAATTCTAGCTGCTGTTCCTCTTACTGTCTCCAAAAGAGTGAAGTCTCCAGGATTCTGGAATGATAATGCAATAATAATAAAATCCCGGTTAAAGTCACACACATTAGCATCAGAGCCAAGCTCCCATAACTGAATTCAAAACAGCCATTGAAACTAAGGCTGCAATCCTGAAATTGGGTTCAATGGGACTTACTTCCAGTGAAGTGTGTATTGGATTGCAGCCTCAGACACCAAAGCTAAACCCACAAAAAGAGTACTGTTGTGTATTAGACCTACAGACAATAATATGATTTAGGCTGCACTTTTTATATCAATATTATGTTCATTGCTTCTCTCTTTCAAACCACTGGATACTATCCCCTCTCCCACACAACAGACAGTTCCCTATGCACACACAATCTCTCAACAGTCTGTGCCATTGGATTTCTATGGGGCTAGATTCATCCTATACTTAGCTTAGGGTTTGTTTGTTTGTTTAGTGTACTGGGAGTTTGTGGAAGAGGGGTGTACAGTGAGGAGTTAGATGTTGATGAACCACATTTGCCTTTCATGTCCCGATATCCCTCTAGCCGAAGTCCTGTAACAGGTTAATAATTCTTATTTTTGTATTATTGGGTAAAATAGCGGCTTGTATGTGGAGATAGCATTGCTGGGCAGAGCCTGAGAATGTCAGTCATTTATATCTCAAGAGGTAAACCTAGCATAATAACACCTTGTCCACTTGGTACTAGTACAAGGCTGGATAGCTGCCTGGTTATGCATCTTGGATGCTCACCACAAAGTAAGTGATCTCTTGACTTTGCAGATGTGAAAACACTGATGTATAACCCAAATAGCAGGTGTAATTAGAGAGTAATAGTATATAAAGCCCTGCAAATCCTTCCAGTGTTGGAATTCAGCGTAGACCAGAGATCCCAGGATGGTGCTACGTTTCAGCTTCAGGGGTTTGTCCACTGTCATTTCCAAGGATTCCCAGGCAGCAGAAGGGACATAAGACTTGTAATCATCTTTCTTTGTAAGCTTTTCTTAGTAATTAAATAAACCCTTTAACTTTCATCCCATTTGCTTGGTCATTGCCTCCGAATCTACAAAGAACCATTTTGCTTGGTGATGTAGTTGCCCCCCCTAAAATAATATGTGGTTCTGCAAACCACAGGGCTGCTCCAGGTTTGCAGATACCTCCCTCTTGTTTGTGGGTGGTGCAGTTTTGGCTATATATGCACAGGCACTAGGAAAACTCAGTTGTTGATATTAGGCACCACCTGTACTATACATTTAAAGCAGTATGATACAACTTTAAACTGTCATGCCTTCCCCCAAAGAATCTTGGGCACTGTAGTTTGTTAAGAGTCCTGAGAGTTGTTAGGAGAGCCCTATGCCCCTCACAGTTAATAATTTAAGGATTGCTGGGATCATCCCCAATGCTTTACAGTAGCATATGTTCCTAACCAAAAGATTCCCTGGATAGTTGACAGCACTCCATTTCACCCATGTTGCAGCATGGAGTGCTTCTGTTTGGAGTTTCAACCATTCAATTCTATTCACTGTTGCTTGGGTATGCATATGGTATGTGAGTATTTCTGTGTGATGCAGGAGTCTCTTAGACAGGGGATGGAGAAGATGGGCAGGCCAACCAGCCTCACATCTGTGGGGAGCTCTAAAAATGCCAGGACAGGCCCTGCAATCTCTAGGAAATGGACTGCATTCAGGCTTCTCATTGCCTCTTCTCTGGTGTTCTGTAGACAGAGTCTTCTATGATGCTTCAGTCCAAAATATTTCTGTACAGTCATAATAGGAATTGAAGAGCTCATTGAAACATCATGTCACTTTTGCCCACATGGATGCAATTTGGCATGTAGGTCATTCTCAGTGCTGCTGTTTCAGCTTACCTTCCCAAAGAGGGCACTAATAAATGTATATAAAGATGAATTAAAAAAACCCTCCAGATGTCATTTTATTCCACATTCATGATGATTTGTACTTACTATGCTGTTGGGGCAGTCATCGTAACGCAATCCTGCTCCCAACACTATTTGCCTCTACAAAAGTTTTGGGGTGGTCACACTGCTTCATTTCTAATCAGTGTGTATCCTCTAGCTTTCAGCTGAAATCCCACTTTTCATACTACAAATGTTCTGTGGGTTTATGTTCCACTTTTGTTGCACTACAGTTCCTCCAGACAGAAATAATATGGTAGCACTGGGGATGCATCACAGAACAACTAATTAAGCAGAATAAATCCACCACTAATGCACAATTATTGTGTCAAGAACATGTTGTAGAATGCATCTGCAATGAAACACCAGCCAGGAGGTATGTTGTCTGTTTGACAATGCTCCCCATAGGGAAAGGGCCACAGCACTATGGCAGAGGATCTAATTTACATACAGAAAGTCCCAGGTTCAATCGCTGGCATATTCAGTTAGGAATGGGAATAGGGAAGGGTGAGAATTTCTATTCAGTTTACATTTCAAGCAGAAGCCGTCAAATTTGCACTTTCCGAAACAATGAGAAATGAAACACGGCCATCCTTCAAAATTTGCACTTATTCTAATTTTGCGATGCAGTTTGCCAACTAAACGATGTTTTTAAAAATGCATATGTCAGGGGAAGGTGTGCATAAAATGAATATATTTATGAAAATAGCACGCAAAAATGCATTATATGAGAAATGGCTTGCAAAAATGTGTACATTGGTCAAAGCCACCCACAAAAATGTTTATTAGAAGAAATTTTCAGTGAAATGCTGGAGAATTTTCATGAGTTTTGTTTTTAAAGAAATCACAAATTGCTGCATAAATATAAGGAACTGAATTTAATATTGGAAAGATTAGAAACTGTGAGAATCAAAATTGACATAATTTTCCATTCCTAAATAGGAAACACCCCTGTTTGAATCCCTGGAGAGCCACTGCAGGTAATTGTAGACAATGCTGACCTAGATGGATCAATGGTTTGACTTGATCTAAGGCAACTTCCGATGCTTCTTAGGCTCTTGACTAGCCCAAGATGTGTAGAGTCAGTGATAAACAAATTGCATTCTGTCCATGCTTAAAGGAGCTTGCTTCTTTTGCCAGCTTGAACATGCATAGAAAAATGGTTCTAACTAATGGAAAGAGACTCACCCCAGCTTCAAGCCTCATCAAATTTTGAAATTACAATGGAAATAAAATATATAAAATATAAACAGACTAACAGAACCATTCTCATTCATTGGCCTTCAATAGTGAACCAAGCAGGCAAAAGACTGATGGTATATTTAAATGGCTGCAACTCCTGCCACGAAAGCAGGGTGCTGCTTTTTTTAAAAAAAATAAGGACTATTAATCATAAGGGATAGTGAAGCTGCTTATCCCTGCCAACTGATAAACATAAGGTAGCTGAACAAGTTAACTGTACAGAAAATGACAAGCACTCAAATCAGCAATTTGACTCAGCAATTTCAGTGAAAGACACAGAGGCTGTCACAATACTTTGAAAAATGACACATGTTCCTTTGGCCAATTCATGCGCATTAAAGCATGTTCATTCTAAACTAGGAAATGAAGAATCTAAAGCTACAATAGGAATGCTGCAAGCCTCAGATCCATGCTGCTGAGTCTGCACACATAGCATTGATTTGGAATAGCAGCTGTTGGCTACATAAACACCTGGTCCTTTTGTGACTCCTCTTGCTGTTTGTATCCTGTCAAGAGGGGTGTGTGTGTGTGTGTGTGTGTGTGTGGTAGTCAATAATGGTTGCCTGTTGATAAATACTGTTGTGAATCTTCCTTGCTGTCTTTCTGAAGGGTTGGAACTATGACTCCAGCTCAGATTGGTGTGTTTCTGATCACACATACAAGTCCTTAATCTGTTTGGCCCATCTTTTCTGGGCTTTGGAACAGCAGGAGTTTGTAGCATCACAACACAGGCATTTTTCAGCATTTGTGAGGGTTATTATAATGGCTGACTTTTGTTGTTGATGGTAGTTGCTGAAATGTGTAAAGGCCACAAGTGTCATTAGATTTTGTGTGTCTTGAAGAATGCTGAATTTAGCCAACCTGGAGCAGGTTCCTATCACTCGAAGATGGGATTTATTTTTTTAGGGTTATATATCTATGTATTAATTGAATATAAATATATTTATTTATTTATAAACATTTATAAACCACTTGATATATATATATATTTAAAAAGTATCTAAGCAGTGTACAAAAAACACAATAAGCAATATAATTATACAAAAACAAAAAAGAAAACAAAACGAAGAAAACATTAGTATAAAAATATATAAAAATAAATGCAAATGGGAATTCAGGGGATTCAAACAGATAAAAAACCAGATCCAGTCTTATGGATCAAGGAAAGCATGAGGCGAAAAACTATGTCTTTACAAGATGTCTGGGTGATACTCAAGTTGTAGACACGTAGTACACATCACCTCAAATAAATTACTAGTTATTTTACATAAAAAACATCACATTTCTCTTCTGATCTGACAAGGAACCTGTGTGCTTTACTTAAGGCTGTTGACAGAACTGGGGAACTGCTGGATTTTATATTTTCAAAACTGGCAGATTATCATTTGTGTCTCTCTTTGTTCTGGTGGTCGCAGGGGCAATCTGAACACTTGCACAACACCTAGTAAAGCCTAAATCCAATTAAATCTGCAGCCTTTCTCTACGTTTCATTTTAAAATTGATATAAAATGCAGAGTTTGGTTAACATCCAGCCTGATGAAGAGTGCTGGAGAATTTGAAAGCTTGGTCACAATTTTGTGATGATTTGGTTGGTCCTATAAAGGCATTACCTGTCTGTCAGTTTTGTTCATTGTAATTGTCCCCCCCCCATTATTTTTAAATTTTCCTATGCTCTGCTTTGGGGGAGTATTAGCAGAAAAGTGACATAAAATAGATAACAAATCAGTGGCCATCAGGAGATTTGGAGTGAGGTGTCATAAATAGGCAGATGGCAGCCAACTCTATCCCTCTGTTCCATCTGAATTGGGAGAAGTGGTTAAATGTTAGACCAGTGCTTGGAGATAGTGGTTGGCTGGATGTACACCATTAAACTGATGCTGAAACCTAATAAGGCAGAGGTGTTATGTTGTGTCCCAAGTTCTTAAGTCTGGGTTAGGGTCAGCTGTCTTTCTTTTTCAAATGCAAGAAAAAACAAATTTGCTCAATGTGTGTGAGTCATTGAAAGTCTCTGCAACTGATTGATCGAAGTTAGAACCAAAAATGGGAAAATCAGAAATTAGACCTGTGTTCTTAGGTGGTCAGCTAGCTAGCTAGCCATCTGTAGTTTGCACAGCAGTGTTTCTATTCCTCTAAGGCTGTTTTTGTCCTTTGCCGTCAGAAGTACTCAAGCAAAAGAAGAAGTATAGGGAGTGCTTTAAAAAAGTAAAGGGTAACTTAGGATAGATTTTTTTAGATCACTTTAAGTTATCTCTTTATTTCAGCTTTAGCAATAAACATCCAATCCTCTTCTACTCATTACAATAACTGCAGAGTAAACAAACTCTTACTTTTTACTGCAGACACATAAAGATGCTTCTTTATTGTTGGCTGGGTAGAGAACACAACTGAAACTGAAACAGAAGAGCAGAGAAAAGGAAAGTCCTAGGAGTGGAGTTTAATTCTAGCCCATAATACAAAGTTTATAATATATCACCCTTTGAGGACATGTTACTATATAGGTTAGTGTCCCCCCCCCCACAGTATTAACTAAGTAATTACAGGGTGATTGTGAGCATGAAAAATCCAACTTCAGTCAGGGAAAGTCGAACGAAAAAACTTTTGAGGGCTCTTCCCGATGAGGCTTTTATTGTGCACTCACCCTGCCTTATTCACTGATTTTTTCCCCATGATGGTTCTATTCTTAAATTGCTCCTGTTCTTAAAACAAGCTGTCATTCTTTAATGGCTATCATAGTCTGTCATGTTAGAAATTAAAACGACAATTCTTTTTAAAAAATCCTGGTGCAGGGAGCAAAACACAGCTCTAGGATTGTGTTTACACCTAAATTGAACAAATTTACACTGCAGTCCTATAACTGGGAGTAAGTCTAATTGAACTGAACAGGCTTTACCTCTGAGTAGACTCATATAAGATTGTTGTTTTAGTCCAGTTTTAACCCAAAATATTTCTTTATTGTTTTTCTCTGCCTGCTTAGGGACAGCAAAAGTTTTAAAATCTGTTGCGAAAAAAGTAAGCAATCATTTTCATAGCTTTGCCTCTCAGTTTTCCACATTTATTTTCCCGAAATGACACTCACATCACATCTCTAAAAATGGCTACTCTATCAAGTTAGTCCAGGTCCAGTTGCTTCTTCTTTGATAGATTAAGAGCTCTGAATCAGCATGACAATATGAAAGGTATGCAAAAACCTGTCCCAATTCTCTTTCTTCCACAAATCCTCAAAATTCAAGGCTAAATATGAATTTGGAATGAGCTGTTTCTGCTCTACTGCTGATAGATTATGTGCCCTTCATCAAATCTTTTAACTTCATTGACTTCACACATGTAACAAAGCTGATATTTTAATACCTCTCTGAGAAGTCCTGATGCCAGGTTAATGAATGGTTGTAATTAATTAATTAACAGATTAATTGATGGTTATAAACTACCTCATTAACTTTTGAGACACCATCAGTACAATATGAACTACCAGTTTCTACTTTTATCTGTATGTAAGATCCCGAAAACCCTGAATTTGAGATTGATGAAGAAAAATGGGGGTTATTATGTGCCCTCCAAATTCTAGAATAGATATTAAAACCAATTATAGAGAACCTCCAAAATATATCAAGAATAGGCTGTTGTCATTGTAATAATAATAATAATAATAATAATAATAATAATAATAATAATAATAAATGTTATTGCAAATATACCAGAAAAAATAAAAGGAACACTGTCAGATCACATCAATAAAAACAATCCATCAATCCTAATTTAAGTATATACATTAATATAAGCAATCCAGATATCCAAAAGAGACTGATGATTATAAGATATACACTGAATAAAAATTAATACCTTGTAGAGATATTTTTAGGACCTATCCTATTCTTGAGATTGTAATTTGCTTTACACCATTTTTAATATTGCATTTTTAAATTCCTGTAACCTGCCCTGGGGCCTTATAGTGAGACGAGGGTAAGTATTAACAATGATGATGATGATGATGATGTAGAAAGGGCCGTATGGTTTTCAATTACTTCCAGATAACAGCTTGATCAAGAAATGGATCATGATTTTGGCTATATAAATTAAGATTTATGTGTAGGTAATAGATGGATGTAGATTAAAAAAAACCTAATTTAGGGCACAATCCTATGGTACCTGGAAAAAGATCCCAGGACTTTGTGGGTCTCCGTCTCTTTGGGTGGAGCAAGAGGTTCACCCACAAAAGCCTCCTCTTTTCAGTCATGGAAATCTCTGTGGCTGCCCCCCCTACACTATTGCTGCTCTCTCTGCCATCAGATAATGTCCTGGAACTGGCATTCCAATTATACACCAATGGAAGTGTTTTTTAAAAAATAAATAAATAAAAAGGACCTCCACAAACACTTTCCATTCTGCCAGCACAAGTTTGGCAGGGTTTTAGATTTGGTGGCTCATCTACTACAGCCACTCCCACCCCATGACCTAGTATGCCTCTGCCGTTGAAATAAAATTACACTTGCAAGACTCCTTCAGCTCAAAGGCTTTCAGAGTAGCTAATAATTTATTCATATAGCCTGGATGACATCTTTGAGTTTTAAATAGAATGCATTTTTGGTTACTGGTGACAGATATACATGCCACTCAAAAGATGACAGCTACTAAAAGTTCAGTCATCAAAACTGTTTCAGTGGACCAGACTTCTCTGATCATTGCCTAAATTTAAACTTCCTTTCGAGCCACTTCATTGTTACTCTGGAACCAAAGGGTTGATTCTTTTCACTGTAAATCAAGATTAAATAAAAGACTCAAGAAAATGAATTTATACAAGCATAAATCCCCTGCAGGTGATGTATATGCCAGTATAAACTCCCTGCAGATGAGAGGAAATTAGACCCAGCAAGACTTTTACCACCGTCATCAGTGGAAGCCAGGTCATGCTCTTTGTCTCTGTCAATCATTAAGTTCTGCAGCCGTGTCCTGGGAGTGATTGTGATTTTTAACAAGCAGTTTTGAGAAGATTCTGTTTACAAGTGTGAGTTGATATGTAGCTACTTATTTTCTCTTAGGCTGCCACTTTGTAAACCTCTGTTTATAACCCACCTGCTCAGGATGAGAAAACTAGGCTTGTCAGGATCCTATATGTGTTAATTTGATTGTTCCACCTTTAGAACTGCAATGATTGGCATTATTCAATAGGTCCCCTTTCTTTATGCAGACCATCAGACAAAATGAAGTGGTTACATTTTAAAGAAGGATGTTATAAAGGAGACCTGGTTGAAAACATGGCTACCCACTCTAAACCTAAATGTACATCTGTTTGTCCTTTACAGGCATTCAGCCTAATAATGTGAGGGCTAACTGAGCTTGTAAGCAGCCAGGGGTGAGGTGGTGCACACAATGGCCCTCCTTCCAATGTCCCATGTACTTCAGGTGCCTCCCCTAATGTTCAATGTGAAGGGCAGATGGGACCCTCTGACTGTATGTAGCTGAATGTGGTTTCCACATGACTGCAAACCCTGGGTTATCAGGGTCCCTGATCTTGGATGGTGGTGAAGGCTGTGTGCTCAGCATGTGGGAGACATTGGGTGTGGGGCTTGTGTGCATGTGTTTGGCCCCCTATTCATATTTAGCTCTTGTGTGATCAGGCTGAAAGCCTGAATAGAGCTAATGAAATCTTGGAAAGCCTTGGCATCGCTGTTCTTGATGGAGACACTAAGGGGGTTCAAACAAACCTTACACATTAAAAGGAGGATCATGGGGCTGAATAGGCTAACCACATCCCAGTGCCCACATTCCCTGCTGATGTATGTGCTGGCAATGCATCAGCTTAGAGTTCCTCCAAGCAAGGTGGATTGTTACTGGAGGAATTCTACACACCAAGATCACTATTTCCATAGGGTCCCTTCTCACACTCACCAAGCATGTGGCTGGGGGGGGCACATAGGTGCATTGGTCGGAGCATAGTAAGTGAGCACAGTTTCTTCCCCCTTAATCTATGAAGGGTGTTCATCTCAATACCTTTACTGTGACTTGGACAGCTGTAATGCAGTCAGAAGTTCAACCTGCCCACCAGCTAATCTCCCACTTAGGTGAGCCTACCACTCCAAACTGCTGCTGAGGAAAACTCTCTTGTCAACTTTCAAAGGTATGCTGCCTGTCAATTGGCCTGATGGTTCTGGATGACTGACAGCTCCTACCTCTCAGCACTGTGCTCTATTCTGATGATAAGAGTGGAAAATCCACCCCCTCCCCATAGCACAGTGCAGAGGATGCAACATGCTCATGTGCAAATTATTTAAAATTCCTGTGCATAGAATATTTGCTAGTATGTTCCTCTCTTATTTCTCTAGTTCCTTTAGCAAAATACTGATGTGATGTAGGTATTTACAGCTATATTTGTTTAATTATTCTGCATAAGTAACAGGGGTTTTTTTTGGTTCATACATTAACACAAACAGTGACTCTGCAACATGACTCATTTGGCATAATGTATGCAAGTAGGATTTTAAGGAATTAATTAACCTAGTTAATTTTCACTCTTTTAATTTAATTTTGTGTGACTTTTCATTTGGCCCTTCCTTCCGGACTTAAAAAAATCCTCACCACTGACATACATTAAAGGAAACCAGCACCATAGACCTCAAGAGAGAAGCAGATCATGGGCATTATTTGTGTCTTTGTCCACGTAACAGTCTGGGAGCATCAAAGGACTGAGTGAAATGCCTACAGTATGTATTGGGTGTTTTCAGTAGCAGTGACAGTTCATGAAATCAAACTTTTTAGCATCTCATGTGGGCCTTGGGTGCAGCCCATTTATTTCTCTGGGCTCAGGGGCAGGTTCAGTGAGAGGTGAAGTGCAGCAGCTCTGATGGATCTGGAGCAGAGGTGGCTAACCTGTGGCTCTCCAGATGTTGTTGGATCCCATCTCCCATCAGCTCTGGCCGGCATGGCCAATGGTCAGGAACCATGAGAGTTGTAGCCCAACAAAATTCAGAGGGCAACAGGTTGGTCATTGCTGGTCCAGAGAACAGAGACTAGCACAAATTGTCTCAACTCAGTTAAGCTATATAACTATACAAATGGGTGGTTAGACATGACAACAGAGCTGCTGCAACTGGCCAGTGGCTGGTCCATTTGGGCGAATGAGGCACTGCTCCATCAATCTCAATCTGATCTCAGCCTGCCCCACACCTACCAGCCTATCTACTTACAACCAGTCCAGGGAGTAGCACTGCCTGCCAGCTTTCTCCTACTTCACTCCAGTGTTGCCTTTGTAGAACTCAGCAGGGAGGACGGTGAAGACAAAACTAAAATTAGTTGGCCCTGCCTGTCATTAGCTCTGGCTCCTGGTCTTCCTGCCTTCCACCCTATCAGTCCCAATGGCAGAGCTTGAAAAAGTTACTTTTTTTGAACTACAACTCCCATCAGCCCAATCCAGTGGCCATGCTGGCTGGGGCTGATGGGAGTTGTAGTTCAAAAAAGTAACTTTTCCAAGCTCTGCCCAATGGGCACCAGGCACCAGTGCAGCTGGCCAAATAACAAGAAGGAACAGCCCATTTTCATCTTGTATGCTTGCAACCAAATATCCAACTCTTGCTAGAGGATATGTAGCCTAAACTGTCAATTAAACTAAATGAGATGGATGATGCTTATCAGCCATCCACTGCTATTGTTTGCCTCATAGGTGCATATGTTTTCCTTTATGGGACAAATAGCAGATCTTTCACATTAGATCTGAAAGATGGCACTAGACAAAAGGAAAAAGCCCCTCATGTTCCATCTCCACCTACTCCACCATCCCATAGCTGGGATCACAGATCTGCAATTCTCATCAAGTTTGGCCTTTAAATTGGTGCCCTTTTGTCAGAATAGAATCCTGCACAAACTATCATATAAAGCTGAGCTTCAAATGATTTAAACACTGGTCTTTTGAAGTTGAAACCACAGAATCATATGCATTTGTTCCTTAAACATTGCCTTCACCACTCCATCCCCCAAAATGGTACATAGTGTACCATAGGTCTAGTATCAGGCATGCAAGGAGAAAGGCAATCTAGGGCTTAACCAACATTACAGGGTGCAGAGGTTGGATTCAAAAGTAGGTATACTTCCACAGATCTTGGCAAAAATATTATTCTGTAACAGAATATCCAAGTCTTAGGAAAAAATATTTAGTCCAAACAGCCTATAAGTCTCTTATAGTTTTAGTAGTTAATATTCTTTCTTAAACACTTTTTTTATTGCTTTCAGCAATTTCCCCCAAAAGGATAAAGTTGGAATTTAAAAACCATTTAAGGATCCTTTCCTCATCCTTTCTTCATAGCTTATTAGTGCTCAGTCTTCTGTTTCATGAGATGGAGGTTTGCAGATTATCTTGGGTGATCTTTGGGGATATATATGTTTAATATACTTTACTATTATATTACCATATCTGGAAGATAAAAGAGTTAGCAAAATCATCAAATTGGATCCCCATATAGCAAATAAAGCAATTTCATTGTCTCCAAACAGGACCACGGCCAGAATTCCCAGCGCACACAGCAAATTTAGTGAAAGCAAGAGAGAGATGGGAATGTATGCTGGAGTAAGAACTAGACATTATACAGACATTAGAACCATCTGTCACTGAAAATTGTTTAGACATACATAGCTGCTTAAGATAGTTCATCACAGATTCCAACTGGCAGGTGGTAAGCTGTATAAAAATTAAATGTGTGGTATTTACTTTTACTTTTCTAAGAAATTGCCTTGAGCCTTGGGAGACTGAGAGCTGCTTATTCTTTGAAGATTTGTTTTTGCTTGTGGAGCCTAATTCTGCCCTTAATAGTAAAAGCAGCAGCTTATTTTTCAGATGGTGTCAATCAGCAGATTTCTATTAGCATCAGTGGACATATCCACAATCACACTTGAATGTTGCAGAGATAAGGTTTTTGGAGTCTTTGTATCTCAGAGTAGTTGCTAACTGTGCCCATATTATTTATTTATTTTATTTATTTAAAATATTTCTATCCCGCCCTTCTACCCTATAATAAGGCACTCAGGGCAGCTTACAAAAATAAAATCAAACATGTACATAATAAAATTGTAAACAGTAAAATAACAAAAACATTAAAATAAATTTAAAATGCAATTAAAATACATAAAATACTACACACACACACACACATACTAAAGGGACTACAAAGGTAGAATTTAATGCAGAAGGCAATTATTCTGCAAGTAGCCTAAAATGACTATTTCACAGTTTATCAGTTAGGCCAAGATCCTCTACTGATATGCTAACGTTGGCCGGGAACAGAGAAATGGAAGAAGGTTCAGATTCAACAGTAGAGGCTATTCTTAGAAATTACTATCACACAAAGGTGAGGGTGGGATTAACCTGTTGGTCCCTGCCCCCTATCGCCTGTCCCCACTGCCACCATGCCTTGCAAGGGGGAGAGTGATGGTGAACATGTTGCTTCTGCCCCTTCCTGCATGTTACCATCACTGTTTCTGGACTTTTGCAGTGGGGAATCTTTTCTATTTGAGTTGGCATCCCATGTTATTTAGAACCCTTGCAGATCAGGGTTCTAAATGGCACAAGCATCTGCTCCAGTATAGCAGATTCCCTGCTGCAGAATTTGAGTTCCCAGTTGGTGGATGGCTGCAGAAACACAGATATGCAGAAGGGGCAGAAGCAATAGACTCGTTACCTCTCTGCCCCCTTGAAGAGTGTGGCGGGGAGAATGACTGAATAAGCTTTAAAGGTAGGGTTTTAAGGGTTTAAAAATGCACATCTTAGCTAGGAATCAAAGACAAACAGTGTAATCCTATACATGTCTACTCAGACAAAAGTCCCATTTCTCCTGGGTGTGTATAGATGTTACCATGGTGTAAACTCTGTTGAACACAGTTTAATTTAGTGAACATGCACAAGATTCTACAGAATGTAGGTATGGCTGTGAAGACCACTTTAATTAATAATGTGGGATCTGTACAATTTTTGCCACCATTTCTGTTCTTCTCATGAAACTTTAGATCTTTACAATTTTATGTTTTCATTTCACACTTACTTTCATTTGGTGCCAAGACTGTTCTGCAAGTTCATTCACACAAGCCTTTTGCATTTGAGATCAGACACTGGCTTTTTAGGCACATGATTTCTGCTTATGTCAGATTTGATGTCATGTAAGTAAATCTATTTGGAAACACTATTTACAATAGACTTAATATGAGATGTTTTGGGACATCATCATTGCTATAAACTTCTCCAGATGGCAGCAACACCAAGCATTTGTACATATCATTTGGGCAAAAAGGTAACCTCCAAAAACCAGCTAATCATACTAGATTATAGTAACGTAAAGCATTAGTGCATACAAGGTATTAGATACAGAAAAGGTATTTCAAATTGATTTCTGTAAAGTAGATTTGTCTTATATTTAAAATAAATCATTGGATCATTTTACTTCTGCTCAGATCAATGAAGGTAATACCTCTATTAATATTTCATTTCATGTCCTGTTTTATATAGTTTAAATGTATGAGTCATAGTGGGATATTTTAGTGTTAATGTTGATATCAAGGGATAGTTTCATAGTCATTCCGTTGGATCTGCGAAAGTACCCATGAAATGAGGACTCATTAAATCCAGCACTCAAGCACCTAGTTTCTGAACACTTTGACACTCAATCTACAAAAATTCATGAGTATAATTACTATGGTGAACAATCCTATTAAAACCATAATACCATTCTCAGAGAACATGAGATCCTGAGTACTGTGAATGACATCAGGCTGGTAATTATCTGATAGTTCCATATGGCAACCTTATGGTCTCTCAAATTTTCAGAGATGTTGGGGTGGTGGTGGAGATATATACTTCTCATGCTTCCTGTTTTCTGCAGATCTTTGAAACACTGAACATTTGCAAAGTAAGGATTCACAAGAACAGTTATGCACAACAAAACCCACTGGACAAATAATGATTAACATACAGTATGTTATCTTTAACCACTTGAAAAATGGTGGTGTGAACTGAGCCTCTCAAAGACATTATTACTTTAGTCTACTAGCCATAAACAACTGCTTACTAGTAAGAATTTATGCAACAAACCTCAGCATATTTCCTAAGTGTATTCAGTGTTGGCTGTGGATTTAGTGGAATATTTGAAAGCAGCCCCCAATTCTGTGAGACCTCTATGTCAGGAACACTATATATTCTTTCCTTACAGACCACCATATGTAATGTTGGTTTTGACATTTCTTCCTTAAGACTTGTCACATTCTAATAGATTCTTTATACACCAGTAGCATTTTTCTCCTTCCAGCTGCCCTCATTTCCATACGAGTGGATTATCTATCTGTCTCCCATATCTTCATTAACAACATACATCTTCTTCTGCTTAGAGATTTGATTGCTAAGAATATGCCAATAATATTTTACAAATGTTTACAGTCAATGTGACAAACTTAATTGGTTCATTTAAACAGCTGCTGCAGGAATTTAGAGGAACAACTGAACAACTACAAAGAGGTAAAACACACCCTAAAACACTTGCCTACCATTTTTATAGAAAGCATTTAGAGATAGGCATTTATTGCATGGAGGCATGGAAGAAGATAATGTGAGCCACAGATCAAAGAAGATTCAAATTATGTTCAAAACAGGCATTATCATGGAATTAACATTGTACCCATTCACTTAAAAAGCAAATTGTTTTGAATACATTGCTGAGCTAATTCACAGCTATGTAACTGAACCATTATAGTATATAGTAGTGCATTCCCATGAGCTATCCTGACAGTTGGCGACTTCAAGACTGAAAGCTGTCACTAGTTATTGCTATACCTGGACCCCACAACTGCTGCAGGTGCAAAAGGCAACTCCCATTTGCAAAGTACTTTTCTTAATTTGCTCAATACTATACTGAACTTTTCAAAGGGCAGAAGAATGAGAATGCTCTGTGGAAGGTGAGTAGTAGTACAGTAGTCCTGTAGCCAGGGTTGAGGCACATATTGATAAGTTCAACTATCTTCCCTGTAATTAGAACCAGGAGCATGCTCTGAGGTAACAGAAAGGAGGTGCTGTAGCTCAGCAGAGCTTGGAAAAGTTACTTTTTTGAACTACAACTCCCATCAGCCCAATCCAGTGGCCATGCTGGCTGGGGCTTATGGGAGTTGTAGTTCAAAAAAGTAACTTTTCCAAGCTCTGTAGCTCAGCTGTAGAACACATGCTTGACATTAGGGATGGAAAGTTCTGTCAGTTTTGGTTCTCTCAGTTTCTCATTTTTCCAACCTTAAATTCACTGCTGTAACTTCTTGGGAACAGTTCCAGTTGATGTGGCCTGATGGCTTGGACAAGGTGTTTGCGATGATGCGGCCAGCAACGTGTCCTCTCTACCCTTGCCCTTCTTGGCTTATTAAAGCTTGCCGAGGGGGTCTGACCGAGTGGATCCAGGGTGTGGTCAACGCATCATTGTGGGAGGGAGTGGTTCCAGCCACCTTGAAAGAGGCAGTGATCCAACCACTCCTGAAAAAGCCCACCCTGGACCCATTGGCTTCTGACAACTACCGACCGGTTCCAAATACCCCCTTCTTAGGGAAGGTGATTGAGAGGGTTGTGGTGAAGCATCTGCAAGTACTCTTGGATGAAACAGATTATCTTGACCCATCCCAGTCTGGGTTCAGGCCTGGTTATGGGACTGAATCGGCCTTGGTCGCCCTGATGCATGACCTTTATTGGGAGAAGGACAGGGGGAGTGCGACCCTGTTATTTTTATTTGATCTCTCAGTGGCTTTTGATACCATTGACCATGGTATCCTTCTGGGCCGACTTGGTGAGATGGGTATTGGAGGCATTGTTTGACAGTGGTTCCGATCCTGTCTCCAGGGTCGCTCTCAGAGAATAGCTTTGGGTGACTGTCTTTCGGCCCCTTGGCAGTTGTGCTGTGGGGTGTCGCAGGGTACTGTCTTGTGCCCCATGCTGTTTAACATCTATATGAAGCCCTTGGGAGCAGTCATCAGGAGCTTTGGGGTAAGGTGTCAGCAGTATGCTGGTGATACCCAGCTCTATTTCTCCATAATGTCTGAATCGGGAGAGGCCGTGCAAGCCCTGGACCACTGCCTGGACTCGGTGGTGGGCTGGATGAGGGCCAATAAACTGAGTCTGAATCCTAGCAAGACAGAGGCACTGTGGGTTGGTGGTTCCCGAGTTTGGATACTTGGTCAGTTGCCTGCTTTGGACGGGGTCATACTCCCTCTGAAAGAGCAGGTCCATAGCCTGGGGGTACTCCTGGATCCATCTTTATCGCTAGAGGCCTAGGTGACCTCCGTGGCTAGGAGTTCCTTTTACCAGCTTCGACTGGTGAGACAGCTGCAGCCGTTTCTGGACCGGGATAGCCTGACTACTGTTTTTCACTCACTGGTAACCTCCAGGCTGGAGTACTGTAATGAGCTCTATGTGGGGCTGCCCTTGAGGTTGGTCTGGAAGCTTCAGCTGGTGCAAAATGCGGCGGCGAGACTGTTCACTGAGGCAGGGTATCGCCAACATGTCACCCCGCTGCTGAAAGAATTGCACTGGCTGCCCATTTGCCATCAGGCCAAGTTCAAGGTTCTAGTTTTGGCGTACAAAGCCCTATACAGCTCGGGACCAGGATACCTGAAAGACCATCTTACCCCTTATATGCCCAGTTGATCACTGTGCTCTGCAGGTGAGGGCCTCCTGCAGATACCATCTTATCAGGAGGTTCGTTCTGCACAATATAGAAAATGGACCTTTAGTGTGGCAGCACCTACCCTGTGGAACTCCTTACCTTTGAATATTAGGCAGGCACTATTTCTGCTATCTTTTCAGTGCCTTTTGAAGACTTTCCTCTTTCAACAAGCCTTTTAAGTTGAGACCTATCCCAGTCTGCATCTGTGTTAGAATTGCTTAATATGTTTTTTTAATAATGTTTTTAACCCTTTTAAAAAGTTTTTTAAAACGTTTTTAATGCTGTTTTGTTTTAATGTATTTTAAGACCTGTGTTTTTGGTGTTTTAAAGTGTTTTTAGCGCTTTGTTTGCCGCCGTGGGCTTCTGCTGGGAGAAAGGGCAGGATACAAATGAAATAATAAATAAATAGATAAATACTCCACCACATTTCTGCAGTAATTTGCAGATTTAAAAAAAAAATCCTCATGAATATTCTCCAACATTTTAGTGCAAATTTCTTCTAATAAACACATTTTTGTAGGCAGTTTTGACTAATGGACACATTTTTGCAAGCAATTTTTTGTCATATAATGTAGTTTTGTATGTTATTTTCACTCATATATTCATATTTATGCACACTTTCCCCAAAATATGCATTTTTGTAAACATTATTTGGTTGGCGAATTGCACTGAAAAATTCAAAAAAGTGAGAATTTCAAAGGATGACTGTGTTTCAGTTCTCATATTGCTTTGGAAAGTGTGGATTTGATAAATTCATCAAATATGAATGGAATCAAATTTCTCACCCATCCCTACTTGACATGAAAAACTCAGTTCCTGACATCTTCAGGTAGAGCTGGGAAAGACTCCTGTCTTAAACTCCAGAAACATGCTTTCAGCCAGTGTAGATGATATTGAGCTAGATGGACCAAAATGGTCTGATTTAGTATAAGGCACCATCCTTTGATGTCTATGTTGCCATGAACTATGAGCTTCAATGAGATCTAGTCAAGTCATGTAGCAGAATGTGGAGACAGATGAAGGGTGGTTTAATAGTCAATCCCTGTTCCCATCGAACTTTGAGAATTGTAGTGCTGTGAGATTTCCTGCAAGAAAAAGAGGTAAAAAACCAGAATGCTGAAAAGATATTTATTATTATGTACAAAAGTACTATTAAAAATATATGCCAATTTTTAAAAAAATATATATATGGAATGCTCTGTACTGTACAGAGCATTCCATATATTTTTTTTAAAAAAAATTGGCATATATTTTTAATAGTACTTTTGTACATAATAATAAATATCTTTTCAGCATTCTGGTTTTTTACCTCTTTTTCTTGCATTTTGTGGATGCTAGACACCTTATTTTTCCTCCTGTGAGATTTCCTAACAACCATCAGCACTCTGAATAAACTACAGCTGCCAAGATGCTTTGAGGGAAGCTGGGACTGTTTCAAGTTGTATGATGTGGTTTTAAATGTATAGTATAGATGGGGCCAATGTTCAACTGTGAATGGGCTCCATTTTAATTTTACATGCAAGATTCCAAAAGCTGCAGAATTCATGGGTCTTCATTCAGAGGTAGTCTACATAACAGCACTGAAGGAGACAGTGAAATTCTTGAGTGTATCATTTCAGATTGAAGGTATGTGGAGGTTTTTATATTCGAATGATCTTCATATACAGTAAACTAGTCCACTTTCTACTGTTCTAGTTTAGTAAGTACTTGGAGATTTATGCATGGAAAGAATGAAAAAATATATAACCATCCACCTGAAGTCTGAAGTGATGCTGAATTCTGTTGCCTGTGGACTAAATAGAAATATAGACTAAATATGGTGTGTTTGTGTAAGAAATATTATTTATTTATTTATTAAGAAATACCTTATACATGAATTTTGAAACATAGTCATTTGCGAAAGAAAGAAAAAAGGCTTTCATATATGAATTTGAATACGTGCATTATATTTCAATAAATGGCAGATGGTCATTGCTTTTCTGTCCAGTGGAAACAGATATTATTTTGCGTGATGCAGACTGGAGAGAATGAAACGTACACTAAAGAATAGAAAGGGGTTCAGGTGAGGATTTAAATACTGTAGATTTGTGAAGAGAAATGAATGTTTTTACTTTATGATCTCCTTAAAGAAACATGGAATAAATGTATGGTGTGAACGTGGCCTTAGTCCATTTTTATAACTTTTTCTGAGATGAAAGTGGTTTTCCCATTCAAGATTATTGTGATAAAATGGCCTTGTGAAAGCAACCTCTTTCTCCATAGTACAAATGACAAATGCTTGTGCATTGCTCAAACTTTTCAATAAGGACTGGGCTGTCTCTTCACATGGTCATCACAACCACGCTTTTGTTTCAGTGAGAGGAAATGTTCTATGCTGTTAATTCATTAATCTATTGTGTAAGGCTGATAGTTCTCTGTCTCTAATAACTCTGACATCTGCAGTATGTGCAAAGATTAAATGTGACTTTTGCTTCAGTCCAGAAGTCATCATGCTTAATGAGTCTCTCAGCTCAAAGTTTGTAATACATTTTGGATTATTTTTTCTCCAAGTTCGTGTGCTGCATCTCTCTTCCTCTAAAGTTAGTGGGTCTGATCTCAACAAAAACATTGTCCATAGTATGTTTTGTCCAATTATTTCTGATGTTTTCTGGTTACAATCAGAAGTAATAAAAGTGAAGTCTCATGTGCAGACATAGTTGTGTCATGGACTTATTTCTTTCTGAGCAGCTGACTAATTTACTCCTGATTTGCAGCATTCCTTGCCTGTAAGCAATAGGCACAACCTCACTAGATTATTCATGCAATTACCAAAATGGATTGATGGCTTTTTATCTTTGTCTTGGCTTTATTTAATTTTGCTAAACATTATTTCTAAAGGAACAAACTACGTTACAAAGCTGGGTATGTCAGTGGAATAACAAGTTGGTCTAATCTCTAGGAAAACTCTAATGCCACAGAACTGCTGTGTTTCAGAAAGAGATATATGAAGAGCCAGAAGGTCAAAACAATAAAAGAGAGAATCTACAGGCTAGCAGTTTTAAGGTCCACATTTGTTATTACTAATAGAGAAGTGAGGGTAAGTGTCTGCCTTAAGCTTCGGCTAGGTAATAGCAACAGCTTAATGATAAGTTCAGCCACATGCAGCCCGCCTGCAAGCTGGTGATTTGGCAAAACACCAAACTGGGCATTTACCTACTCCTGAAGCAAACTCTTATTGTCATTTTTAAATGCTAAAATACTTTAGGCAACGAAAAGACAATGTTCAAATTCATTTGTAGGGAAAGAAAATATCTAATATATTCCTTACACACTATCAATACTGATGGTTATACAAGGAATGGAGAATTTGATACACTTTTTTTAATGCCCACATAGAGGAATAAGGAAACAAAACCAAAGAAGGCCAAGGGGAAGAGGGGAAGGCTTAAATAGCCCAACATCCAGCTCTAACACCACCCCACAGCAGCATGCATGGGTGTGCATGAGACCAGATGATATGCCCTCCTTTCTTGAGTGGATGCAAAGGCCTCCAACCACCACATCTGTTTCAGGCATGACAGCATCAGGGATGTGGCTACTTTTGTTGGAAGTAGGGCAAGAACAACTCCTGTTTGTGTTCTTTTGTTTGTAGTCCAGCAGAAAGATAGAGTTAGGGTCCTCCAGCTGGATAGGCTTGCCTACCTTTACTTGTGCTCTTCTCTGATTTCCTTCCATTGTTAAACTGATATGCTCAGGGAAGCTGACCTGTCCCTCCTTCCTTTGTCTTCTTCAACTGTCAGAGGAGAGAGGAGACATCTTTGCCTTTGCTCTCTCTCCTGAACCATGAGGGCAATACCCAAGTCTGGGCATTACACCTCCAACTTAGTTAGAACTAGGTATGCCTTTCCTATCTACTATGTATTTTTGTAAATAAAGTAGCTTTTCCTATTTTTCTAAGTCTTAAGTCTCAGTGATGTAAATGCAGGGTAAAAACCTGCTACTTAGATAAATACACGGGCACACATGCAGCTCAGACACTGTGTATCTCTGCATATTTCCATAACAAAGAGTTATTGCCACCCAGTAAGCTAAATTGAATTGTGAGTTGTGCTTGAAAGCTAAAAAGGCTAAATACTGTGTGTAATTTACAAAGAGAACAAAAAGGAGACTTTAGGTTAGAGGGAAAAAAAGCAGAACAAAAGATAGGAAACCATGGCTGAAGAATCAACACTTAAGACAAGCATCCCAAGGCTAGAGAAGGACAATTATGTGATTTGGAGTCTACGAATGATGACACTTTTGGAAGGGGAGGATCTGCATGGAGTCCTGACTGATCCTGAAAGCTTGGCAGCAGATGAAGCAGCCAATGCCTCCTGGAAGAGTAAGCATGCCAAAGTGAAGTCTCTTCTTATTTCTGCTTTATCAGATGAGGCACTAAATGTTTGCATGAGCTGTAGGAATGCTAAAGAAATATGGGGAAAGCTTGAAAATGTGTATCAGAGAAAATCTAAAAATCATGTGATGCTTCCCTATAAGTCGCTGTACATGCTGAAACAGTCTAGCATGGATCTGAATCCACATCTGAAGAGATTTACAAATCTGCTCTGAGAATTAGAAAGATGTTGAAGATTCTTGGATGAAGATTTACCAAGTGTCATACTCCTGGCCTCTCTAAATGAACATCATTATATAACGGCTTGCATACTTCAACAGACAGATCAGAATTTGAATAAGATTATGGCATATTTGAAAGATCAGGACTATAAAGAGAGACAGGTTTAAGCTGTCTCCGAAAAAGCAAATTTTACTGTGGGTGGAAACAGCAACCAAAGGCAGGATAGAGAGATGAGGCATGCTTCAAAATTGCTTCAAATGCAAATCCTCTAATCACCTTCAAAGAGATTGTCCTAGAAGGGAGAAAGGAGAAAGAGTTGATTTTAAACAGAAGCAACGTGAAAGAAAATCAAATAGCCAAACTAAAGTGAAGCATTCCAGTTACTACCTGTCTGATGGAAAGAATGATGATTATAAAACCATATTTTAATTGATGCTGGTTGTACCGCACATTTAATAAATGATAAAAAAAATTGTTTAAGAACTGTAGCCCTCATACACAGAATGCAATTACAGCGTCAGGAGATGTTTTCTGTTCTCAAGGAATAGGCATGGTGGAGCTGCTTTGCAAAATGCCAGTGGGTGCCAGAGAACTTCAACTGAACAACTGCCTATTTGTTCCACCTTTTAAATATAATTTAATAAGTGCCACTAAAATAATGGAGCTTGGTGGCCAACTTTATCTAAGTGACAAAATTTGTCAAGTTTTAGATGAAAGAGAAGTATATTGTACTGCAAAATTGAAAAATGGACTTTTGCATTTGGAATATTTTGAAGCTATGCATGCAAATTCAGCCAAAGAAACCTATGATTCTGGATATTTACATGTTTGGCATCAAAGAATGGGACAGGCCAGCTTAGCTAGAAATAATGCTCTAGAGAAGGAAAATTTGGCTAGAGGCATTAAGATTGAACAATGTAAATCTTACAGAAAAATGTGAATGTTGTATAAAGACAAAACGTGTGAAACTGAAATTTCCTAAGACAAGTGAAAGGAAAACTGCAAAACCTCTAGAATTAATTCACACAGACTATTGTGGACCCATGAGAATGCCATCACAGGGTGGAAATTTATACATGCTCACCTTCATAAATGATTACTTGAGGTATACTATAATGTAACTACTGAGAGAGAGAAGTCAAGTACTTCAAACATTGAAGGGCTATGTCAGAATTGTGTCCACAAAATTTGGCAGAAAGCCACAGATTATAAGATCTGACAATGGAGGTGAATTTGTTTCCAGGGCTATGCAAGACTTTCTATGTGAGTGCCAGACTACTGTTGTTTATACTGTAGAACAAAATGGGATTATGGAACACATGAACTGAACTCTTGGATAGATGATTCATCCCTTGTTGGAGGATCCACAGTTACCAGAGAAGTACTGGGGGAAAGCAGTGGTTATTGCCACCTATTTGCAGAACTGACTTCCAGCAGCTGCAACCAACAAAACACCTTTTGAGCTATGGCATGATTGGACACCAAGTATGTCTCACCTTCATGTATTTGGCTGCAAGGCCTTTGTACGCATCCCAAAACAAAAGAGATAAAAATGTGACAACACTGCCAAGGAAGTAATATTCATTGGATATTCTTCAACACAGAAGGGATACTGAGTCATAGATCCCAAAACTGGCGAAGCTGGAGTATACAGACATCCACTTTGATGATTGAAAGTGTGCACACCAACCAGAAGGGGTGCCACACCAAACAGATGACAGAAAATGGAAGAAGTAACTGAGCTATTCTTCCACAACAGAAGGGATCACAGTAATACACCAGTAGAGGAAGATGAGGAGTCTGAGCCAGAAGAGGCATCAGAGCCAGAAGGGGAAGCTGAAGTGCCAGCACCCAGATGCTCTGAACGCACCAACAAAGGTGTACCACCAGGGAGACTTGCTTACCTCATAAGAGATGAACTTCCAAAGCCAGAGACCTGGAAAGGGGTTGACACCTTACCCAAAAATGAAGCTCAGAGGTGGAAGCAAACAGCTGGAAGCTCTACACAAGAATAAAATTTGGACACTGACCAAGCTTCCTGAAGGAAGAAAAGCTGTAGGCTGCAAGAGGATATTCAAGAAAAAGTCAGATGCTGAAGGAAAAGTTGAGAGATACATGACAAGCCATTGGAAAACTTCTTTATATCAGCACTGTTACCAGGCCAGATGTGGCAGCAGCTGTGGGATATCTATGCAGAGAAACCAGCTCACCAATCAAGAAGGACTGAGAAGCAATCAAGAGAGTGGCAAGATATCTGAAGGGCACTGCAACCATGAAACTGAAGTATCCAGGGAGGGTGGTAGTGGCCACTTTGTGCACCAAGTGCAAACACAGTAAGCACACACACACACATCATTGTCTCTCACCTCCACAGTTCTATATCTCCATTCCGCTGCTTCCTCCTTCTCCTCCTTCATCCATGTCCTTGCTCTCCAGCTCCTTTCTCCCTCCACTCCATTCTTCTCCACCACTGTCCATTTTTAACACTTATTTTCTCACTCCACTGCCCCAGTTTTGCTCTCTACCTTCTCCCTAGTCATCTCATAAACACCCACAGACCATGACAGGAGATTGTCATTGCGCAGAAGCCCAGTTTGAGGCACATGATTTTCATCCAGGAATCAGAGGAACAGAAGACTTCCCCTGCTCCCCTTCCAGTAACACCCAAAGGTAATACTGGAAAAATTGCAATTACTCCTGAGAAGTAATAAAATTACTCCTTGTTCTATTGCAATGAAAATGTAAAGAAATTACCCACTCGTTCCTCAAAAAAGTAATAAATGACAAGTAATTCATTTCTTGTAACTACCTCCAAGCTCTGGTAATAGCCAAGAGGTAAGTGCTAGGCACTGAGGATTTCATCTACATTTTTTGGGGGGAGGGGGTGAAATATGTGATTCAGAACTCCTGAAATTGTTCCACTTAAGACTGTAGGTCAGGGATTACTGGTCTCAATTGCACACCCTCCCCCCAAAACCCATCAATAACCCACAACCCTTTCACATAAAGGGTCACATCAGTGAGAAACTAGACTAGATCTCTTCAGCTTGAGATGCTTGCTTTCCTTGATAAGATATATATGGCATATTTAAGTTATGAGATTTCCAACCTATATTCTTAAGTGGTACAGGGTGCCAACCTATACCTACTTATCTGAAGGTAAGTCCCATTGAACTTAATAGGGCTTGACTTCTGAATAGACATATTGTTGTGCGCCTCCCCCAATCTCCGAGCGGTGAGATTTCTGGGGTCCCTGCACTCATCCAGGGTTTGGTTTCCTTTGGGAAAAAGGTCAGCGGAGACTGTGGTGTTTTTATGAAATATGGTTTATTTATTTACACACATTCCAACCTGAGCTCAAGATGGAGGGGTTCAATGCATCAGCAGTCCAATATCCAGCTTTTCCATCTGGGTTGCAGGAGGCATCCCAAATGCCATGGTGCAGAGAGCCAGTCTCTCTCTGCCTGCCTTCCAGTTCCCAGCAATTCTCTAGACACAACTCAAACTACAAACCTCTGCTGGGCTCCAGCAGGGGGGATCCTCTCCTGAAGAGTTTCAATGACAAAAGGATCCCCCAAGCCCATTCACCATTGCTAGGCAACTGATCAGCCCATTATCTTACCTGGCCAATCTATTTGGTTAACAAAAGTCTCATTTGACCATCAGATAGTTCCTCATTCCAAGGCACAGGATTCCAAATCAGAGGCTGGAAAGGGGACCCACAGGAATCATCCATCCCAACCCCCATGATCATAACACTACACTCTTCTCTGAAACAGGTCTGTCCCAGACCTGCAAAAAAACAACAGAATAACCGCTTTTCCTACAAAGAAATAACAGGTACAGGTTAGTAAGACATTGAAATATACATCATTAAAAGCATAGTCATATTACAGTCTCATTTCCACACAAGTACAAAAACAGTCCATTCCCTTACAGTGCATCTTCAATTAACTGCTCTCTCTTTAGGCTTCCTCTTCTTTCTTGGAGCCCCCAGTCACAGTTCTGAATTCAAACAGCTTACCCAGTGCTCATGACTTGGCAGTGGCCAAGATACTGAGTTCCCGACATGTTTAAGCATGCCCTCAACCACATGCACATTTTCCCTTGCTCCCCCAAACAGTTGTACATACACCCATAATCTGACACAGAGTAGTTAATCTTAAACATTAAAACCTTATTGCAAAAACCTATCAACATAATTCCTTAAAAAATCATTAAACAGCTCATATCCCCACAGGCATGCAAAAAAGCACAAATCAACAGCATTTCAAAACGCAATCCCATCAGAAGAATTCCTACAGCAAATCAGTACACAGTCCCATCAGTACACAATCCCATAAGCACAACCCCCACCCCCAGACCATGTGGTTGCCAAAATGGTCCTTTGTCTTGGGGCTTCATGGAGTTCCCAGTCCAAGCTGATTCCTGCTGCGGCCTGCAGGGGATTGGGACTCCTCTCTAGGAACAGATTTGTTTCATCATCAGCACATGGTAGGCTGTAGCCATTTTCTTTCCACTCTCTGCCCTGGGAAAAGCCTTTAAACCAGTCCACTTCATCTGCCCCAAACTCTGAATCGAAGTCCTGCCACAAGTCTTTATCTGGGGGCATCTTCTTCAGGATTAGCTGGCCTCGTCCACCCAGGTTGGCAGAAAGAAATATTCTCTGTTCTCCTTCACAATCTCCAGTGTGAATCATGGGCCCAAACAGAGGCAAGTAACCCTCCCAGTGTCTCTTGCCCTCCAAACCCACAGGGTGCTGGGTGCCTCTCACTGCTGCAATTTGCCCAGGGACTGTTCCCCCCTCATAGGAGCTGCATCCCACCTCACAAGACCATCATGGGGCACCCAAGGGGCAAAGCCAATTGGGGATTTTATCTCACCCATCTCTCCAGGCGCTGGCAGCAACTCTTGCACACATGCCTCCAACTTTTCCTCCTGCACTTTCTCTTCCACAGCTGGCACACATGGAGCAGAGAAATCTATCAGCAGCATCTCCTCTCCAGCCTCTACTGCACTTTCTTCCAAGGCTTCTTTCTCTTCATTTTCCAGCCTGTCCTCCTTCAACTCTTGGGGCTTCACTTCCAGCTTTCTGCTGTTTTTCCCCCTGGCAGGCTCCTGGACAATCAAAACTCCTCCTTCTCCACTACTGACTGCAACTCCTTACAGTCCAAACCCACCAGCTGCCCATCCACTTTTTGGATCTTTGTAGCCACCCCAGTCTGGGTGCTCTGCAGCTGGACTCCCAGGTCACTCTTGACCCCTTGTAGCAGCTGATCAGGCAGGGCTCTCACCTCACACGGGGGTCTCCTTTTCCTCTCCAAAGGTGCTTCCCAATATCTCCCTCATTCATTGCCAGTGCTCCTGGCAGTCTCTTTGTATTTGCTCCCATTCCTCTTGGTGCTCTCATTGCCTCTGCTGCTGGTCCTCCGGGCGGTCTCATTGCCTTTGCTGCTGGTATATCGATTTTATCTGTTCCAGGAGGGTTGCTGTTATCACCTCCATCTTGACTCAGGCACACCTTGCTCCCAATGCTTCTCCCAGGAAACTCAATCCCACTTCTTACACCAGTGTTGTGCGCCTTCCCCAATCTCCGAGTGGTGAGATTTCTGGGGTCTCCGCGCTCATCCAGGGTTTGGTTTCCTTTGGGAAGAAGGTCAGCAGAGACTGTGGTGTTTTTATGAAATATGGTTTGTTTATTTACACACATTCAAACCTGAGCTCAAGATGTAGGGGTTCAAATGCATTAGCAGTCCAATATCCAGCTTTTCCATCTGGGTTGCAGGAGGCACCCCAAATGCCATGGTGCAGAGAGCCAGTCTCTCTCTGCCTGCCTTCCAGTTCCCAGCAATTCTCTAGTCACAACTCAAACTACAAGGGGATCCTCTCCTGAAGAGTTTCAATGACAAAAGGATCTCCCAGGCCCATTCACCATTGCTAGGCAACTGATCAGCCCATTATCTTACCTGGCCAATCTATTTGGTTAACAAAAGTCTCATTTGACCATCAGAGAGTTCCTCATTCCAAGGCACAGGATTCCAAATCAGCGGCTGGAAGGGGACCCACAGGAATCATCCATCCCAACCCCCATGCTCATAACAATATACAGGATTGTGCTAACAGTCCAACAAGGGCTCTGTAGCATGCTTTTTCTGAATGTATCAGCTCCTATTTCATATTCCAAGAAGCCATATGGCTGGTGCACATCAGCCCAGCCCATTCAGCAGGAGAAGCTTTTTGGGGAACTGCTAGGGGGGAAAGAAGGGGCAGAAATATCAGTTTCTGCCAGGTCCCTTCCATGTGCTTTTCTCTAGATACAGTCCTATGTATTTTGGGAGAAAATCATCTAACAACCACTCAAAACATGTAACAAAGAAAGCATCATAGGTGTGCAGTCTCTGTTTCTCAAGGACTGTGCACATAAAAGGGTTCATTTCATGCTTGGCTTCAAGGCAAATGAGCAAACCCTTTGGATTAATTTCAGTTTAGGTGTGACAAGTTTGTTCTGTGTGGTTTCTTCTCTTGCACTGCTCACAGTTTTATTTTGGTTTATTTGTAAATTATGGTGTCCTCATTTTTTCCTGATCTCATCCACTAAGGAAAAACCTACAATATTTCCCCACCTCTTCCTCTTTGCAGAACCTGGGAAGCTACATTTGTTATCATGAACGCTGTCAAAGGACTGGATATAGTATTTAAAAAATAACAACAAGCCAACTTACTGTGTTTTCCTGCTTACAACAGGGATCTCTGCATTGCTGAGAAAACTCAAGCCCTTTCCCCCAAAGTCCCTTAACGTGCACAGAAATATTGGGATTTGAATTAGAGGCTAATCAGGAGCAGCAGATAAAGTGACGTCTCTGAGCCCTGCCTTTTTTTGTAGCCAATTACTCCAGGCTCCTGGTGTTCATGTCTTCCATGTACTTTCTTTAATTAGCACTTTATTAGCTTGGCTTCAGAGAGTTGAGCCTAGAGAAAACTTTTCCAAATCTGCCAAATGGTCGCAAAGCAGGAGATGATTAAAGCAATAGGCAGCCTTTGAATCTCGGGGTGCTTTTTAAAAGATGTGCTCCTGGTACCTTACTCCTGAAGGGATGCGCTGTCTGTAACTGTATTTGAAAAAGCAGTCTCACACACCATTAAGCTATTTTTCTGCCCGCTATTGATTGAGATCTATTATAAAAAGAAGAATCTTGACATTCTCCCCTGGCCTCAGCCATGAAATGTAGCTTGAATTTTGTTGACAGAACAAAGAAACAGAGGTGTCCTGCAGGTTTTACACAGATGATATGACAACCACAAGATTCTTGGGCTGGAATAACAATATATGCACATACCCTGCACAGGTACAGAACTCTCCATGTAAAAACCATAAACATATTTCTTAATATAATCCAGATGACAGTCCATAGTTAGTATCAGGAGTGACCAAGATACTGTAAATACTAGGGACCTAGAAGACAAAGAATAAGAAACAAAAATAACAACTTAAGCAGGGGGGAAATGAAGTGACCATCCCATCAAACCTGGGTTAATCCCTTCCTATCCACAGATCAGTTAACCCTAAACAGTACGGTAAGAAAATAAAAATGAATATGCTTACTTACTTCTGATTTGTTTCCATTTCATTTCTTGATTGGTGCTCCAATTTTTGTAATGCTAAAGATCCCCAATGACTGGGGATGGATGGATAGACAGACAGACAGACAGACAGACAGACAGACAGACAGACAGACAGACAGACAGACAGACAGATAGACAGATAGATAGATAGATAGATAGATAGATAGATAGATAGATAGATAGATAGATAGATAGATAGATAGATAGATAGCAGGCTGATTCACTATGGAAAGAATTTATTTCCAAATGGTTTTTATATGGCATTTTTACATTGCTCTGATCTAAAGAGAAACAAGCAGACTCACCCAACCATTACTTTTTGAGTGCTTGGTCCAAATAAGATAAAGAACAATCAATAGAGAGAAGACAAGACTATTACCTTTTTCTGTTCTGCCAAATCCTCAGTGAATTATACCACCAGTGAATCCTATGAAAATTTTACATTGCCTGTAAAGAGACAAATTGCAGTGTTAAGACCTAATTAATAACTAACCACCAAATATTTATAGTTAGCAGCATCAGAGAGTTACATCATCCTTGGAACCATGTATCAAATTCTGCAGCTGCTCCACAGTCCAGTTTGTTCTGCTGTAGTCCTTGCAACCTTTAATTCAGCCATCCCTTGGGGGTTTACATTCTGTTATCATAAAATCTACAGCTCTTCAATGCAACATAATGAAAAGTTTGGCACATGTGAAGACTTGCATCCTGATTCTTGTTGAAGTATTTTAGCTACATCAACATGAAAAATACCTCTAGGTACTTCGGCAGCTAATCTAGCCCAATATTCTTGGCAATTATCTGCTTCTCCTCTACTTGCTAGACAAGCTCACTGTTAGTTTTTCAGATAAAACTGGTTTTGAACTCACTTTACTAAAAGTCAGTCAGCCTATCCCAAACATTCTGGAAGCCTTTAATCCTTTGCAATGTAGCCCAATGTACAGAAAAGTCTTTGTGAATCAAGGCAAAGGTGGTATTTGCCAGTGTGATAGTACCCTATAAGTGCAGCACTGACACTATATTCTGGATGTCCATGTGTATGCCATATACTTAGGAAGCAGAATCATATGGTCCTCCATCAGAGTAGCTGGTAAGTTGCACACAATTATTGTTTCAACTGATTTCTTATGGCGTGATTTTACTGTGCACCTGGCCCCTTAGGTGTCTTTTCTGAAACTAAAATTGAAACAAAAATCAGATTAAGTTTGTTATATTCAGTTTCCATTGATATACATGGGACTTTTTAGTCATGACTAACATATTCGTTTCAATGGAATCTAACTGCAACTAACTTAGTCTGGATCCAAGCCAATTATTATTTTTAATTGAATTGAAATGTACAATTATTATTATTTTATTATTATTAACTGTGTTTCACATACATTTCATTTCATTTCCATATATAATAATTGCACTCCTAACAAAGTTATAAACAAGAACGGTAGCGTTCTATACAAAATTCAATATATAATTAACTATACTTTACTTTGACTATGACTAACATTGGATATCACCCTTAGGCTGCAATCCTAATCCCACTTACCTGGAAATAAGACCTATCAAATTCAATAGGACTTAGTTTGGAGCACACATGGTTAGGATTGCAGCTGGGCAGAGCAATCCAAATCATGGGAAGCTAGCTGGATGAGGGGCAGTGGAGGAGGAGCTGGTGGGAAGCTCCACAGCATTCACTCCCCATTTGGGCATCACCAGGCTGACTGAATGCCGGCTCAGTTGGGAGCCACATGCGGGGGTCGGAAAAGCAAAAGGCAGCTTCTGTGAATAACCCTACTGGGGAATAAGCACTCCCCCTTGATCATCATGGAAATTATTTTAAATTTTACCTGGATTGGGACCCGTGGGCATGCTCTGAACACAAGGAGGATGACTCGTAAGTCTCCCCCTTGGCTTCTCCTCTGCCACACCCCCAGAACACCCCATTTTTGGGACTTCTGCCAGCTACCGCTAGCTCTCCATCTGCCAGGCTGGCCATCTTCAGTGCACCCCTGGCTGAACCAGCAGGGTTCTGGTGGCACCATACCTTAGCCAGAACAAAGGGCTTCTGTCAGCAGAGCCTGCAAACTCAGCCAGGGGTCCACCACATCCAACTCCCCCTAGCCTGACACAAATACAGGTTGGATTGGACCCTTAATCTTTACTGTGCCAAAAGAGTATATGTTTATTTTTATACCTGGAAGAGTTTTTTTTAATTAATGAACCAGTAAGTTCCAGCTACTTCGGGTATTTGTGTGAGCTGGATGAGGAGTGGGAACAACATAGCAGATGTTTATCATCATAAACCTAACTTGGATAGTGCTGTACAACGAAGAGTGGAAATTTGAACTGAATTTGATGGTGAAATTTATATAATGCAGGATGTAATTAGCCATCTTGGAGTTTAGCCAAGGCAAAACTGCTTGGCAAAAAAGAACAGTGGATAGGTAACAGATGCTCAACACTAGAGAGATGAGAGGAATATAAATAACTATAAAGAGAGAAGGATATGGTTGAACAACCATGTTTGGGTTACAAAACAGATCCTGAACTAAAATCAATGTTGATATTATATTGTTTGCTATGTAGAGTATATTTCAGTCTGGTGAAAAATGCATTAATTCCCTACATGTAGTAATGGGCAATCTGAATATGAAAACAACCATTCCTTCTCTGTCACACAAGCATTGTTCCTAAAATAACAGGACTGCAACCATGTTTGATGGTAATTGAGGATGGAAGGATCTGTCCATTTCGGTTCCCATATTCAGTTCTCCAATTTCTACAGCAATTTGCATTTTAAAAAAAAACTCATGAAAATTATTCAACATTTTAGTGTGAATTTGTCCTAATAAACACATTTTATGTGCAATTTTGACTTACACACATTTTTGTAAGCATTTTCTCCTAATATATTTTCGTATACTATTTTCACTAACATAGTCATTTTATCCACACTTTCTCTTAAAAAATGAATTTTTATAAACATTGTTTGGTTGGAGAACTGCATCATGAAATTCATAGAAGTGTGAATTTTGAAGGATGGCTGCTGTGTTTCCCTTCTCATATCGTTTGGGAAAGTGTGAATTTGACAGATACAGCTTTAAATGCAAACTGAATTGAATTCCTCCCCTAAAGGTAATATTACAAAGCATGGTCTTACTAAAAGCTTACAAAATTTATAAGAAGAAACTGGCTCTAATAAGGTCAAGCCATATGTAACCAAGAGACTAGATATAAAATATATGAAATCATTGGGCTTATGTGTATGAACATAATACCAGGCAGATGAAGAACCCAAAAGCTTACACACTATTTTGTGACATTTTGGTTGGTCCTCAAAAAAGGTATTGCCTGACTATATTGGGTATTTTTTTCCTCAGGGACAATTAAGTTTCCTTTGCTTGGGGAATACTGAATATAGCAATTCAGGGTGGGATCCTAAAATTGGATTTTCCACCACCTGAAGATTGGACTTCATCTTTTGAGGGGTACATTCCCTCCAAACACTAGGTCATGCAATACAATTTGGCTTCCACTGACTCCCCCACCCCAGTATACCACCTAACAGTAATTGCTAGCTTTGCTAATATTAAAAAAGTGCTGTGTTTTTATTTTCTTCTGTTCTATAACTCACAAGGAACTCATGTGCTTTGCTTATTCTGAAGACAAATCCAGGTAATTGCTAGATTTTATATTTTAAAAAATGGGGGATTAGCCATTACATAGTACCCACTAAGGATGAGTGGTGTGTCCATGTGACCTTCCAGAGGTCTCTGGGCTACAATTTTCATCATCCTTGACCATTGGACATGCAGGCGGAGGCTGATAGGAGTTTAAGTACAGCTGACTAACTGCAGTCCAACTCTCATCTGACTTTGAGCTTCAACAGCAAGCTTTATCTCTCTTTCCCTGTTCTGTTTAAGATCCAGCTTGAGGAAGAGTTCTGGAGAACTCAAACGTTTGCTCACATTTTTGTGACATTCTGGTTTAACAGCTCGGTTGATCTCTATCAGAGATGGGGGAGAAACAAATCAATTTCACACTTTCTGAAACAATATGCAAACCAACACAGCTATCTTTCAAAATTCAAACTTATCTGAATTTTGCTATGAAGTTTTCCAACCAAAAATATTTACGAACATGCATAAGAACATAAGAAGAGCCTGCTGGATCAGGCCAGTGGCCCATCTAGTCCAGCATCCTGTTCTCACAGTGGCCAACCAGGTGCCTGGGGGAAGCCCGCAAGCAGGACCTGAGTGCAAGAACACTCTCCCCTCCTGAGGCTTCCGGCAACTGGTTTTCAGAAGCATGCTGCCTCTGACTAGGGTGGCACAGCACAGCCATCATGGCTAGTAGCCATTGATAGCCCTGTCCTCCATGAATTTGTCTAATCTTCTTTTAAAGCCATCCAAGCTGGTGGCCATTACTGCATCTTGTGGGAGCAAATTCCATAGTTGAACTATGCCTGAGTAAAGAAGTACTTCCTTTTTGTCTGTCCGGAATCTTCCAACATTCAGCTTCTTTGAATGTCCACGAGTTCTACTATTATGAGAGAGGGAGAAAAAATTTTCTCTATCCACTTTCTCAATGCCATGCATAATTTTATACACTTCTATCATGTCTCCTCTGACCCGCCTTTTCTCTAAACTAAAAAGCCCCACATGCTGCAACCTTTCCTTGTAAGGGAGTCGCTCCATCCCCTTGATCATTCTAGTTGCCCTCTTCTGAACCTTTTCCAACTCTATAATATCCTTTTTGAGATGAGGCCCACCTTGGACCGTGATCTCAGCTAAGGTAAGTGGTTTTTTATTTTTATAAAAAACAGCTTATTCTGTAAAGATTATATTGCTTCCATTGGCCAGTATCCAACTGTTTAGATACCTCCTGAAAATTGGGATGGGGTGTAATTCCTGAAATAGCATGTCATATAGGTAAGTGCAAATCTCTCTCTCAAAACTACAAAGCCTTGTTTAACTGCACAAGTATTCTGTAACTTTTCTAGAGAAGGGCCTGGGCCAGCAATTCATTGTTCAGAACTTTGCTAGTTCTGCTCAAGCACCACGTCTGATTGGTTCCAACACATTTTGTGAGAGCTGAACAATAGGAACATAAGATACAAGCAAATAATTTTCCATTAGTGTCATCAAGCATGATCTACAATTTATACTCTCCCACCCTTCACAGGTTGCAACCTTAGCACTGTCCAAGTAAGAACGCCTCCATCTGAATCCCAGTTTGGAAATCAGTGGTGCTTATTACAGTTCGCAGGTGATGGGGTGTCGTGGAACCTAGGTCTCTGGGCCCCTGTAAAGGGTACCCTTCTTCCTGCTCCCATATTTGGATCCTTATGTTGAACGGCAAAGTCATTTCTTTCAACCACAGAGTCTCATGGCTTGAGTCATTTTTCAACAAGCAGCTTATTTTCCCTTTTTATTTGGCATGGTTTCCAGATTTTAAGTTTAGATTTCGAGTGTATGTGTGTGTATTTGTTTGCAGTTTTTGTGACTTTAGACTATTCACAGGTTTTGGTGTGTTTGAAGGGTTTTTATTAAGTGAGAAACTGTAGTCATATCTAGTCATATCTCTACAGTTACAGTTCTGTGTGGTGTGCGATGGGGCTAGGTGGGATGTGTGCATGTATGATTAATATTGATTTTTAAGTGTAAATTACACACAAAATAAGTTTTCACAGGCTTAAAAATAACAGCTTTCTTTTCTTTTGTTTGTTTCTTTTTTTAAAAAAAACCCCAGCATATTTTCCTAAGAGAACAGTTTCAAAAAGAGGGAAATAACACCAATTATCCTTATGAACAAACTTTTAAGAGACAGTGAGAAGACACTTTTAAGACACTGAATCACCTACTTCCCTAAATAAAGAATCCAGAACCAGTGACAAAACACTGCAGGAATGTATGGAGTGGCAGGTAGAAATAAGGGTTTCATTCCATCGCAGCAGAATTAGCCTGTTATCTAGGGTAGAACAACAGCAACCATAGAATAGAATACTACAAACTATCCATGGTTGTCTGTATACATTAAAGAAACTGACAAACATCCATACTGATTGCATGGTGAGTTGATTGTCTGTGTTTACTCAGTGTTGACACTACATCTTGTGATGGCCTAGCTAGCTCAGGGCAGTAGCGGTCAGTGGGACACTGTGTTGGTGCTCACCTGACCTCCCATTGTCAATGTTGTTGTTGTGTATTGGGAGGTAGGGTGAGGTGATGGCGAGGTTGGTGTGGTGCAAACTCATCAGCAGGAGCACCAGTTTTACTAGTGCATTTATGCCATACCAACCTCTCCAACCTTCCCCCTCTACCTCCTAGTCAGTAGCAGTGACGCGGGTGATGAGAGGTCAGGTGAGGGCTGCCACCCTACTGGCTACTACTGGCTCAGGGACAGCCAACATGGTGCCATCCAAAGGTTGTCAGACACCAACTCCCATAAGCCCCAGCCAGCATAGTCCTGGGCCAGGGATGATGGGAGTTATAATCTAACAGCATGTGAAGGGCACCACATTATCTACCCCTGGATTAGCTAAAAGTGCTACCCATGTGAAGAGTCAGTACATCACTGAATACTGGATTCTTGGAGAAAATGAGAGGGGAAGCCCAACACATTCATGCCCTTGCTTATGATCTTCCAAGGCAAAAAGGCTTCTTTTGGGGGGAACTATGCTGGACTAGATGAACCTTGATCTAATCCAGCAAGACAAGGCAAGTGTCATGTTCTTATGATATAACTCATTTCAGCATCTGACTTCTGTGGACTTTTTTGTATTTCTGCTTCCCCCCATGTGTTCTCTGATTCTTCGTTTTGTCCAGTGCCACTTTGCTGTGATTAACAGATTTACTTCACTTTTCTCTTTTTCACATTTTCGCTTTCAATTTTCACAGATTAAGTGGTGTTGCCTCAAAGTGAAGAGCTGGGTTCTTTCTGACAGTTCAGCTTCACATGTCGTTTCTGAGCTTCTTAATCCTGCTGGTTTTACTTGTGCCCTTCAAATTCTTTCCCATCATTCTGACCTAGTGAACACTTCTACATGCTGTTTGCAGACAATCATTAACTGAGCCCAGCAGAGAGCTCAAACCTTGAGGAGTCTTTCAACCACCTGTTTCTGAAGAAAGACTAACAGAGTTAACAGGTGGCAAAGAAAGGAGCATCATGGGAAAGAAGAGAGGGTCATGATTCAAGAAGTGCCCAAAAGCAGAATAATTCAGGTTTGAATAAAGAAAAGACTAATTCAGGAAAAAGTTGAAGATATTTTGAAGATGGAAGAAAGTATGCCACAAAAGAGGAAATGTCAAAGCATTTCCATGTAGGACTTCCCTTGGATGCTGCAGCTGGTGCAGAATAATTCAGCCAGATGTTTCAGTGGAGCAGCTGGATGCACATATCTTACACCTGTGCTGAGGGAACTGCACCGGCTGCCACTCAGATACAAGGCCATATATAACATATAAAACCCTTGACAACGTGGAACTCAGGTTACTTGAAAAACAGTCTGTGCTTTAGAGACCTTTAAGATCATTTGACTATCTGGGAAAATACTGCTTGTGGCACTGCACCCTACAGAATATCATACAACAGCGATCCAGAAATTGGAACTTTCTGCTGTTGCTCCTGTACTGTGGAATGCCCTTCCCTCTGCCAGTCATGACATAGCAACCATCCATTGCTTCAGATGTCTTGTAAAGACTTATCTTTTTGCCCAGGCTTTCCTTGATCCATAAGACCAGACCCTGATTTATGTGTACAAATCCCGTGAATCTGTTTTGTTGCTTTTATATTGTTTTATTGGTTTTAGGTTGTATTTTTCTTTTCGTGGATATTGGTTTTATATTGTACATAGTGTACACGGTTTAGAATTTTTTGAAGTATTAAGTGGCTTAGAAATGCTTGTCAATCAAACAAACAAACATGTTAAGTTGGGTGGACATATCATATGTGTTGAAAGCCTTAGAACAGAGGTGGGGAATCCTCTGGCTTGCACGCCTACTTACCAGAGATGCTAATTTGGCCTGTGAGGCCATTGTCCCCAGATCACATGCAGCAGCCCCACGTCTAATGTCATGTGTAAAGTCAGGTGTGGGGCAGGTAAAGATGTGTCTGCAAAGGAACAATTGAGGGCTTAAAGTGCATTCCTGACTATTCTTTGACAAGTGGGGCTCACTGGCAGCACCAGTCAACTGATTGGCACTGACACAAGCCCCTCTGCAGGTGCAGTTTGGATTCAAGCATACATTTTTCCTTTGCAGAAAGCTTTGAACCTTCAAAGAGACTCACTGTCAGCACTGATCACCTGTTTGTGCATAATTCAGTGAAGTTCTCCTGTACACAAGGAACTGAACAGGAGCTATGCAAGAACACCGGTGAGCTCTTGGGCTGCTCCCATTCATTCAACTGGGCTTGCATAGTGGCATTTTTTCCCAGTGGATTGTGCCTGGTGAGACTTATGAAGCTATCCTTTCCATGTTTACTCAGAAGTAAGTCCCACTTTTAGTAGAAATTGCTCTGATGGTAAGGATCACTGCCTTAAAGACATTTGTGAAAACAGTTAACCAAACTGTGGCTTTAGGCATACAAGTCACAGGCCACTACTTCACTCTAATTTTGTGAACATTTAGTTAGTTAGTTATTTCATTTATGAATCAATTTCCCCAAAATCCTAAAGTAATTTAACAATACGAACATAAGCAAAAAAGCATATTCAAAATTTCAAAGCTAATACAGATACATACCCATTTTAAAGGCTTGTTGGAAAAGGAAGCTCTTCAAGATACTATGCTTGTCTGACAAGTAATGAGAGTTCAAAAAGGTACATGCTACTACACTAAGGGCCTGATTCCTACATCATATGGAATGGATCTCCTGAAGAGATTATATCTGTAAGAGGCCTGCAGAACACTGCAATTGGTTGGTTATGTGAGAGGTGAGGCAATCTTTCAGTTCAAGTATCCTTGTCCCAAGCTGTAAAGGGCTTTGACCAGCATCACCACCTTGAATTTAGTCCAGAACTAATTGGCAGACAGTGTAATTCTTTCAGAGCAGCATAACATAATGGCGATATTCTGTCCCAGTTAGCAGTTAAGTCGTTGCAGTTTGCACTAGCTGTAGCTTCTGAGCTAACCTCAAGGGTGGGAAAAAAAACACATTGCAGTAATCCAATCTAGAGATAACCAACACATGGATCAGGCTATTCTGTTCCAGAAACATCCATAGCTATCTTACCAGCTGAAGTTGGTAAAAGGCACTCCTAGCCATTGAGGTCACCTGGTTCTCCAGTGACAAAGATGGATCTGGAGCAACCCTATGAAGAGTGCTTGAAGGCATTGTTCTGCCATGACTTTCTTGGTCACCTTCCCCCAAAAGAGAGTATTTGTGACTGGGCAAAGTGAATGGGTCCAGGGTGGACTTTTTTCAGAGTGTCAAATCAGTGCCTCTTTTAAGCTGGCTGTGACTACTCCCTCCTGCAAGGATGCATTGACTACCTGGCCATAGCCTTTTGACATACTTTATTAAGCCCCAAAGGGCAAGGGAATATGTACTTGGGTACATAATTGCAAGCACCTTGTCCATGCTATCAGGTCACATCAACTGAACCTGATCCCAAATTTGCAACTCTTTTACTAATCACTTTAATCCAACTCTGTGACCTACTACACCAGAATAATTTTTGACATCCTACAAAAAAATATGCTAGGTCTTATTTGTAAACCATACTTTTAAAATGGCTATAGACTATTTCAATATAACTAATCTTCAGATAAATATCTTAAGGCTGAAGCATGCAGGGATTCTGAAAAATGAATCAGTGACTGCCTCCATAGAAATTAATTGGATCAACCCTCATCGTGGGGGAGTGGGTTGCCAGGTTCAGGGCCTGAGACTGATCCTGTAACTTTAGGAGAAGAGAAAGTCAGCCAAGTACAGGTGTTCTTGCAACATTGTAATGAGAAAAACCACAAGGTGGAATTCTCCCTTCCCCCTGCACAATTTTTAAAGATACAAAAGACCTCTTCAATGTTGCAAGAACACCTGCACTTGGCTGATGTTTTCTTCTCCTAAAGATACAGGATCAGTCTCAGGCCCTGAACCTGGCAACCCTAGTGCTTAAGTATGTAAGAATTTCATGGATCACAGTAAACTTTTTTTCTACTTCATCTATGATTTCTATTTGCAAATGCTTGGAGTATGTTTTTAGAAATATATAATCAATAGGTGGCAGCACTCGATGCAGTATTTGTCAATGGTATTCCTTCCTCTATTGTTAATTGACTCTGAGAAGTGTTTCACTATAGAGCAATACACAGGGCATTACTAATTCAAACACAGTAACAGAATACAGACCTTCACACTGGCTTAATTAGAGAATCACAAACAGCAGCAGCATCTCCCAGTTTAATATCAATAATTTCAAAAAATCGACAAGATATTTTATCTGGAGGAGAGGCCACAAACATGGTGACTCTCCATTCCTGGTGTAATATCTAGTACAGCTTATAACATGTGTGGGAAACCTTTGGCCTTCCAAATGTTGCTGAACTACAACTCCCCTCATTCCTGGCCATTGACCATGCTGGCTGGGGCTGATGGGAGTTGTTATGACATGAAATCTCCTGATCTCCTGCATAGAAAGTTTGCACATTAGTTCAAGAAGTTTTTAGAATGGCTTCACAGAAGCAGCTTCCAGCTAATGTGCCAAACACTGGTCTAAAACACTGATGATAAATAAATATCTTCTTGACACACCCCTACTATTCACTAACAACTTCAGATAAAAGGGGCTGTACTACACCAAAGGTCCAAACCTTTTAAGTCTCTTACTTGCAAATTCCTCTTGTCTGGTCCATATTTAAATCCTTAGGAGACAATACAGACACACATAGCTCCTTTCTCTCTAAAAATGCTCATATCCCTATATTGCAATGGCATTCATTAGTCATTTCATACCATGCTCTGGTGAGGCAACTTGAACTTCTGTCACAATGGTTGTCCTGCCCGAAGTCGAGAGATCCAGTCTCAGATGTGCCTGTGATTTCCCCCCTCTTTTTATTAAAGTTACAGTTGCATCAAAAACTGTGGGCCTCATTAACCTAACTAAGCTTTCTATGAACTTTTGCCCTGGCTACTCTGACTAAGCGCGACTTCACAGAGCTCTGACATTAACTCAGCAATAAACCCCTCCCCAGAGTCAACTTAAGTAGGCTTGGCTTTCACGCATAAACATTGGCTCCTCCTCAACATCTGTTGAATTTCCCACTTCAGCCACCACTGTGCGCAGGGTGAAGGAAACTGGCTCTCAGCTTCCCCTTCTGAGAGTTGTGGGCAGTCAGCTTGCTCGACCATGGGAAGTTGCAGGGCGCCCGGCTGAGAAATGACAGGTGAAAAAAGAGGCACCTCTGGGTGCAGGCACTGGGGATGTGTCTATTGGAGCAGTCTCCAACTGGGCAGTCCCTGACAGCTCTGTTGCGTTTCAGAGAGGGAGGCAGAATTGGAGGGAGTTGAGCTGTCAGTGAAAGGGATCTGCATGCTCTGTGGTCTATCCCTGCTGCTAGTCTCTTCCCCCAGCTCATCATCCCAGTCCTCAATGTTAGAGTCTGGCATCTCGAAGCCCCCCCTCCCAACCTGAGTCACAACAGTGGTTTCTCCAAAATCAGAATATGTGGAAGCTTCATCCTCTAAATCAGTAAGGCTATAAGAACATAAGAAGAGCCCTTCTGGATCAGACCAAAGGCACATCTAGTCCAGCATTTTATTCTCACAGTGACCAACCAGATGCCTACTGGAAGTTCACAAGCAGGATCTTGTGATTCCCAGAAACTGGTATTGCCTCTGACAATAAGACCATAAAAAGAATCTTGCTGGATCAGACCAGAAGGCCCACTTAATCCAGTATGTCAACCAATCTGAGGTCTGTTGAAATTTCATAAAATTGTTAGAGGATCTCTGTGAAATGGATGAAATACAGCTGAAATCCTCATTCTAGCACGACAGGCTCTCCATAGAGCACTGGGGATGTTCTTTATTCCAGAAGTATAGAGCATCAAGGAAATCCAAAAAATAATCACTACAGCTCTGAAGTGTCCCTTTACTTTTGAGTCTTGATTTTTTTTTATGTAGCAGCTGTAATGTTCCAAGGTACAGAGTGCTGTCTGAGGAATCTTTAGTCCTTACATCTGTTTCTTGGTACATATGTTGGCCAAATATTGAGGAAGGCTATTTCATTTGTAAGCAGTGAATGATAACAGGGCCTTGAGGAGAACTGAGCTGTAAGTCCAAGGAGGAGGAGGGAGTCACAAGACTTGGTCCACTGATAAAAGTAGAGTTTACCCTCTTGCACACATTTCATATACCTATAAGAACAATCAATAACATGCAAACAGACATGTTATTAAAAAGTCATGGGCACAGAATAGATTTCCAAATAGCCTCCAGAAGTGAGAGAAGGGGAATTAAACTTGTTCTGAATGCAGCATATGATGAAAAACATAGTATACTGTAGTATTTAATATAAAAATTAAAGGTCCATCTCACTCTGTATAAATATCTTACTTATTTTTTCCATTTATATTGTGTCTGGCCCAAGTTTTTCATGTAACTTTCTGAGTACCCCTTTGAGAGAATGTGACATCTCACAACATTGTTTGTAGTTCAGAAAATAAAATGTCTGACTAAGCAATTGAGGCTTCAATCCTGTACAGAGATGTCTGGGAGTAGGAAAGGGGGAGAAATTTGATTCAGTTCAGTTTTAAAGCTGAATTTATCAACTTTGCACTTTCCGAAACAATATGAAAACCAAAACTCTGCCATCCCCCAAAATTCACACTTATCCAAATCTTGCAATGCGGTTCTCTAATCAATGTTTACAAAAATGCATATATATTAGGAAGAAATGTGCTTAAAATAAATATATTAGTGAAGATAGCATACAAGAATGCATTATATTAGAAGAAATTGCTTGCAAAAATGTGTCCGTTAGTTAAAACTGCATACAAAAATGTTTTTATTAAGAGAAATTCACACTCAAAAGCTGAAGAATTTTCATGAGGATTTTTTTTTTAAAAAAAATGCAAATTGCTGCAAAAATGTGGAGAACTGGATTTAAGATCGGAAAAAATGAGAAACCGATACAGCCCAAATTGACAGATCCATCCTTGTCTGTGAGTATGTTCTATTGAACTTAGTGGGGCTCATAGTGGAAAATGGCTGTATCACCCTACTGCCCAATAGTCTCTGTATCTGAGCTAATGGACGTGGTCTCAGGTGTGGTGTTGAGGAGCCCAAGACTGTTAGCCTTGGAAGTTATCAACATTCACACCATACCTGCTGTGTCTGGACTTCATAGCCTCCATTACAAACAAGGATCTGTCTCAACATGTCATCAGGCCAATGGATGTAGTTGGTCACACTCTGGATTTGGTTTTCTTGGTGCGGCAGGGAGAGGGTGATCTGAAGGTGGGGGATATTAAAATAGTTCATGTGTCATGATCAGATTGCACCCTGGTGAGTTTTAGACTTGCAGTGTGGCCTTTTTCCTTCTGCAGAGGTGGAGGATCTTTTAAGGTGATCTTCCCTCAGAGATTAATGGATCCATTTAATTTTCAGAGGGATCCGGGGAGTTTTCAGGTTGGCATGGCTGGCTCTTCCGTCAGAGCCCTGGTTGATCTGTGGGATACAGAAATGATCCAGGCATTTGACACAATTGCACCCAAGCATCCTCTCCCAACTGGCAGAGCTCAGAAAGCTCAGTGGTATACCCTGGAGCTAAGAGCAACAAAGTGAGAAGGGAAACGGCTTGAGCACAGGTGGAAAAAAACTACCAGCAAATGTAATTGAACACTGGTATGTGCTCACATTTGAGCCTTTCAGTGGCAGTGAAGATGGCAAAGAAAACTTACTTCTCCACCTCCATTGCATCCTCAGCTTGCCATCCAATGGAGCTTCTGTAGAGTGGCTAAGGGCTTATTACAGTCTGGCCCTAGGGAGCCATCAAGAGTCTGCTGTGACATGTTTGCTAAGCATTTTGAGGACAAAATTGGTTATAACCACCAGGATTCGGACTCCATCTTTGATGCTGAAGATCCTCGCGAGGTGTCTGAAGCACTTTCTTGTCCAATGCCATTGCAAGAGTTTCAGTTGCTGTGTCCTGAGGATGTTGACAAGGTACTTGCTCAGGTTCATGCGACCACTTGCATCTTGAACTTGAACCCTTGCCTCTCTTGGCTTATAACATCTGGCAGGGAGGGGACAGCTGGGTAGTTCAGGAAGGTAATTAATGCTTCAGTTCAAGGAGGAGTAGTCCCAGGTCAGAAGGATATGGTAGTAAGACCATTCCTGAAGAAACCTTCATTCAATCCAGAAAATCTTAATAAGTTTAGATCAGTAGCAAATGTCCCCTTTCTAGGTAAGATTCCTGAGAGAGTGATTGCCAGTCAGATCCATGTACTCTTGGAGGAAACATATTTTTCTAGATCCATTTCATTTGGGATTCAAGCCTGGTTTTAGTATAGAAATTGCCTTGGTCACCCTGTATGATGACCTGTTTTGAGAGAGAGCCGGGAGTGTGACTCTGTTGATTCTTCTTGATGTCTCAGAATCTTTTAGTACCATTGACCATGGTATCATTCTGGGCAACTATCTGAGTTGGGGATTGCGGGCACCACATTGCAGTGGTTCCAGTCCTACTAGGACGACTGACTTCAGAAGGTGGTTCTTGGGGAGTTCCATCGGTTCTCCAACATGGAGACCTGCAAAGGTCAGTTCTGTCCCACATGTTGTTTAACATGAAATTGCTGAGTGAGGTCATACAGAGTTTTGGAGTGTGTTGTCACCAGTATGCTGATGACACACAGCTCTGTTTCTCCTTTTCATCTTCTTCAGGTGAGGCAATGGATGTGCTGAATCAATACTTGGTTGTAATAATAACAATTGCAAGCATATATTACCCACCTTTCTCCTGGAGGTTCCAGGGTGGGTTACAACAATTTTAAAATACAGCATTAAAAACAATTAAAAAACAACCTAAAATCACAAAATAGGGTGGGTCCTAAAAATATACATCTCAGGTGTCAAAAGCCAGGGTAAAGAGGTGTTTTGCTTAAAACTGTACAATGAAGTTGCCAGACATACTTCGGTGGGAAGGGAGTTCCACAACTTAGAGGCTGCCACAGAGAATGCCCTGGACTGGATGTGGGCCAATAAACTGAAGCTTAATCAAGACAAGACTGAGATGCTGTTGGTGGGTGGTTGCTTTGACCAGTTGAGTGGTGTGCTGCCTGCTCTGCTCCCTCTAAAGGAGTGGGCTCACAGTTTGGAGGTTCTGCTGGATCCATTCCTGCCACTTGAAGCTAGGCATATGCTACAATTCCACCCAATTCAGATTTGGTACCAAATATTACATTAATTCACTTATTCACTATCGTTGTGGATCTGATTTTTGAGTGGTGATTTTCCACAGCTATTTTTGGCTGAAATATTTCTTTGTTATTTGTTTGTTTGTTTATAAATATATTTGTATACTGCTATTTCATTTTTAAAAAATCAAAGTGGTTTACAACAAATAAAAAAATACAGTAAAACAATTAAAATTACAGTTAAAACAAAGGTCAACTACTGTAAAAATACATCTTCTTAATTGCCTGCATAAGACTGGTGGAACAGAAGGGTTTTCAGCAGATGTTTAAAGGTTAAAACAGAAGGTGCCTGCTGAATCTCTGTTGGCAGAGCATTCCAGAGAACTGGGCTGATGATTCTGAAGGCTCAGTTTCATATCAGTGTGAAATGGGCCTCACTAGCTCAGGGGACAAACAACTCCTCGCAAAGATATCAGTGATCAAGCTGGGATATAAGGGTTCAGGCGGTCCCTAGGATACCCTAGACCTAAGTTGTTGAGGGCTTTGTAAATTAATATAAGGACCTTGAACCTGACTCAGTAATGGATGGGCAGCCAGTGCATTTTTTTTTAAAAAAAGTATGGTGTCACATGTTGTCAGCCTTGTGCCCCCATCAGCAGTTTGGCCACCCTATTTTGCACCAGCTGAAGCATCTGAATCAGGGCCAAGGGCAGCCCCACATAGAGTGCATTGCAGTAATCCAGTGTTGAGATTACCAATGCATGGAATACAGTGCTCAGGCTATCCCTATCCAGGAACGAGTGTAGCTGAGAAACCAGACAAAGCTGGTATTTTTATTGATATCTCCTTCAATGTAACTATGTTTCCTTTAATTTGTGACATTTCCTTTAAAAATATTGATATTCCCTTTAAAAATATTGATATTCCCTTTAAAAATATTGATATTCCCTTTAAAATATCAATATTAATATCAATCTTTTTTCGGGGGGGGAGCGATCGGTAAAAGCAGTTCCTTGTGGACAAAGAATGAACTCTAACAGATACCAGCCTGTTAGCTTGGCAGAATGCTTTTGAACCAGCACTGCCCAATGGATCCAATCTCTACTTGAGGCACAGATGGCCTTAGTGGTGCAGAGTGCCTTCTATCAGCTTAGTCTAATGGCCCAACTATGACCCTGTCTGAACAGGGATAACTTGGCTACAGTAATCTATCCTCTGGTAACCTCACGGTTGGGCTATTGCAATGTTCTTTACATGAGGCAGCCTTTGAAAATGGTTTGGAAGCTTCAGTTGGTGCAGAATGTGGCTGCCCAACTGTGTTGGAGGTAAACAGAACATATAACACTAATTTTGCTACAACTGCACTGGCTGCCTTTTTACTTCCAATACCAATTCAAAGTGCTGGTTTTGACCTATACAGCTCAGGACTCCAGTATCTTCTGGAACATCTCTTCTGATATGAACCTACTCAGATCTTTAGATCTTCTTCTGAGGCCCTTCTTCAAGTCCTCCACCTCTAAAGTAGAATTGGAGGGTGATGACAATGGAGAGGGCCTTTTCACTTGTGGCTCCTCATTTGTGGAATGTTCTTCATTTGCACCTTCATTGATATCTTTTTGGCACCAGGTAAAAACTTAGATTTCCCCTTCCCCAGACATTTAATAGACTGATATGCTGTTGTTTTGTTATTAGTGTGCTGATAAGCTTCCTGTGGCTGTTATGGGGTTTGTTTGGCCTATTTTATGGTATTATATGTTTATGTATATATGTTGTTAGTGTGTTGTAAGTCACTTAGAGACCTTTGGGTAACCATCATTGTTGAAAGTGAGGCAAGAGCAACTCCTATTTGGGTTCTTTTCTTTGTATTCCAGAAGGAAGATAGAGTTAGGGTCCTCCAGCTGGCTAGGTTTGCCTACCTTTACCTGTGCTTTTCTCTACCTAACGTCCTTCCATTGTAAACTGATATGCTCAGGGAAGCTGGCCTGCCCCTCCTTCCTTTGTCCTCTTCAACAGTCCGAGGAGAGAGGAGAACAGTGGTGTACCAAGGGTGGAGCGGTGGGAGCGGCCCTCCGCAGGTGAAGGCAATAAGGGGGTGCATTGTCAGACAATGCTAGAGCCAGACCCAATGGCAGGTGGAACAGCTCATCCTGGGTTTCCCTCCTCCTCCTCCTCCTCCTCCCTGCTGGGAGCAACCCCAAGATGAGTAGGGAGGGGGAGGTAGAGGCAGGGAGGAAGGCCAGCCAGCAGGCAGGTGCCGGTGGGGCAGTGCCCCTTTCACCCTCCTGGACCAGCCCTCCCACTTGCAAGCTCTTTGGAGCAGGCCAGCACTGAAGCAGTTAATGCTCGTGGCTCAGCTGGAGAGGTGCAGGCAGGCAGGCTGTGCAGGAGGCAGAGCGTGGCTCATGGCGCTGGCAGGCAGAGGAGGCACAGCCAGCAGGTGAGCCAATGAGGGGCACCCGGACCAGGGCCAAGCTGGTGAGTGACCCAGGGAGCCAAGGGGTGGGTTGGGGTCCAGCGCACCGAGTGCAAGTGGTGGCCATGGAGAGGAGGTCAGAGCCTTTGCCCTGGAGGAGCTCCCAGGAGCCGGCAGGGCGCTCAGCACTGCCTGCCCTCCTCCTCCTCTCCCATCTCCATGCATCCCAGAGGTGGCAGCATGCAGGAAAGGAGGGCTCTCCAGCGGGCAGCAAGCCGGAAGACATGTGTGGGCAGGTGAATGCCCAGATGTGTGGATGTGTGAAGCTAACTTCTGGGCATGTGACATTGAACACGTCCATGGGAGCAGCCCACCCTTGCCTGCCTCTTTTTGCATGTGGGAAGAGACCACAAACTTTGTGCAGGTGCATTTGTGGACTGGGCGATCATCTCTCAGCTCAGTCAGGGAGCCGGCACTGTGGATGTGAACATGAGGGGCTTTGTACTTGTATGTGTGTGTGCACACACAGGTATATAGACCAATGTGGACATTTGGTGTGCCTGTGCCTGTGAGGGCATAAATGCACCTTTGGAGGTCACTTTAAGTGTCACACTTCTAGCCATCAATATTTATGTATCAATAAACTGTATACACGCCATAATGCATAGATGACAGAGGGTTGGTAAGTCCGTACCCCACTGGTCATACCTCAAAGTGTTCAATATGTAGGTATAAGTTTTTTCTTTTTTTCAAAAAACACATTAATGTAATTAAAAGGTATTAATCCATTACTTTTTTCCTTTTTTGTACTGTAATATTTTTTATTTTTTTATTTTTTTTATTTACTGGCATGATTATATATACGAAGTTTAATAAAAGAAATTTTTCACTCTCCATTTCTTTTCTGGCCGTTATTATGATTAGTTTCATTTCATGATTATTACTGAAAATAATTTTGTCGTATAGAGGAGGAGGTGTTAAAAATGATCCTCTCTGGGTGTCAAATGTGCTAGGTACACCACTGGAGGAGAAATCTTTGTCTTTGCTCTCTCTCCTGAGCCATGAGGGCAATACCCAAGTCTGGGCATTGCGCCTCCAACTTAGTTAGTTAGTTAGAACTAGGTATGCCTTTCCTATCTACTATGTATTTCTATAATTAAAGTACATTTTCTTATTTTACTAAGTCTTAAGTCTCAGTGATCTAATGCAGGGCAAAAACCAGGGCCGGTTCTAAAGGGCGGCAGGTGGGGCACTGGCCTGAGGGCCCCTGGAGCTACAGGGGGCCCCTCAGCTGCCCCTCCACTCCCCTTCCACGATCCACAGCCCCCATGCCCCCCTACCTGTCCTGTCTTTTACCATTGCCCTTAATGAAATGGTGGCTGCGGTTTCCCTAAGGTACTGGGGCCCCTGCCACCATCTTAGTTGATGGAAGAGATGCACATGTGTAGCACGCACGCTTGCCACCAACAAAGATGGCAGTGGAGGCATCATCCCCTTAGGGAAACCATGGCTGCCATCTTCATTAAGGGCAATGGTAAAAGACAGGAGACAGGTAGGTGAGGGGACGTGAGGGGGCTGCGTGCATGCACAAGTGCACACACTGGGGCCTAGGCAGAGCTTGGAAAAGTTACTTTTTTGAACTACAACTCCCATCAGCCCAATCCAGTGGCCATGCTAGGTGGGGCTGATGGGAGTTGTAGTTTAAAAAAGTAACTTTTCCAAGCTCTGGGCCTAGGGCAAGCTGATATGGGGAAAGCTTGAAAATGTGTATCAGAGAAAATCTAAAAACCATGTGATGCTTCCCTATAAGTCACTGTACATGCTGAAACAGTCTAGCATGGATCTGAATCCACATCTGAAGAGATTTACAAATCTGCTCTGAGAATTAGAAAGATGTTGAAGATTCTTGGATGAAGATTTACCAAGTGTCATACTCCTGGCCTCTCTAAATGAACGTCATTATATAACGGCTTGCATACTTCAACAGACAGATCAGAATTTGAATAAGATTATGGCATATTTGAAAGATCAGGACTATAAAGAGAGACAGGTATAAGCTCTCTCCAAAAAAGCAAATTTTACTGTGGGCGGAAACAGCAACCAAAGGCAGGATAGAGAGATGAGGGATGCTTCAAAATTGCTTCAAATGCAAATCCTCTAATCACCTTCAAAGAGATTGTCCTAGAAGGGAGAAAGGAGAAAGAGTTGATTTTAAACAAAAGCAAGCTGAAAGAAAAACACATAGCCAAACTAAAGTGGAGCATTCCAGTTACCATGTATCTGATGGAGAGAATTATGATTATAAAACCATATTTTTAATCCACACTGGTTGTACCACACATTTAATAAATGACAAAAATTTGTTTAAGAACTTAAGCCCTCATAAACAGAATGTAATTACAGCATCAGGGGATGTGTTCTGTTCTCAAGGAAAAGGCTTGGTGGAGCTACTTTGCAAAATACCAGAGTGTTCCAGGGAGCTTGAACTGAACAATTGCCTATTTGTTCCAGCATTTAAAGATAATTTAGTAAGTGCCACTAAAATACTGGAGTTTGATGGTCAACTTTTTTAAAGTGATGAAATTTGCCAAGTTTTAGAGCAAGGAGAAGTGTGTTGTACTGCAAAATTGAAAAATGGACTTCTGCATTTGGAATATTTTGAAACTATGCATGCAAATACAGCCAAAGAAACCTGTGATTCTGAATGTTTATATGTTTGGCATCAAAGAATAGGACATGCCAGCTTAGCTATAATCAATGCTCTAGAGAAGGAAATTTTAGCTAGAGGCATTAAAATTGGACAATGTAAATGCACAGAAAAATGTGAATGTTGTATATAGACGAAAAGTGTGAAACCAAAACTTCCTAAGAAAAGTGAAAGCACATGGCGGAAATTTATACATACTCACTTTCATAGATGATTACTTGAGGTATACTACAATGTACCTAGTGAGAGAGAAAGGTCAAGTACTTCAAAACCAGAAGGACTGTGTCAGAATTGTATCCAACAAATTTGGCAGAAAGCCACAGATTATAAGATCTGACAATGGAGGAGAATTTGTGTCCAAGGCTATGCAAGACTTTCTGTGTGAGGAAGGAAAGAGCACCATATTACTGTTGTCTATACTCCAGAACAAAATGGGATTGTGGAACACATGAACTGGACTCTTGGACAGATGATTCATTCCTTCTTGGAAGATGCACAGTTACCACAGAACTACTGGGGGGGAGCAGTGGTTACTGCCACCTATCTGCAGAACCGACTTCCGGCAGCTGCAACCAACAAAACACCTTTTGAGCTATGGCAAGATTGGACATGAAGCATGTCTCACCTTCATGTGTTCGGCTGCAAGGCCTTTGTGCACATCCCAAAACAAAAGAGGTCAAATTTGACAACACTGCCAAGGAAGGAATATTCATCAGATATTTTTCAATGCAGAAGGGATAGTCATAGATCTCCAAACAGGCAAAGTTGGAGTAAACAGAGATGTCCACTTTGATGAAGTAAGTTGTGCATACCAGAAGGGGCGCCACACCAAACAGATGACAGCAAAATGGAAGAAGAAACTGAGCTATTCTTCCCCAACAGAAGGGATCACAGCAATACACCAGCAGAGGAAGATGAGGAGTCTGAGCCAGAAGATGCATCAGAGCCAGATGGGAAGCTGAAGAGTCAGCACACAGATGTTCTGAACGCACCAACAAAGGTTTACCACCAGAAAGATTTGCTTACCTCGTGAGAGATGAACTTCCAGAACCAGAGACTTGGAAAGAGATTGAAGCCTTACCCAAAGCTGAAGCTGAGAGGTGGAGGCAGCCAGCCAAAGAGCTGGAAGCTCTACACAAGAATAAAACTTGGACACTGACCAAGCTTCCTCAAGGAAGAAAAGCTGTAGGCTGCAAGTGGATATTCAAGAAAAAATCAGATGCTGAAGGAAACCTTTAGAGATACAAAACAAGCCACCAGGAAACCTCTATATATCAGCGCTGCTAGCAGGCCAGATGTGGCAGCAGCTGTGGGATGCTTGTGCAGAAAAAACATCACACCAACCAAGAAGGACTGGGAAGCAATCAAGAGAGTGGCAAGATATCTGAAGGGCACTGCAACCATGAAACTGAAGTTAGTGGCTACCTGAGAGCCCAAACTAGTAGGATATGCAGATGCTGATTGGGCTGAAGACACTACAGATTGAAAATCCACCAGTGGAAACATCTTCTACTATGGAGATTCAGTTATCAGCTGGGCAAGTAAGAAACAAGAGACCGTAGCACTCTCTTCCACAGAAGTAGAGTATGTATCAGCTTCTGAAGCTAGCAGACAGTTGACATGGCTACTTGAACTGTTCAAAGATTTAAGCATCTCTATACCTGTCATGATGCATGAAGACAACTAAGAATGCACCAGACTCATTGAATCAGAAGGTTTGAGTTCACAAACCAAGCACATAGAAGTGAAGCACTATGTCATTAGAGATACCTGCTGCAGAGGACTACTCAGAATGGAGTATTGTCCAATGGAAGAAATGCCTACAGATGCTCTGACAAAGGCATTGAGCAAAGTCGGATACTGCACGCTGCAAGACAAGATGAACCTTGTGGGCTGAACCAAACACTTGTTGAGAAGGGGTGTTGAAAGTGGGGCAAGAGCAATTCCTGTTTGGGTTCTTTTGTTTGTAGTCCAGAAGGAAGACTCTAACTCTGAGTCCTCCAGCTGGTTAGGCTTGCTTACCTTTACCTGTGCTGTTCTCTACCTAACTTCCTTCAATTATAAACTGATATGCTCAGGGAAGCTGACCTGCTCCTTCTTCCTTTGTCTTCTTCTTCAATTGTCCAAGGAAAGAGGAGACATCTTTGTCTTTGCTCTGTCTCCTGAGCCATGAGGGCAATACTCAAGTCTCCGCCTCCAACTTCGGTAGTTAATTAGAACTAGGTATGCCTTTCCTATCTATATGTATTTCTATAAATAAAGTAGAAAGTAAAAGTTCTTATTTTATTAAGTCTTAAGTCTCAGTAATCTAAATGCAGGGTAAAAGCCTGCTTCTAAGGTAAATACACACACTGGCGCGCACACAGCTCAGATCACTGAGTATCTCTGCATATATATACATATTTCCAGAACAACCATCATCATCATCATCAATAACAACACTTTTAATGACGTCAGTGGACAACTTCAGATGATTACTCCCCTTTCCTCCCTTTGGCTCAGCCAGGAAGTTCTGATCTCATATTATCAACACATGTGGCATGAGACTATATAACTCTGTATCTATGTCCACAGAACTTAAAACATCTAAGCAAGAAGTTGATGATAGGTACAGTGGTGAAAAGACACTTTGCAAGAAGAACACAACAAAGTAGAAAAGGCATTTTGCTGTTGTGTTTTGAGAATCCTATGTCCACTGCTGTAACTGGACCTTCAATTTTGTTGCCTCAGGTAGAACAGGAAATTGCACCTCCTGCCCCCAAAGGTCAAGGTATACAGCACCCAATGCCACTTATTTATTATTTGATAATAAATCAAATAACTAACAACCTGTTGCCCTTTCAAGACACCCCAAATCAACTGCCTGAGGTGGCAGCCTCCTGCCTAATGGTTGGGCTAACCCTAGTAGTTAAGATGTTGACACTGGAGAGTATAGGCACACCATGCAGGACTGTGACTCTACCAGGTGCCATCACCATGGACAAGCAGGCAGACAAACACTACTAGTAAGTGGGGAGGGGACTATGGTCCTGGGAGACACCAAAAGAAGCTTGTCCAGGGCTCCTTCAAATCTGAAACTGGGACTGACCTTCCCCTGCAATATGGGGGAATCTTCCATTACTGCACTGTATATTTCAGTATTCATCACATATATTGGACACAGGGTAACTATACAGGTTGAAAGAAGTGTTCACTGTTGGTGACTTCCCACCATGTGCCAGTGAGGGCAAAAGGGAACAGTCTACTTTGTTGGTGAACTCCTGGAAATCTATTACTGGGACTGTGGCCCAAACACTTATACCCCATTCTACCTTGCAGGATCAATGCCAAAATACATGGAGTACAATGAAAGCAGTTGTTGTTGTTGTTTATTTCTACCCCGCCTTTCGGCCAAAAGGCCCTCAAGGAGGCTTACAAAAAAACACAAATATAAAAATACATCAATAAAATATATCAATACATCAAAATACATCAATAAAACAATACAATTTACAGTAGCCAATACATAAATAAATAAATGTGGGTGAGAAGAAGGATGGGCACAGGAGAAGTCCAAAGAAATGGATCTTGAGGGAAAGACCTGGAGGAGAGATCCTTTCTCCATGGCGACTGAGATGATGGGTTAGCGATGACATGCTACTCAGAGTGGATTTTAGTGCAGCCACCACCGACTGCCCCAACCCAGATTATCAAATGGCACCAGTCTCTTCGCTTCAGCCTCCTCCTCGGCGGTGGTGGCAGCGGTGGTGGTGGTGGCGGCGTCTTCCCCAGCTCAATTGTGAGCTTCCCAGAAGCATCTGGTTTGTGTCATTCCTCCATCGGATGAGTCCTTGGAGGAGAGCAAGGAGGAGTGGAGTGCCACAGCAGACCCAGGAGAGGGAACAAGCAGAGTCTCCCAAGATGCAGCTCCAGATCTCTCACCACTGGAAAATGTTCAGGATACCGCTGGAATCCCTGTCAGACTCAGAGAGTGAACAGGAGGCCCCTCTGCCCCCTGCAGAGTGAAGACGCCAGAGAGTAACAGAGCAGACAGAATTCTATTGCACCTCTCACCGTGTGATGGGTGACTAAGTATTGTTGTAATAACGACATTAACTTCCTTAACAGGAGAGTATTGCAACATAGATTCCACATGGAAATTATCACAAGGAGCCTGCAGAGCTATCCTGGGGCTTTCAAAAAAGAAGAATGCTCAGACAATGCCATCCACTCTTAATTGCCATCTGTGAGCATCCACTTACACATGCTGTCTGTTTCAGCTGCCCCCTTTTACTCTTCTTGCTCCCCTTGTCTCTCTTCTCTCTGCAAGCAGATTGACAGCCCTCTAGCACTCACGGATGCAATGATGTTCCCTGCCTCAGTGCCATGTGGACTATTGATGTGCCTAACATAAGCAGCAGAAGTGACCAGTGAGAAGCCAACTGTTTACCTGTGGGGTTGACAAGTGTATGGTGGACAGGAATGTAATAAGAACAGTAGCACCCAGTTTGGAGATGGGAAAAGTAGCACCTGTTATCATGCTGCCTGCCATGAACATGGTGTAGCGGAATATTTTGAAGTGCAGGAGTTCATCACGGCAATTCCCATAGCCTTCAAGAAGAATCCACAGCCACGTCCCTAAGGAGAGTCCAAAAATGCAGGCAGCTGTGTAGATCCACTATATATGTGAGCTGACAAATGCTGGGTGACCTTCAAGCAGTTATTATGAACTCCACGTACCTAAGAGAGGGATCAGGTGCCAGGCAAGACCTGTCCTCAAAGCCATGCAAGCTTAGAGCACTGGCAACCATTCCAGCAGATGATGTCATCACTGTTGCTGTGAAAAAACCTTGGGCTCCCACATGTTCCTGGTTCACTATAGCTCCACTATATCACTTTTGAGAGGCACAGGGTCTTTTAAAGAAAGACAGAAAAGGGTTTTTCATCCTATGTGTTGCTTGCAAGATTTGCTCAACCACTGAAAAGTTGTGCCTATTTCAGGATCATGTCACTTTTTGTGTGTGAGAGAGATTAGTTCCAGAGATTAGTATTTCTCCAGCTTTGTTACTCATCATGGTTGTCTTCACAGTGAGGCACACATAGTGAGAGGGTGAGCAATGGGTTCACCACAGTCTTCCATCCAGGCTGGGGGGGCAGGTCTGTGTCTTATCCAGGGCCTTGTGACTTAGAACAGTGTTCTTCAAACCTGGGTCCCCAGATGTTGTCAGACTTCAATTCCCATCACCCCCAGCCAGCTTAGCCAATGGCCAGGGATGATGGGTGTTGCAGTCCAACAACATCTGGGGACCCAAGGCTGAAGAACAGTGACTTAGAATGTTGCTGGTGAGATAATAACAGAGCTTGGAAAAGTTACTTTTTTGAACTACAATTCCCATCAGCCCAATCCAGTGGCCATGCTTGCTGGGACTGATGGGAGTTGTAGTTCAAAAAAGTAACTTTTCCAAGCTCTGGATAATAAGACAAGTTGTATTGCTGCCATGCAGAGCTGAGCCCAAAACATTTTGCTGCCCGATAGCAGAGTAGCAAATGCCACCCCCCCAAACTCAAGATGCATAGTACTTACCAACACAAGGTGTATAATACCTAAAGCCAGGCTAGTTTCCTTGACACCTGAGCTAGACTTCTCCTCCTCCCTGACAAACATACAACAATAATAAATGAAATAACTAACTATTTGCTGCCCTTTCATTGGAGCTACCATATGTTGACTCGCTGTAATGGCAGGGCTGCCTGGCATAGTGGGAATGACAAGATTGCCGTGCCAACACATACCCATCCATTCCATTTTCTGTGAGGTTTTGCACATAAAAAAAGCCAGACATTTACGATGGTATCTGGAGAAAACCACTGCTATTAATAATAACAGGAAGGGGAGGTGTGTGTGTGTAGAAGTGTAGAACTCAAGTTGATGTGGGGAGGGGAGCAATCAGACATGCAGCCCACCTCACTCTCTTCTGAACTAGTTCTGTTCTAGGGGGCTGCATCACATGCTTTCCCCTTGAATGCTTGTATCAGCTTGCCGGACAGATTGATATTTTAAATGCGTAAAAACTCAGAAATGGAAAGAGGGAAAGGAGAGGAAATCTTAAATTTCCTGGTTTAATATAATTTATAGTACCAGATGCCTCAGCAGCTAGTAAGCACATTAAGAGCCCTATTTTCATGCTGAACACATTTGACCTTGAAAATAGATAAATTCTACAGCTTCTTTAGTTAGCATTATATTACTTTCAACTGAAAGTATGGCTAGGGTCAAATGTTTGCAGTGGAGTTTATCTCCCCCCTCAACCTGAGTACTCTCCTTCCCTATTTCTCCATTTTATGGTTCTTTAACTAATTCCCTATCTTATGCACTACTGTACCATTCATGATTCCCAGCTCTCTAAATGGAAGCTCCAACTCCCATGCTGTAATAACTGAAATGTCTCACCTTCCCATCATACAAGCGCCTCAGCATGAAAGTGAAGGAGTTGGATGAATCAGTGCTGTTTTGTTACTACATATGCTGGAACACTGATGGTTTCTCACACTGAGCATAATCAATGCCAGTGCTAAAGTTAGGTGGGAAAATGTAAGTGGCTGTTAATAAAATTTACAATCCCCAAGCATGCCTCCGTCCAATTTTAGCTACATCATGCCCCCTTCCTGCTAAAGACAGAGTAGGACTGGAGGAGAAACAATACACCAATGTTCTTCAACCTTGAGTCCCCAGATGTTGTCAGACTACAACTCCTATCAACCCCAGCCAGCTTAGCCAATGGTAAAGGATGATGGGAGTTGTAGTTCAACAACATATGGAGACCCAAGGTGGAAGAACAGTGCAATACATGAACTGAAATGTAGGTACCTTTTGAAATTTGCACTTCTCTGAATTTTGCTGTGCAGTTCCCCAACTATAAAAAAAGGAACCAAAATGTGTACAGTAGAGGATATATGCCTATAAATAGGCATATATCAGTGAACACAGCATACAAAAATGCAATACAGTTAGGGAAATGGCTTGAAAAAAATGTGCATGTTAAGCAAGATTGCACACAAAATGTGTATATTAGGAAAAATGCACACTAAAATGCTGTTGAATTTTCATGATGACTTTTTTAAAAAAGTTACAAATTTATGCAGAAATGTGGTAAACTAAACTTGAGATTGGAAAAATGAGAAACTGAAATCTACAAATCCATCCATCCCTAGCTATGGTAAGGGGTGGCAGGCTTCTTATGGCCTCCTTGAAATGTGAATACTGATCCAACCAAAGCAGAGTTAAGCATACTTGAGTTTCCACTGAACAAAGTGGTAGAAAGTTCAGCACTATTTCTCTCTGCCAATGAAAACAATTTTTAGTTTTTAAAAATATTAATTTCAGCTGGGTGTTGCTCACTACTAACGTGAACAATGAGGAAAAAAACAAAGATCATTTGTAGAATTGTTTACATTTAACTCATTATTTGATTATGACATTTGCTGGTTTTAAGAATCTTTTCTTCCAAAGCCATATTATGAGGTCAACTTTCTGAGTTTCATAATGGAGAAAAATATGAAACAGTGATCTGGGCTTTCCATGAAGATTTTAAAACTAAACATCTGGATGGTTATGTGTCCAGCATTATATCTACATGGTTATTTTTATCTAAGGCTGAATCTTGTTTGAGATCATTTTTGCCAATATAGGTAGTAGGTAAGTAAGAATAAGATATAAAGTATTATTTAAAACTGAGTGCGGTGAATTTCTTTCAACAGACTACAGACTCATAAAGCTAAAGCATTACAGAACAATCCATGTCAGGGGAAGCTGGCGGAAGGGGAACTGGTGCAAAAGGAGCTGGCGGGAAGGTCTGCGGCATCCAATTGCTGTTTGGGAGCTTCCAGGCTGGCTGAACACTGGCTCAGCCAGGAGCTTTCCCAGGGACTGGAACGTAAAAGCTGGCTCTCACAAATACTCCTACAGGGGAGTAAGCACTCTCCATTGACTTCCATTGTAATTATTTTCTTAGACAGACCCTTTTCCCAGCATAACATTTGCCTGGATTGGAACCTACAGGAGTACTCCAAACATGAGTTGAATGTGGCTCGCTCCCTTGGCCCCTCCTCTGACACCCCTCCGAATGCCCCTTTTTCGGGCCTTTCACCAGGTTGGGCTTGCCCAGCGGACCCCTGGTTCCACCAGGGCTGATCCAGGATAAGAGGCTTCTGCCAGCGGAGAGAGAGGGAAGGAGAGGGGGAGGGTAAAGGCAGGTCTGATCATTTGCATGCTTATTGAGTTCAATGGGATTTACTCCTGTGCAATCATGCATAGTATAGGTGAAACAGACCACATGGGAGGAGAAGGAGGGAGGAGAGAGGAGAGGGAAGAAGGAAGGGAGGAGAGAGGAGAAGGGGAAGGATCGGGAGGGGATTGGAAGGGGAGGGAGAGGGGAGACGGGATCAAAAGAAGGGGGAGGAAATGGGCAAGAGGGAGGAGATAGGAGGGAGGGAGGAGGGGAGTGCAGGTTTGATCATTTGCATATTTTTGGGTTCACTGGGATTTACTCCTGTATAATCATGCTTAGGAAAGGGAAACCTGATCTGGGGGAGGGGCAGGGAGATGGGAAGAGGAAGAAAAGGGGAGGGGCAGGGAGGAAGGAGGAAGAGGGAAGGGAGGAGATTGGGTGTGTGGTTATTGGGCTGAGGAAAGCCCCTTCCTTTCCAAAAGGAAAACTTTGTGAACAATATTGTTGTTTTCAGGGTTTCCCCCACCTATTTATTCTACGTCAGGCACAAATTTAAACCAACCCAAATTTAAACAAAATTTAAACCAATCCTGGCCACATCTACACCATACTTTTATTTCACCTTAGACAGTCATGGCTTCCCCCTATTCCCCTCACAGAGCTACAATCCCCAGAAGAGGGGTTGACTATAAAACCACTCTGGCCACTGGAGCTCTGTCAGGGGAATAGGAGTCTCCTAACACCTCTCAGTACCCTTCACAAACTTTACTTCCCAGGATTCTTTGGGGGAAATCATGACTGTCTAAAATGAAATCAAGGTCTGGCATGGGTGTGGTCACCTGATTAGCCAAGCCAAACACCTGGGAGTCTGGCTTTTAGAACAGAGACAGTTGGTCCTTTCTGAGCATGCCTGTGCTTATCATTGACTCGAATGTTAAAATTCTTAAATTAATTAAAAATCAGCCAGGTGTTTTTCAAATGTTTAAACCACAGAAGATGAAGGTCACAGTATGAGTAATAGGATTACAGGTACTCTGTGAACCTGGTTGATTTTTAATTAATTTCAACAAATTATGAGACCACTGACAGAAAAAAGTCCTACAGGGGTCTGGATTTTTTCTCTTGTTTTACATGTTGAACTCTTGATTCACTGTTTTGTGTATTGCCATGAAAACCTAGAGGGTTGTTAAGCATTTCTGAGTTCGGGACTATAAGTTTTGTAAAGTTTTGTTTTGAAATGTGCTTACATGAAACAGCAGAATAGCATGCAACAGTATTTTCAATTTAACATTGCGGAATGAGAAAAATCCATACTGGCTATAGCATACAGCCAACTCTCATGGCTGTATAATCTAGATATAGATAAAGGTAAAGGTAAAGGTGTCCCCACACTTGTAGTGCGAGTCATTTCCGACTCTTAGGGTGACGTCTTGCGACGTTTACTAGGCAGACCATATATATGGGATGGGATTGCCAGTTCCGTCCCCGGCCTTTGTTTACCCCTCAGCATATGCCAGGTACTCATTTTACTGACCACAGATGGATGGAAGGCTGAGTGGACCTCGACCCCTTTTACCGGAGTTTCGACTTCCTCCTTCCTTTGGAATCGAACTCTGGCCATGAGCAGAGCTTCAGCTGCGTTACCGCCGCTTACCACTCTGCGCCACAGAGGATGTTAGATATAGATATAGATATACATGGTGTTTTCAGCATTTCCAGTTCAATTTCTTTCTTCTTTATCCACATCTACAAATTAGTATAAATTAATTGACTATAATTAATTTAGAAATGATTTCTACATCACATTAACAATGTCAGAAGTGACACATCCCAGGTGAAAAGGCATTCATAGTTCTTGTGAAAACTTCCCAAGACTATTCTAATTCAGGAAGATTATCTGATGATAATTATTCTAGGACAGTAATGTCAAGACTATTGACGTCATGTCACTCTCTGTTCAAGAATGGCAAGTACAAGAATGGCACGCTTTAATCCCCCTCTTTTGGGGGTCATGATCTTTACATTACAGCACACTGGGAACAAGGATAAGTTGTGTACTCCTTCCACCTCCCCAGAATGCCATATAATTTTCTTCATGTAGTGTTCCTGAGTCACAGAAACCAGCTCACAAAGAATATGATGTACAAATACATTATATATTATAGTGCACACAGAGCACAGTATAACATCAAGTAAATCATCAACTTGCCAAAACTACAGTAAACTTCTCGTAAACTGCCTACAAATAGGAATGAAATATTTAACTGGTCAGGAGCATTTTAAGGATGGAGAGTCTTCCCCAGGAAATGGGAGAGAAGCAGCAGATTATTCTCCATTATGGCCATATAATGTTGCTAATGATGCATTGCTAGGATTTGTATTTCCATGTGTGGTGAGGGATGTGAATGCACTGTGGCACAGGTAGTGTGACAGATCTGCAGGGAATGCAATACATGGTGTTAGAACAGCTGTTAAACCTGCTATCAATTTGAGGGAAACCAAAATAAATATTTGTCTTTTAGATGATCAGGTAAGTCTCACATCCCAGGAATATTGCCTCCAGAAAAACTTTTCTTTCCCAGCTATTTCATGCACACATTTTTATACATACATATTTTATATTAAGTACACACTTGACAAATTATAAAAAAATGCCAAATACCAGTGTATGTGTGTATGTGTTTTGGAAGGTATATTTTAGCATTTAAAAAAATCAAATATGCATACAAATTTTGGTCAGTATATAACTTGCAACATTGCTCTAAATGAAGCTTGCATATCTTTTGACTAACAAACCAAACACAGCCCACCAGCCATATCTTAATATCTTATCACCTTTGAAGTACATGGCAACAATCACAATTTTCTTGTTGCTCCCTGACAGGCAGGATATGTAGAAAGCTTCTTGAGCTCCTGCAGAGTTATTCATCTCACATGGTTAGTGGGGGGCATTCAGCTTGGTGGGTTACATATTGGGCAAGTCTTTACTCAAGTTGGGGAACCTCGGGTCCAGTGGCCAGATGTGGCTCTTTGTCTGGCCCTTAGAGATCTTTCCAGGCCATACTTCTCACTGGCCCTGCTTCAAACCCCAAGTGTTTGCCCAGATGGAGGACAGAAAGTGAGGTGTGTGTAGAAATTAGCCTACTGTAAAGGTAAAGGTGTCTCCGCACTTGTAGTGCGAGTCGTTTCCGACTCTTAGGGTGACGTCTTGCGACGTTTACTAGGCAGACCATATATATGGGGTGGGATCGCCAGTTCTGTCCCAGGCCTTTCTTTCTTTACCCCCCAGCATATGCCGGGTACTCATTTTACCGACCACGGATGGATGGAAGGCTGAGTGGACCTCGACCCCTTTTACCAGAGATTCGACTTCCTCCTTTCATTGGAATCAAACTCTGGCCGTGAGCAGAGCTTCAGCTGCGTTACCGTCGCTTACCACTCTGCGCCACAGAGGATCTTACTGTACACAGGTAAAATTTACATTCATTGCTCTACCTACTTCTGCCTCTGGCCCCACCCACCACTAGCACATGGCCCTCAGAACGTCGCCCAGAATGTGGTCCTTGACCTGAAAAAGGTTCCCTGTCGCTGCTCTACTTACTAGAGTATCTAATGAGATGCCTTGATGATAGCCATCTCAGTTATAGGCATATGATTCATACAGCCACTTATTTTTGAGTCAAAATGAATAGCTTTTAGAGGATTAAGAGGCTGGCATGAACTCTGCCAGATGCTAGCAATCTCTATGACCATCTCTTAAAAATTGATAGCTTGACAGCTATAAGTTATCTGTTTCTCCTCCCTTGGGTTTCCCCTCCCCCCATGAATTCGGGCTGAGGACCTTAATCTTGGTTTTCAAATCATACCTGGCAGGATACTATCTGTTGTTTCCAGTAGTGTTCATTCCCTTTCAGGGAATGCACAAGCAATAGGTGACCCACACCTGTGCTTTTCCATCTGGCTATAACTGTTAACATGGCCTAGTTTATGCAGGGTGTGTTTATTGGCACCAAAAGCAGGTGAGCATCTGGATAGGGTTTCAAACAGAGACTCTTTTGCCACAGCGAATGGGCCCGTATACAATCCCTACTGCTTCTGAGTGTGAAGCTCTGTGGATGGTTGTTCAGAAAGCTGTATATGTTTCAAAATATCTGACAGAAGGAGGAATGAGGGGGACAGGGGGTGGAAATCTGTTTTCTGGTTGAGTACAATTTTCTGTTTAGATAAGCAACAGAAAAAGTTTACAAGAAAATGAGAGAGAGAGAGAGAGAGAGAGAGAGAGAGAGAGAGATTGCCAGAAATTGACAGCTTGAGCACTAGTGAGCATTAACACCCTCTTTGCTAATTGCTGCCATTGCAAATTAATGGAAGTCTTTGAAGTCTCTTGTCAGTGCTTATGTGGCATTCCATAGTTAAGGGATTTCTAGGCTGTACATAACAGATGTCATCATTAATATGCAACTACATATGCTTCAAGCCTATATGGTTTTGTGTAACATTCCTCAGCCTCCTTGGTCCTCATTTTCTCTTCTACCATTCCACCCTTGCTAGCTTGCAAAGGTTTGTCTATTATTGTATTCCACTCCATGGGGCGGTAGGGGAGGGGGAGAATCAACACATGTTTGATGTGGTCCCTCCTAAAGGGATATCCTTCTTAAAATGTCTCTGTGTTTGCACATTCAGATCAGCACTGTTTTAGTGCAGATGCTTAAACAGTGCTAAAAATGCAGCCACCTTGAATATTTTTTATAGAAAGATACCATATAAATTTTGATAATACATAATAAAAAATAAGACTGATTAGAACTACATTAAGATATTTTCAAATATCTTTCTCATCAGAATGAAATCCACTCCAATCCACCCTTACCACTACTTTGTTTTTTTCTATGCAACTTTAAACAAAATATTTTCCCCTGACTCCTGCTGAGTTTCAACTTTTAACTTTGTTAAAGCTTAAAACCTCTCCTGAACTTTATTACATAGTGTTTTTCTTTAGGGAATTCATTTGAGTCTTTCAAATCTTTGATATTTTAGATGAAAATAGATAATTCTTTCATGAGAAGCTATTGGCAACAAAAAATGATTCTCCCTTTGTTCCTTCCTTCTTCTTACAGAGAGCTACTGGTAGGGGAGTCCCATTTAAAAAGAGAGCGAGAGAAAGTGTATTTTGATATGCACTGAAGGCCAACAACAAATAATGCTGTCATCAGTGTTTTCTGTTCCTACATCCATCAGTGGCAGTGCCAAAGCCTTACATTTGTTTGCTGGTTGTGTGGGATTATGGTCAAGAATATATTTCAGTATCGGTACAAGGGATGGTGACAAAGTTCGTTAAAAGTGAACATAACAGTAAGTTTAGACTAGGGATGGAAAGAGCTGTCAATTTTGGTTCTCTCAAGTTTCTCATTTTTCCAATCTTAAATTCAGTCCTCCACTTTTCTGCAGCAATTTGAAGACTTTTTTTCAAGTTCTCATGAAAATTTTCCAGCATTTTAGTGCAAATTTCTCATAATAAACACATTTTTGTAGGTGCTTTTGAGTAATGGACACATTTTTGCAAGCATTTTCTCATCGTATAACACATTTATGTATGTTATTTTCACTCATATGTTCATTTTTATGCACATTTTCCCCATACATATGCATTTTGTAAGCACTGTTTGGTTGGAGAACTGCATTCCCAGATTTGAATAAGTGTAAATTACAAAGGATGGCTGCAGGGCCGGCGTTTGCAAATGCGGGGCCCAATTGGGAACCCATGAGCATGGCCCCCCCGCTAAGCTCCCTTGTGGGCTTCTCATTGGGGCATCCATTCCCCTGTATGTTCTCTCTCCACTGGCCATGCACAACCGTTTCTCTCCCCAACTGTGGATTTCCTATTACTCTCGTTACGACTCACTGAGCCCCAGGCCCAAGGATAATGATGTGTTGTTTCTTGGTAGCATAATTTGTCACACTTACATTTCTTCTTCTTTTCTTGCAGAAAGCTCTGCTCTCTCTCTCTCTCTCTTTGTCTCCCCTTCTGCCTCTCCTACATTTTCTTGCTGTTGCTAATTCATGGTGATCAAATTATGTACGACAAAATAAATGGTAAAGAGTGACTGCTTGGAGTTGGGAACCAGACAGTTTTTTTGTGGTGGTTTTTTTTTGGAAGGAGCGACCAAACCTTTTAAAAGGAAGGACAATTGATATATTTTTTTGGGGGGGGGAGCTTAAGTGAACCTTTACTTTGGCAGCTGGTTGTGGATCAGGTAAGTTTCTGACTTTCGGTCTTGAATATATTTTCTTGTGGCTTGTTTATTGTCATGAAGATGGGGCGTATGTGTGTGATTTCCTTGGGCTAGAAGTATGTGGCGATAGGGGAGAGGTTACTTGTGTTACACGCACGTATTTGGAGAATAAACTCCAATTGCAAGAAATGGCCAAAGGAGGAAGAAAGAAGGGGAGGGCGGACGGGAGGTGTGTGTAAGGTGGGGGGGAGGAATGACAGGGTCCACTTAAAGAGAGAGGCTCTTGGAGATTTCTTAAACCCTTACTGTTGGGAGGGAGGGAAAGTAGCCTGGGAAGGGGACCTCCCTGCCAGCTGGTCACAGAAGAAAACGAAGAGAGCAAGAGCTGCCGAAAAGAAGGGAAGCTACAATGGAAGTAGCAGCCCTCGCTGGGATCCTGCAGAGAAGTGGCAGTGATGTTGCTTGTGGTTGCTGTAGAGGGCTCGACTCTCCCGGAGGCAGGCTATGGCCATCACAGGTCTCTTTTTCCTCAGCACTAGCAGGTGCAACTCCCAGGTTAAGGCTCAGCTTATTGATTTGCCGCCACCCTTGGAGTCCAGCTGACTTTAGCTGGGCAGCTCTGGCTCCATTTCCTTGTGGCGCAGGGGCACTTTTCCTGCCCACCCGCCTCTTCCTCCTCATGCCCTCCAATCTCCCCCTTGAACTTCCCAGAGTTGCCGGAGTTAAAGCGGTGCCACCTTCCGAACACCGGAAAAGCAACCTATGCAGAATAAACACCAGACCAGAGGCGACTCAGCTTGCCTTTGCCCCTTGGCCCAATGCAATGCAGCATGCTCAATGAGGGACAGCGGGAGTCGGGTGCACACCGCCCCCCTGCACCACCAAAGAGGACCTTCCTTTCCCCCCCCTCACCTCACATACTGCTTCAAGGCGAAGTGACTCGTGGCTCTGCAGACAGTGCCTCGCAAAGGTGGGAAAGGTGCAGTTTGGGGAAGGGGAGGGGCATCCAAAGAAGGCAGCTCAGTCAGTTTGGCCGAAGCAGAGGCCTGGCCCTGGACTTTAGAAAGGACTAGATGGTCTCTCTCTTTCTTTGGCTGGGTCGCTCGATTGTCTCTCTGGAAGTTTTTGCGGTTTGCAGTAGAAGCCAAAACTCTTCCTTCCCCGCTTCCTGCCAGGGAGTAGCACACGCAAGTGGCGTGTGCCTCCGTTTCTCTTGATTTGCAAGAAAGTAGTTGCCCAGTACTAGCCCATTTCTCTCCCTGAGCCCACCCCACCGCTACCCTTTGGGGAGGAAAGCCGGCTTGCTAAAGATGAAAGGCAAAACACCATGGCGGGGACCACCAAGAGTTTTAAACAGCCAAAAGCCTGCTTTGGCAGGGAAGTGGGCAGCTGAACAGAACGCATCTCGGCTCTTGCAATAAAGAGGCCTGTAAAGCTCTATGTTTGTTATTGTGTGCCTTCTCCCAAGTTGGGAGGCGCAATTCCCCCACGAGCATGGGGCCCCTGCTAAGTGCAGGGCCTGATTGGGCCCAATCAGTCCAATCGGTATTTTGCTGGCCCTGGATGGCTGTGTTTTGGGTCTCTTATTGTTTCAGAAAGTGCACATTTCGCAGATTTGGCTTGAAATGTGAACTGAATCTAATTTCTCGCCCATCTCTAGCTTAGATAGAGCTCACATACTTGTGAACAGAATTATCTGGCAAGTGCTCACCATCAAGCTGCGTGGTTACTGATTTTTGAAAAACTCTTTTCACAGACATTCCCTCTCTGTTCTTGAGTCAACTCTGTTCATATCGTCATCATGTATTTGTGGTAAAATGTGTATTTGAACTGTCTGTGCTCCCCCCCCCCTTTATCTGGCCTGCTAAAGCCATTGAATAGCTTAATTGTTAAAGCTATAGGTCTATTTCTTTAACAAATATGCCACTTTCCCAGGAGTAAGCTGCATTGAATTCTATGGAGTTACTTACTTCTTACTTACTTCTCAGTAGACAAACTTGGGATTAGCTGTAAGACTTTAAAGAGATATTCCTTAACCAAGGCACAAGAAACAGTAGAATTAAACATTCCCAAAAGAAAACCCTCAGTTTTAAAAATTTCCACCTTTCACTGCCCACTCTGATCTGACTGCATAGTAAAGCCTTTGAATTGTTCGGCGTAAAGCACCAACACTTGTAACAAGAAACCTGAACAAGTGGGAGGGAGGGTGACAGACAGAAAGGCAGCCTATTCTTTCTTCACTGAATCCTTCTTTAAGCTAGTTTGTTTTTCCTCAGGCTTTACTTCCTCCCTTCTCTTTCTTTCCAGTACGTCAGAGACAGTGTTTGTGAATGGAAGCCTCATGGGTCTGTAATGGCCACATGTCTGCCTGAACTGAGAATGATTTTATTTCCCAATAGTAATAAACCTTGTTTTTTTTTTATTCTTTCAACTTTCCAGATTATTTATTTCTGCACTCCATTGCAATATGTTCCAGACTCCAATATGAATAGCTCTGTTGTTAAAGCTATAGGTCTATTTCTTTAACAAACACAACACTTTCCTGGAAGAAAACTGCATGGAATTCAGTGAAGCTTACTTCCGCGTAGACAGGTTTGGGAAAGGAGAGTAGAGATCAGTGACAACATTTTCAAGCTCAGCAGGTTGAAGCTCGACAATAGAGCCGATTATAATTATGTTTTTGTGATTGACCAAGCTCTACCTCTAATGCAAACTGCATTTCATAATGATCAGAGCTGGCATGACAAAAACCACAAACACTAAATGAGCATAGGCAAGCAATGAGTCCCATCCCTAAACAACATCAGTTTCTAAGAATCTCTTTTACAGAACTATTTTGAAAACTCCAAAATGTCCCTGATACATGACAAAAGGGGCAGATATATGCGTTGATTCATTTGGTTTTTTGTATACTGCATTTTGGCCAAGGCCTCCAAAGCGGTGAACAGAATACAGAAGAAAAGACAAAGCTGCAGTAAATACAAATTCAGAAGTACAATGCAATAAATAAATAGAAATATAAAACAACAAAAACTCAGTCCAGGGCCAATTCTAAAGGCCGGCCAGGTGGGGCACTGGCCCGAGGGCCCCTGGAGCTACAGAGGCCCCTCCACTCCTCTTCCATGATCCGCTGCAGGAGCCACGGATCGCAGGACAGGAGGAGCTTCTGAGCCACCCGCCATCCCCCCGCTTCACCTACCTTTCTCTCTGCTGTTTTTTGCAGTGTGTGCAGGGTTGCCATCAATTAAGATGGTGGCTGAGGTTTCTGTAAGGGGCTGAAGCCTCTGCCACCATCTTGACTGATGGCTACAATGCACTTGCGTGCATGCCATCAACCAAGATGGCAACAGAGGCTTCAGCCCCTTACGGAAACCTCAGCCGCCATCTTGATTGATGGCAACCCTGTGTGTGCAGTGTGCGCAGCAGCAAAAAACAGCAGAGAAAGGTAGGTGAAGCAGGGGGATAGCGGGGGGATGGTGGGCGGCTCAGAAGCTCCTGTCCTGCGATCCGTGCTCATGCCACAGATTGCGGAAGGGGAATGGAGGGGCCCAGGGCACGCTGGTGTTAAAGGGCCCCGGCATGCCTGGAGCCGGCCCTGACTCAGGCACACCAGAAATCATACTTATACCTTCCTAAGTTGCATATGTGTTCTCACCACAAATATAGCTGCTATCCACAAACAACAGCTCACACAATAAGCTTCCTCTGGGAGCAACTACAACTGCACCAAAGTTCTTACAGGTTGTTTACTGGACAGGGCTGGCTGGCTCAACCATCTCTGGCTCCTCAACAGGCTGCGGTTCTCCAGCTGCAAGTGCAGTAAAGAAAGGTCGGGGAGGTGACTTCCGGGAAGGGTGACTTAGCCTGTGCCTGCTTTTGGGACGGGCTCCCGCCGCAAAAGAAGCTTATTCAGATATAAATCAGTCAAAACATTTTTTTTTTTGACTGATGAAACTTCTCCCGGGCAGGGAGAAACGAAGAGATTAACCTCAAAGCCTATTTTTGTTGGGAGGACTAGATTTCATTGATTTATGAGACGAGGTCCAGCCAACAAGGAAGGACGGATTTTCAACAAGCTCTATCTGATAAAGCGACACGTTCATCTTTTCTTTAGAGAGAGAACGGACTAACAGGCAAGCACCCTTCTTTCTATATTTTTTTACTTGACTTAAACTGTTGCAGTAAAAGGAGATTTGCCAGATGGATCGGTTTTGGACATCTTTTCGGTGAGCTATAACTCTTCTCTGCTATGCACTAATTAACAGCTTATCTCTGTTTTTGTTGCAAAAAGCTGTCCTGGATTTGCATTCTAAAGATATACACAGAAGAGAGATTTCTATTCCTGATTTCTATTCTGAAGAATATTATATTGTCTGAGATTACTCTCTTTTTGGTTTATTTTATTTTGACGAATCTGTTTCCTGACGACGCCATTAATTGTTTCGATCCTGGGAACTACATTTTGTTTTCCTAAGCATAGTGAGATAAGGCTGGCTGTTCTGTTTATACTGTGATGTCATCAAGTTTGGAGTATTAACCCAATTGTTGCTGAAATAAGAAGTGGTTCTCTTATATTTTTCTTTTAAAATGGCAATCAAGAAAGTGGCTGAGAATCTGGAAGTAACTAGGTTTCAGAAAATAATGGATGAGATTGAGATAACGAAACGAACCCTGCGACAGGGTTGTAAGGAGCTGAAAATTGAATTGTGCAAAATGATCCAGGAGTTTAAAGAAATAGGGGTCCCTGTGAGAGAGGAGACCCTGGAGCCTGGAACAAACGTGGAACAGGAAAAAGATTTGGAATTTATGGATTTTAGAAATAAAATCTACTGTTTGGAATTCAATGTTATCTCTGAAGAAATTAATGAAGATATTGGAGATAAGGTTGTCAATGGCATGGATAATCTTCTGGACTGGAATGATGTGATGGAGCCTAATATGGAGAAGACCTATGGAATTAACTGCAGCCATGTGACAAGGGAAAAACTTTCAAGAGATGAGCCAGTACATTTTGTAAAAAAGAACAGAGATATGTTTTTACTGCAGTATTCCAGCAACCTATTCAGAATGGATGGCAAGAAAATACTTGGGATAGAGGAAATTCCCATTAGACTCTTACTATATGACTATGGTTATGACAGCAAGATTATTACGGAATACTGATAATGGAAGATTGGACACTGAAATTACTGGAGTTAACAAGACTATTGAAGATGGAAGATGGAAGATGGAACTAATAGGGATAATAGAATAATGGCTATTGAAATTATTGAACCTAATAGACTCTGATGAGATGGATTAATCGAAATGTTTATTTTGACTATGGTTATGACAATAAGATTATTATAATTATTAATGAGATGGATTAATCGACATGCTTATCTGGAGAAAAACTGATAGATATATTTCTTAAAGAATTGAAACCTCTCTTTGACTTTTTGTGGAAAGAATAAAGTAATGTTTATGAGATTTGATGATTAAGTAAGATAACTACTGGAGGAAAGTGATTTTATAATATGATTTAAGAGACAGGATTGTTATACATTGTAGACCTATAACTGATTTGATCTGTGACAAATGGGAAGTTAATATTTCTATGGTTATGACAGCAAGATTATTACGGAATACTGATAATGGAAGATTGGACACTGAAATTACTGGACTTAACAAGACTATTGAAGATGGAAGATGGAAGATGGAACTAATAGG